>NC_073722.1:52748030-53056780 GCF_023634155.1 Falco peregrinus | reverse complement strand
TCTTTGTGGTGACTGGGAGCCTTAAAAAAAAAATGGAAAGCAACCTAAAACCTTCCACTGTGGTGGCGGTTTGAGACCGGCTCCTGGCACATAAGGTATGTTCAGAGCACACTCATCAGAGTTTCTTGAACACATTGGTCTTCAGTGAAACAAGTCAGGTAACTACTGGAGTTTCCCATCAAATAAGGAGTCATATAACTAGAAAAGCTACATGGCAGCCTGCCAGAGTCTGCTTGCTTAATCACCATGTTGGCATTTGACATTCAGTTCCTGTTCTAGATGCCTCAGGCCTTTTTGAATGTAGTGGCTTTGCGGCATTTTAGCATGACTCTGAGGATTCAGGAGATATATCTGAACTTTTCTCAGTCAGACTCCAGCTATACGGGCAGAGGAATCAATAGAAAGCTGGATACTTCAGCAGCAGCAGACTGTATGCAGCTAAGCCACCTCCTGAATTTAAGTATATCTTAATTTTTGTGATTGGAAAGGGTTTAACCAGCAGCTTAGAGAAACATTAATTACAGAGATTCAGACATTCATATAAGCAAAGGTAAGACAAAAGAAGATAGTTTAATCAAGAGGACTTAATAAAAAGGGATGGTACATGGTAAATGATTGACAAAGAGCAGATTGGATGTTCATCATAAAACCAGACATACATATTTGCAAGATGTATGGCAAGAAAACTTCCAAAGAAATTGAGAAAAAGACTTTCAAGGGCCTTTATATAATAAATATTATATGTAAAAAGGAAACAGCAATCATTCCTTCCCAAGGTAAAAAAAAATAAATATATCAATAGAACCTGAAGACATTTGCATTGCTTCCTGATTCTTTTTCCTATTGGTTTCCATCTACACTAGAAAAGGTGGGTTTGCAGGTAAGAAATTCACTATTATTGAATTCTGCCAGGGACTGCAGCAGCTTCTTAGGAGATTACAGGTAACATCTGAACTCACTTTAATTACAGAGCTGGCCCATTAAAAAGTTCATGTGTCATCTCTTATTTCCCAGAATTGCCTAACATAATTTAAAACTACATTTGCTAGTGCCTTATCAGTCTAAACATTTTCTTCCTTTTCTTTTTTTTTTTTTTTTTTTTTTTAATAAGACCTAAGGGTGAAGAAGAACTTCAAGAAAACAAAAACAGCATTTAAAACAGTGAAGCTAAGCATCCAGAAAGGACATAAAGATATTTTGAAAAGTTCCGATCAGAATGAAAATGTTTTACTTCCTGCACCAATGCATTCAGGCATGTTTCTGCATGTTTAGTGTGGACATAAAAGTTTTGTAGAGATTTAAATTTTTGCCTTGGATTCATCCACTCCAGTCAGGCACACAATATTCCTATCGTGCAAAAAAGTTTTTCCTGGTCAATGACAAAAAAAAAGGAGGAGGGACAGGTTTAAAAAAAAAAAAACAACAACTTGTTTGGTGTTTGGAAATGTAAAATTTCATTAGCAGTGCTAAATTCTACTAAAGAGCATTTATCTTTGTTTCTCCTTTACATTATAATATAATGAAAACTATTAGCTTCATAGTTCAAAGTCAATTCAAGGTGTTAAAGGGAACTGAAAGTTTTACATATATATATACACACATACATATATACATATTTTTAATATTGATTTTCAGTTGTAGCCATCAGTGATGGACACCTACCTGTAAATGCCAATCCTGTTTTAGGATGACAAGTTTGTATTGGGATCAGGAACACATGTATTTGATTACCTTGACAATGAAAAAATTTAGGGATACACTAGAAAACTTCTGCCTTAAGTTGCACATGACTTGGCATGATTTTGCCTATGCTAATACTTTCTGATTTAATATCTGCATCTTCATATGAGGGTCAACTGGAAAGTGCTCATCTTCAGCATTTTGACCTTCATCAACTTCAAGGTGAATAACCACCTGTCAAAAATTTCCTGGTATCTGCCAGGTATCTGCAGTCCTCCAAATGGTAAGGAAAAGCTGTTATGCTGTAATGGCTGTGATGCTGGCAGCTTTTCTTTTTTTTGCTTGGTATTTAGAGTCAATACAAAGAATCAGCCTTCCCACAGGAGGCAAGATGGACTTGTTCTCCCAGTCCTGCAGAAAGGCAGGTCCGTTATATGAATGTTTTAATGGTAAATCTGATTCTCAGTCCACATGTTCACTCATGCAGCATTCACCTTTACCTCCTTCCTTCTGAGATAGAATCTTCTTTCTAAAATATTTTACAGTACCTTCCCTATAAGATGAGATTTTCTAGCACTGAGGTTTCCTTGGATTTTTTCAATAAGATGTCATCTTTTCAATAGCAGCGCTCCAACTGAACACACATTTTTTTCTAAAACGTAAACAAATAAATAAACCCTCTCACTTAAGCAATGTAACTACCCAATTTTCAAATACTCTTAATCTTGAGATGAGGGTTTGGGGTAAACTGAGTCAGGAATTAATAAGAAAAACAAAGCATGCATATTGCTGTGATTTTAAATGTGGCTTTGCCTTAGTGCTGAAAAAGAAAATTAAGGAAGATAACACACTGGAGACTGAGGCAGAGTTTTCTCAGGAAAAAGAGTAAAATGCACTAAGATTTTATGATTACAAGATGGTATAAAGTCTGGCAACTAGATGTAATAAAAGATGACAAGACAGCAGATCTAGATGAATATCCCATCATTACGAAGTAAGTAGCAGGGGAAGCAGGAAAGCCTTTGGCAAATCTCACGGATAGCTCACTGCAGACAGAGGAAGCACAAGAGGAACAGTGGATGTCTAATATCATTCAAAGGTTTAAGAAGGATCAAAAGATTAAGCATGATTCCAACTGTCAACTGGATGCTGAAAGCACTCATGTGGGATGAATACTACATAACATTTATAAATGTATTATTTGGCAGAGGAATGTTTTGTGTCTCTGACTTAAAGGGTATCTTGGACCACGCTATCCCAAGTGAAACCAAAATAGCAAACTAGTGAATGGCAGGACAAAGATGACATAGATTCACTTGAAGGTCTTTTTTTAGAAACTATAAAACTTCTCTACAAAGAATTATTTTAGTGTGGTAGGGAAAAATATTGGAGCAAATTAGAAAATGGAAAAAAAGACAATGATATTTTTTAACAAAAGAAAGAAATTACTTATAGTGCAGCTAGAAAGGCACTTATTCTGCTCAGCCCTACTTTTTTCAGCTAATTTCAGCTAAATGGTGTACATATACATTTAAACCATTATTTTTGTACTGACACAAAATTGAAGGAATGTATAAAAACTAGTGCAAGAGAAGACACATTAAAAATGACTAAAAATTAAGAATTCAGATCAAAAGAGATATCTACATCATTCAGAGGAAAAAAATGGTATTTTATGGGACTGTTGATAACTTTGCAGTTTTAAGTACCATATAAAACTGAACACAATGGAAAACACTTTGAAAAAGATCTAAGGGTGAAACACATAAGGGATCACAGACATGACTCAAAAGTTTTCAGTTTGTTGGAGATGTGGCAATATTAAGAGAAAAATCAACCTTTTCCTGTTTTCCTGTACAACGAATAGTAGTGCTCAGTCTCATATTGTCATACACAAAAAATAACTCAAATGCTAACAAAGTGTAGGTGTGCCAAGAGAGGAATGTATAGAAGACATTCTTTCTGGAAGATATTTTTTTTAAAGGTATTCTCACAACAAACTGTAAAGCAGAAAGCTGATCCAAATCTCAGTGGTATCTGAAGGAACATAATTTCAAAAGTAGTAATATATCAGTATTAATAGCTTCTTCTTGTAGGAAAACTTACATATCGGCTAATACTACTAGCATATACGCTCACTCAGGACATGAGGGACGACAGTAAAGTTTACATTATGCATCTCTTACTACTCAGCAAAATGTATCACATTTAAATTCTTTGAGCCATGAACTATCCTTCCCTGTGTCTTAGTTGGCTCCACTACTATTTCTTTCACGGTGTATTTCCTTATACAATAACAGGCCAGTTCGTTACATCTAAGACCATAATTTGGGTCATGTTTTTCTCACTCCCCTTCCTGAAACCTTCCAATGGGTTAAACTTACTTTTCCCCACAACTCAATACTGAAAGCAGGAGGTACTGGTGGATAATCTCTTTTTTTGTGAAGTGTGTATAGTTACAGATTATCTGCTCCACACAGGATTTGTACACTGTTGTACACAACTTCCTAGCCAAAGAAACCTGTAAGATCCTCTTCAGCATTTTCCTCACACTGCGATCCTTTGGGTTGATGGAATTCAAGGACCTTTTCTCCACAGCTCCTTGCTTTTCTCCTGGCCTCTGCACACTTTACAACTCACCTTATTTTCTCACACCTTGTTCTGTACCTAAGCTAAACCAAGCCTCTACTTCTGTCATATGTCAGGGTGTCTCACTAGTTAACAAGAAATTACATCTCTTTCTCACCTACAAACATATGTCTCTTAATCATCTCAATCACAGAAGCTTTATTTCCAAAATCTTTACAAAATATACCAATTCCTTCCTATCATCAAAAATAATGCGAAATCAAACAGATCCATTGATTCCCCTACAATTTTCATAGGAAAAAAAAATGCATGATTTTCCTCATTCTCCACTGTCAACTCTTCATGTTCCCATTAAATAGTACAATGTTCCATATATTGATACAACTACCTGGAGAGGTTTGATGTGCTGCAGATACAAGCTCTTTACTTGTAATATGAGAAGACTATTTGAGTGGATGCACAGAATTATGACTTCAGAAATCACAAGTTAGAAATTTTGCCTTACTGCTCACTCTCTCCCACTCCTACAAGTACAGGAGCCTGGAGCAATCACCAGAATGTGGTTCTGAATGCTGATCAGCAACCAGTTAAAGAAAATAATTTTTTTAGTGATAAGCCTTATCATAATTTAAGCCTTCAGTAGCTAGGGGCCTCTCTTCAAAGCAGTCAGATAAGGGGTGGGTCTTAGCCAGTAAATTCAAAATCTTAGAAATTATCTGCTTGTTTCAAACAGAATGAAACCTGAATGCTTAGACATTTGCTTAGATGTGCAAGAGCCTTCTCGCGCTGGCCCTGTCATTTTGCTTTAGGAAAACAGCTTTTGGGGATGCCTTTGTAGCAGTATAGTGAGTTTCTCTTATGATAAATCTGAATGGGAGGTGATAATTTACACAAAACTACGCCCTTAACTGGAAAGTTTCCTAACTCAAAAGGTAAGCCTTACACCCACTGTATCATGCTGTGCAAAGCTGAGATTCACAAAACTCATCAAGGTTTACTCTGCTGTACTGGAATGAATATTAGTAGAAATACAGAAAATGCAAAAACTACCTGGATAGGTCAGATAAAATCTCTTAAGTCATTCTCTTCATTGCTGATGTCCCTGACAGCTGATGTCATTGGAGGATTCTTGCTACTGCAGTTAGACTGGACTCTACAGCCCAAACATCCCCTTAGGCCCAGTCTTGCTCACCATGCCAAATGTCATAGCACTTGAAAGTGTTAAATTATCTGTCCAAATATCTCACAGCAGATCCATTGCCAAGTCATTCAATCTTCAAATGAGGGCAACTGTCTTAGTGGTAGGTCAAATACAAAAACCCCTTTTTAATAATGGTAAATCAACAAGGTGAATGAAATCTTAATAAAAATACAAATAATATACATATAAGAAAGCAATAATCAAACAAAAAGCCAAAACTCAGCCAGGGGCTGAAAAAGAAAGCAGATTTGTGGTCCAAGGAAAGAAAATAGGAAACATTTACTGTGACTCTGGGGAAGGAGATGCCCAAACCACTCACAAGAAAACAATGTGAAGTCATTACGGGCTGCAGTTGATTCAGCACAGAAAGTCAGGAAAACCTTCCAGTCTATTGTTTCACACTTCTTCAAGCTTACCCTGAGACAAAGTTAGGTGGTATGTTTAGGAGATACAGTCAAAGCTGAGTTGTGAGGGGCTTATGCTCTAATTCTGGCTTTGTTTCTGCATCCTTTCATTGGCTTCAGCTCTCATCTCTGTGCCTTCAGTAAAACAGAGTCGTTAAGTACCTTTAAAATCTGCTGATTAAAAGTGTTTTTAAAAAACATAGTATTATTCTGTTAACTGAAACCTTTGCCTGACATGTATATTGAAGCTTCCCTTGACTGACAGCTTTGCTCTCAGCTGCCAAAAAATCTTGACCCCTCTTATTTTAGCACACCCATTCTCTTGAGGACACTCAGCCTGATGTAAACCATTAGAGTGCCTGCCAAACTCCTTCCCTTGCAGCTCGGCAGAGTGAAGATACTATTCAAACAGTCAATATTGCATAAAAACAAGTGCACAAGTCATGATTCAGCCCATCCTATACAGGAAAAAAAAGGCACGTTTTGGGAGGGACCCTCCCAGAAGTAACATTCAGAGGTTGTTTGCAATATGCCTTGGTTTGAAAACACAGGATTACTTGCATTATTAAAGAGACCAGATACTTCCAAGTAGCAAGATGGGTACAGAAAAGCAGTATGGACTACCTCACTGATACCTGCTTGGAAATGGCATCTTAATTCCTTTGAAGTTTTAGCTTTTTTTCCCTGATAATCATTCATCAGTAGCCTGGCAAACGAATACAGAAGTTTAGCATCTCTCTTTCCCCTTCAAAATAATTTTTTCCACCAAGATGCACAGAGGAGAAAAAGCAAAGTAAGTAGCAGTTCTTTGACTCCTCTCTCCTTCATTCAAAGGCAAGTAGCAATGCATCAAAAAAGGGCAGAAACTGCAAATGTCATAACCCTTACCACGAAGAGTACAAATGAATGAGAGCAGAAACTGTGTTTCTCCTGACCTGGCTTGACAGATCCAGAGAAAAATTTTTTTTAAAAGACACTTTTTTTCAAAAGCAACCAGTCCAGTAAAGTCCTGCTATGAATTCCAGTCTCTGAAGTTCTCTGAGCAACATGACTATGACATTCTCCTTATCCTTATCCCTAGTGTTTGAAAATGAAGAGTACTTGGAAATAATCTAAGCCAGGAAGGCTCTAGCCTATACAAAATGCACGATGTTTTAATTAGCACTTCTGAATTCTAATCATATTCAGTTTTCAAGGAAGATAAATCCTCATTTTGTTACTGTTAGTGACTTTTTAAATTAATTGTGGACTTCAAATACTGAGCCAGATATCTAGTTTTCACTGGCTTTTGCATGCTATTTTAGTGGCCTTTCTGAATCTGATATGTGCAGTTCTGAAAGTTTTATTCATGTGAGTAACCTTTACCCCCCACCCTCAAGGCTTTCATTTAATGAAACTGAACATCTGACTAAGACCCATCTATGCTGACCAACTACATAGAATTAAGACCAAGGAAATGTTGTTACCCAGCTAATAAGGCCGGACTTGCTTCTGTGTTCAGAAGCCAAATTGCTCTTAACTCCAGTTTCATTCAGCCAGTGATTTACTCAAAAGCTCGCTTAATTTTAAATAAAGATATACTGGCAGTCTATTGGCTGAATGCAATACTTTCCTGTTTCCGGCTTCAGTCTCATATACATCTCTTCTAAACAGTACCCTGCCAAACCCTTACAATCATATGTTCCTTGAGTATTTCTTTACTTTAGGAAGTAACAGATGCCCGCCCTGGGGGAAAAAATCAATTTATTTCTGTTACTTGGCTCCAGTAAAGTAGAATAGTTATTTTGCTTTAAGGAAAGGGCAACCAAGCCTGAAAGGACACTTCTTTTACCTTTAAGAAATATTACATAAGTGGTTTGTACTGAATAATTTATGAACTTATACAGAAGAGTTATTCAAAATAGCTCAAATTCTACATTCATCATAACCTTTTCCTTCAGCTTTCCACTAATTAATGCTTCTGAAAATTCCTAATTTTAAGTTTCAGGAAACATCCATGTTTGGGAAAGTATCTCATTTTATGTTTAAAATGAAATATACATGAATCATTTTATGAATTTTAATGAATCTTTATTAACTTTGGTCAGTTAACATTATTCATTAACAATTTATAAATACTTCAACTTAGCCCTATTATGAAGCATTATGAACTATTACAGGAGCATTTAATACAAACAGGCATGATAACAATTTTGAAATAGGGAATAAATAAAAAATCCATAGACTGTCTGCTGGTTCAAAAGCTTCTGTGTATGCCAATAACACACTTTTCTCAAATTAAACTTTCAACAGGCTCATGGATATTATTTGAGTGGGTCTGCAAGGATCTAGTCATGTCTAACTTCAGACCCTAGATAGTGTTATTGTCTCTATCTGGAAATAATCCCGTCTAGGAATTATTGAATCCAGCTAACCCAGCCCCACTGTAAAATGCAGTCTGGGATTATGACTCAATTATGTTCATTCATTCATTTTGGAAAGAGTAATTTTCTGCATATCACTTAATGGCCTTGTGTTTTTCTTGATAAAATTGAGTTGGGATTTGCCTTGTAAAAGTACTCTTGCTAAAGGAATAAAGGAGGGAAAAAACCCATTTATTCTTGTTTTACATTGAGTTTGCATAGAATTTGCAGGCACAGCATATTCAGCCTTTGGAAACTCTTTGGTGTTTTGATAAACTGGCTGTATCCATGTCCGTTACACTCTTGTTAAAATTACCTCTTCAAGACCTGCAGGAGTCAAACTTGACTAGTTCTGTTCTAGAGAATAGGGGCAAAGCTCTTTAAGGTCACTTACAAATCAGGTACACATGCTGTGAATATGAACCAAAATTTCCTACAACTAAATATTAAACACCTGAGCTGCTAGACTACCTTTCCCCAGGGAGGAAAGGGCTGGCCTGACACAGGCATCTATGCTGCAAAGTTACCCTATGCATCAATAAACACACCTCTGCGGATAGGAGCTGCTCCTCAGTCTCCAAGTGTTCTTCTCATTATTTTCTAGCTACTGTCCTCTTCTCTCAGGATTGGGATTTTGTGAACACCATTACTAGGTGTCTAATTAACATCGGCTTCTAGTGTTGTGAATTGCACTGCACCCCTGAGTCAGGCATTTCAACACAAAAAACACACCTCGCTGTGTTTCTGCTTATACATTACTCACCCAGTTCAGCTGCAGCAGAGGGTTTGAACTCAAATGCCCAGTTGCCTGAGCTCTGCCACTGACCCTTCTCCAGGCCGTGGAAGCATCTACCAAACAGGAGTAGCTGAGCTATGCACTGCTTATGAAATCTGTCACAGCAAGAAATGTCACCAAACACTTTTTATTGTCAGAGGAAAGAGAAATTGGGAGAAAGTGGCATTGTGCTGATAAGAGCATATGAAGTATAGAAGAAAATACAATTTGTGGAGGATGCAGGTAGATGAAAAACATCCCCATTGACAGAATGAATTCTGTGGGTACATTTTACTTTTTGTCAGGCCTCTCAATCTGTTTGATCAATAAAGTCCATGTTTTAAACCACACCAATCCATTCTATACTCAACATCTTAAAATCAATTCATCGGTATTTTCCATAGACAACACACCACAATTCATTCTCTTGTGCCTAATCCATCCACAAAATGCATTTTGTCAAACTATTCAATCCTCTCCCTTGAATGAAGCACATTCCATCAAACCAAGCCATCTGCTCTTACGACAGAATGAATTCTGTCTAACGTGATAAGCAGTGTATGAAGAGAGGCATTTAATCTAACATGTATGTTTAACAAAAGGGAACGTTCCGTATTTGGCAAGACATATCTTATATTCTTTATGAATTTTAAAATACTGCACCAGTGTAAATTGATGGATGAATTCTACGTAGCTTGTGAATGGAACAACTGTTGTATACAAAATATTTCTAAAGCCTTCCCTCTTCAGAAAATTCAGGAACAGGAATGGGGGTTATTAACTAACATCATCCTTTGTAAACTCGAATGAAACTACTGAAAAAAAAAATTATCTGGTTTATACTCTTAAAAGGTTTATAGTGATTAACTGTTACAGAGGGAACTGCGTGGAGGCAGCCACAGCAACAACTCTGGTACTATACTGAGAATCCCTTAAAATATGCTTCTTGCATTCACACTGGTTATTATTGGGTAATGAAAATCTCTTTATTCTCTCTCAAAATGCCAGAAACCAAACTCAGTTCTTTTCAAAAAGAAAGAAAATGAAATGTGACCTAAAAGAGACATTAACATTCCTGACATCTGGTCCAGTAGTCTGTTTTTACTGTATGCCAGCGATATTTCATGGACTGCAGTGAACACTGAAATTGTAACTGACATGTCATTTGTACTGTTCTCCTTCTGCCATGTGAATCACTTGCACCAGAACTTTTCTGTGTGAAAAGTCTGGACAGGAAATATACTTACAGGTACAGCTCAGGTTAAAGGTTTTAGCAGCATGAGCTTGATCTGGATGCATTAATTCACCATGACCGTCACAACTTATCCTAAACAAGACTACATAAAATGTTTATCCTAACACTATGTGACTTACTTCTTGTTATACGTCACATTCGACGTTAGCATATCTATTTTGAGTGTTATAATTCGGGCTGAAAAATTATTTTAATGCTTTTGTGAAACAGCTGCTTGTACTTGCCCAAAAATATAAAAGCAACTGGACTCCTTTATAGAACCAAAGAGATGAAATTATTGTAACGTTTACCAGAACAGAGGTTCCTATGTGGGCTTGGAGGTGACTCACTAAAAGCCCTGTTTGGTGCTAAAAACTTAACAGCTCAGAAAGAAAAAGAAGACAAACAACCGGAATGCTGACAGGGAAGGAGCAGAAAATCAAGTCTGATCAAGGACTAGAAAATGACCTTGAGAAAAGCTGTGAGGGAATTTCTGAGCTGAGCAGTCTCTGAAAAGGAGCTGGGAACTAGGAAAAAATAAGCTTTCCTGTTAGAAATCTGTAAAGGAAAGTAGGTTTTCCTCACTCTTGATAAACAAGAATAATTCTGTTTCTTCTTACACTCAGCTATATGGCCCTGGACTTTTAACTAAACTCCTCAAGAAAAACATGTGGTTGAGTTTTGTAATTTCATTTTTCTTGAGAATAAACCAAGAAATACTCTCTCTCTACCACCTGCAAACCCAGCTGCTTCAATTACTCTAACTGCACATCAGGCAAAACCCAGCATGCTTTCCCCAGATAGTCAAAAGCTTTTTCTAAAATATGGTATCTAATACCTTTTCACAGCAAACAGAAAATTAGACTACATATGTATATTTATGTATACACATGTATATATTTGCAGGATGAATACCTGACATTATAACATCGTTCAACGTCTAAAAATAGGCTTAATAATATAAGGCAAAATCTTGCCTAAATTTTAAGATGATAGAAAAGCAATCAAACAGCAAGTAAGGCACACAGAGGTCCTTGAGGCACAATGGGAGCAGCAGAACAGTTCTTGTGAGTGGCTGCAGGCAGCGTGAACCTGACACCAGCATCCAGAAGTGCAGCAGACGATGTGCACAAAAAAAGGTGATTGCATTCACTTGCTTCATGAGCTCCATTTGTCTGCAGGACCCAGGCCTGACCAAGCACCACACATCCCATGGAGCACCACTCACTTCCCTGCAGGATCAGCATTTTTGTGCACGTTTCACACAGAACCGCTGAAATAAAATGTTCCATTCACCTACCTGATGCTTAACTCAAAAGAGGGTCAGAAAGCTTAATTTTGGAAGTACTTTGAAAACCCTGGGTGAAAGATGTGCTCTCTGATGACTACAGTGAACTACTTTTTCCTCTACCTTTTAATAGAAAGCTACACTGAAAAGCTCTTTCTTCACTGTGCAAATGAGTTTGAATTGATGACAAATGCATAAAAATCAGTGCTTCATCAATTGTATTTGCCGTATTTCCAGCCTGAAGGACTGTGCATGTGAAGTCCCATCAAGGTAAACATTGAAAGGGAATTGAAGATGACAAGAAAGATAATCTTCAACATAATTTTCCAAATAAATAATTTAAGAAAAAATAAAAATCAAGGATATGTTCACTATGTCAAAAAGATGTTGTCCTTGAAAAGGACTTTAAATAATATTTCCCAATGTTCATATCTAAGTCTTAGGCTCAGAAACAGAAGGCTCATGATTTAGGATTTATTCATCCAGTACAGTGGATTATTACTATTCAATATAACCAGGTTTCACAGAATTTTACAATGCAGCCCTTGCTAGTAGGTTTTTATGATTCCTATCTTTTTTAATCTCAACTGCAGCACAATCTCTTCTCCAGTTCATAAATACATAATCATTCTTTACATATGTCTCCATTTACTTAAAGATACTTTAGAAATTTATTGGATCTATAGTGTCGCTACAGGTTTGTAATGTAATTCTCAAAACAAAATTCAGTTGGAAGTTCAGAAGTGAATCAGAGACACATGCCTAACTAGTCTTCAGTGAGCTATTGTTTAAGACATTCTGAGTCAAAAATTTCTGATTTTATTAAAGAAAAAGAAGATTTGAACCAAAAGATTCCCAAACAAGGACTGTTTCTCAGATCTGAAAGTGTCTTATGGGAGTGAAAATAACCTGTGCTCTGATACACTTTTGACTCTGGTCAAAGGCAGAGCTCCCACTGGCTTCAGGCTGTAAAATTGTGCTTTTCGCTGTCAGCAATACAGTTTTGTTAAAAGAGGTGCCTCAGCCATACCAAAGCAAGTTTTATCCATGCGTAAAAGCAGTCTGATGTTGTCTGAAGAAAACACTGGTCTGATATTTTTTTGCCTTTTTATTTGATAAACTCAGAGCACATATTGTTGCTGCTGTGAAAGAAACCCAGATAAATTTTCACTAAATTTAAAAACTAAAATTATAAAAACAAAAAGTCTTCATCTTTGCTAATTACCCTAGCATGGGAGCCTTGCATAAAAATTTAACAGAGCAGATGGACTATTGGTGACGCTTGTTTTCAATAGACTGCTTTTGACTTTAAAAGTTGAGTGAAGCAGAAACATGAGTCTCATGACTCCAAGCAAGATATTTTGAGTCTTTTTACCACATTCTTAGGATTCTGCATGCTTCAGTCAAAATTTTAGCCATATGAAGCCAATGCTGTCAAGTGTAAAAAATTCCAGCTAACACAAAACATTTATATGGTGGCTAGGATAAAATGGAAGTTAGGATATCCGATCTGTCCCTGTTTTTATAGTTTAATTGCTTCCTTTCTGTTGCATTTGAATGTAGGAAATTTATTAGCATATTATTGTCACTCACTAAATGCAGAAAGAATCTCCATTCCCTTCACTTCAAATTTGGTTCTGCACAAAAATTAGTTCAGAATTACCAGAAGACACCTATTTAACCTTGGAAGAACATGAAAGTATCATTTTTGAGAAGGGTCATATCCTGCAGAAATGATGTGAGGCTTGTCTTTCATTGCTCATTGCTTAGGGTGCCCCAGGATGGTGGTCAAATAATTATGCTGGATGTACTTCGAGGTAAGATGCTTCCAGGCTCTGCAGGGTCAAAAATACTTAAGTATTGATACATGGTTTGAAACCAAAGTATCACACCCTTTCTACTGAATCTCTGAGTGACTAGACTCTTGATCAGTCATATTTTCACACTTACTTTGTCTCAAAAGCAGATATACACTTAATTCAGTGAGAAATTGCATCAGCTGAGAAGTCTCAAGGTGATCAAGTCACAAAGCTTTACAGTAATAACGGCCATCTAAGAAATGAACTTGATCCATATACCTGCATTAAATTAGAAAAAGAGTAGATTGTAACTTAGAACTGTAGCTTCCTATTGGACGTTCTAACCACTGAACTATGAAAAAACACATTAAAACAAAGTTATACAAGATAATTCAGCTCATATTTGCAAATAGATCCAAGTCGTCTATCACTAGGACATAAAATTGGCACATAAAGTATTCAACAAGATATTCTGCACAAATGTACATATGCCAATGCTTGACAACATAATTCTCAAATAATGGTGCTGGTGGGTTTTTTTGCAGCTTCAGAGGGCTTTAAGTAAGTATCTTATCTATTGTAATTTCTTTTCTCTTGAGTTATGTTTATAATTAGATCTGGGAAAAAATTGCAAAGTATGTTTGCATAATATTTGTTCCATATTAACTACTGAATTTGTTTGCAAATGGTCATTTTCCTTCTCAAGACACTGTCTGCAAGTACAGAAGAACATTGTACAGAACATTTTTCATAATATAACTATTATTCAATTTCTGTGCAGATTTAGTTAAAAAAACAAATATGAAAGTCTTCTCTCCCACCTAGAATTCTACTAGCTTTGATCTCTTAAACAGTGCTTAGCTGGGATTATTACTATTATCGAGGGCAGTAGACAGTATTAGACAATGTATCGACACAGCAGAGGACATGATCCTTTTCCACAGGTACCTTGAGGCATGATAAAATAGATGTCTGCTTTGAACAGCAGGAGCAACAGAAGCAGCAGCAGCAGTGGCTGGGTACCCTACCAGCACTATAAAGCACACCATGGAGAGGAACAGCCTTTGATCTACCCCAGATGCCTGAGCTGTTTAGAGCTACAGTAGCGGCAGCTGATGAATAAGCAGGTAAGATAACTACATTCAGCCTTTCAGGCTGACTAGTGCATTACCTAAGAATATAGGAGGAGAAGTTCTGTAGAGGCCTGAGGTTCTTATAAAAGAGCTTCTTGTCAGAAAGTCTTATTTTTAATCAAAAAGAGTCACCTCTCCAGAACTTTACACTAAAATTCAATAGTTCCATGTAGATGGCTTTTCTTTCATCATAAACATGAAGAAGAACATAATTCAAAATCATAAGTATTACTGAGTCAAGGTGAGCAGGTATAAATGTTCCACTTCCCTTTCTTAAAAAGACAGAAGAAAAAGAATATCAAATGTTAATAACACTCATGAACTAGCTGAAGAGATACAGAAAGTAAAAGGTAGCGGTAAAATGGCTACTTCAGGGCTGTAGCACTTCCATTGTGCAAAATATAAAGGGTAATTACCAAACCTTTCTGGAAAAAAATAGTGGAAATAACTCTTTGAGATTGAAGTGTAAGTACGTAACAGGCAATTACAGGAAGATAGTGAAGATAAAATAGTTTTGTGATACAAAATTCTGCTAGATTTTATTCCTGAATTTATCCACAGAAACTTCTGCGTAAGTAATTTCCCCCTTCTTTTGTAGGTTTTTAATACCTTTAATAAAAAGCAGTTCTGAAAAACTCTATTCCCCTAATTCAATCTTTTTGGAGTATCAAAATACGAAATTTAGTGCACTATATCAAACATCAAATTTATTTCAGCTTGGCATCTTATTTTCTAATAAGGTTGTGGATGATGCAGTTTACACAAAAATTATGTCTTTTAAATTGTTCATCCACCTCATTTGTATGTGCAAAGAACTTTCCAATTGTGAACAGTACCGTGTTATATTTTACTATGTATATTGCAGAAGTAATTAATACACTTCCTGTTAAACCAAATCCACACGATTCATGTTCAACACAAAAAAATGACCCTCCCCTCCAGGAGTTTAAGTATATGGAAACCTATTCAATACATGAACCCTCTCACTCCTGCTAAGAGAGCATTAATGCAGAAGAAAACTTACATACATTATATATCAAATACTGCCTATATTTGTAGATGATAGGTATACTTAAATGGTCCTTTAACTCTGAAAAAACATATTGTAGCACCATTTTGTAGACCGTACACTTTTCTTGTAAATTCCACTATTCTGAAATTGCAAGATCAATCTCGGTCAAATCACACCACCATTATTGTCAACTTTTCCCTGGCTAGCAGGAGTGTGAAATTAAAAAGGCTAACGCCATGTTATTCAAAAGCACTCCAGAAAGTTATTGAGATAAATTCACCATTACTGTAACTTGTTACGACCAGTTTTACGCTAACCAATTTCAAGTTCATGGACTTGAAGTAGGATATGCCAGAGACAGAGGTGAACCTTCACTTCCTCCTGTCCTGAATTTTTAATTGTTGATCTTGTCTTCACAAGTACAGTAGTATCTAGTGACTCATCTATGCTTGATACCATAAGGATAGTAATAACTATGCTGCCAATAACAATCACAAAACCCCCTATTTTTTTGGCCTTAAACACAGTTTGTTTAAACTATATGAGTTTGTTCAGGTTTTGTTTCTGTGTGTGGAACAGAGAATTGCTGCATCTGAAAAGTGATTACTGAGGAAATTAACTGGAAGACATGGTCTGTAGCTAGCTCTCAAAAATTTAAGACAGTAGTTAATAATTTCCACTGCCTGGGTCAGGAAGATCCATCAACTAATACAGATTATGGTGACAACATAAGCCTAAAGCTCCTCAGACCAAGCTGGCAGCACCCTTTCCTACAAACTTCATCAGAAAAAGAAAAAACATACCTACGATGGAATTAATGTTTTTTCTCAGAAACTGCTTATCAATTCATGTAAAGTATTTTTTCAGAATATTCTGAAATATTGTGCAAAACTTCCTGCAAATGTAGGCCACCTTTATAGCAATTGGTGAGAACTGGATTCAAGAACTGGTGTCTGGCACAGATCATTTCTTAAATAAATCAAAGACCAAGTTAGGAATGCATATTATTGCTTTTATAAAAATTGTTCCCTTATTTTCATGGCATATTTATCAAACCAGTATCTGTACACTTATTATCCACAAAATGACAGTTGCTCTTGCGCCACCCAGCATGCTTAGGCAATGCAGATACTGTGATAACACCTTTACGTTACAGCTTATCAGACACAATATAAGCATTCAAGTATCAGGCGTCAGAAAATGGGACTGAACATTCATGTGATTAAGATTAAATTGGATTAGGTGTTTTTTTTTAAAAGAGAGAGAATTTTTCCAGCTGGAAAATTATAGATTATATATTAATACAAGCACACCTAAAAAGGAGAAAGAAGCTAAAAGAAGTCATAGAAGAAATAACTGTGGGGAAGCATGGGAAAAGAGTCCAGACACAGATGGTTACAAACTTTACTTATTCTCAAGGAAATATCACAAGGCAGATCATCTGATGCTGAGGAAATAGTGTATTTGGAAGGTAGCACATAGTATGTTTAAAAAGATCATCCATCCTGTCAGAAACAGAAATATTCTACATAGGAAGCATGGAGACTGCACTTTGTGTGCAACCTTTGCCACCTTGGCGGCTCTACTCCCTTTCTTGTGCTCAAGTGCCAGGCAAAGATAATGGCAGGCATTTCGGTTGTGGACAGACAGATGCAACCAGGACTTCCAGTGCTAAAGGGGATAAAATTCCCTTTTTTGCAGTTCCAGCTAGTTAATCTTCTCCCTAGTCCTTTCACTGGCATCTCTTTGGTTTTGTACCAGCTTCAGTCACTCAGTCTCTACTGTCAGACTGACGCCTCAACAGCGATGTACTGTCGCTGTTATCTGACCGGTCGCAGCACCAAGGAGCTGTAACCGGGGAGCCTGCTGCCCTTGCCGCTCTGTCTGCACAGCAGGGAGGACACTTCCTGCTGTGGTGTACGACCTCTTTTTATTTTCTTTCCTGCAAACAGTTCACCTCTGCACCAAACCTACATACATGTCAGTCCTCAGATCACTCCTTTTGCTTCTTTCCAAACTGAGACTTCCTCCTCTGAATTTTTCTTCACACTTTTGTATTAGCTGATACAATGCAAATATTCCAGATCAACTACAGAAAGCAACTACAAAAATCTTGAAAAATATTAGAACTCTTTAATCTTTAGAAGTATTTTTGTTTCCTGTGCTAGTAAAGATTTTCCTGACTTTTCAAATTGAATATTATCAATTTCCACTTTTCTTCCTTTCTTTTAGAAAATCTAAATAATACTTTTAAATTAAGATCGAGGAACTGTTTTTGTGCACAAAGCCACTATTTTTAGCTCTACAGTATGTGTGATTTGTATCATGACTGATTTACCCCATTATGTTTATTTTGTACACTTTTAGAGATAGGGAGATTGTCTTTCTATCTATTGTAAGTAGACAATATCTCTTCTGAAGAAAATTAGACTACTTGCAGACTAACCTACTGAATTTATTTCTCCATTAAATACTTCAGAAGCCTACAGAAATTTTCCTGACCAGCCCTAAACAACTACAACCAAAAAAGCAACCACCAACAACAACAAAAAAACCCCAAACACAATAAGTAAGCAATGTTATTTTAGACGTTTATACTTTAGTCCTGGTCAGTAACCCAAGGTACAGCAGAACATAACTTCAACAGGCAAATGAAAGGTACAGTTAAAATCATTATTTCATCATCATGTTTGTAAAATCAACCCAGAAGCGATTTTTTGCAATAGTTTTCAGTACATACAATAGCTAAAGAACATTATCACAGTTGTAAAGTACATAGCACTAGCAATGTTCCAAGGAAAATATTAGGCTTTCTGATCACTTAACGTATGATAATAAGGGTACATTTTGTAACATGCCAGTTATCTTATGTATTTGAATAACAGCTTCCTCAACTGTGTAGCTTGCTAAAACTCAATACTCTATCACAACAATTAGCAAAAAGAAGCAGTCTATTTTTGCCACAAAAATAGCAAAAAAAAATAAATTAAAAAAATAGAAAATGTCATGGAAAATTACACTTAAAAATAATTCCAAAAAATCTTAAAGTGGTTTTGTATTGAAAAAACCCACATTTGTTCTGTGACACTAAACACACATTCAAAGGTCATCTTGGAGTATTCATCTAAGGAAGCTCTTTGATTCTGGTCCAAAACATTTTTGCAAGTGACAGTGTATGCAGGAGTTTGAGCTTTATGGATCTTAGAATGAAGAATAAGTTTGAACTATTTAGTATCATACACTATCCTTCCAAAATGACAGTAGAACATATTCAGAGGTTGATGGTTCTGTTAATAGCATGACAGTAAAAAAGCACGCCTTTCATCTTAGGAGTAGAAGGTTTTGCATTAACATCTATAAATCTTAAGTTCAGTTTCAGTGCTGTCATAATATCACTCAAGTTTTAGATATATGTATTTTGTATATACACCATCTACCTGTCTAAATGTGTAACAGATGGCTAGTTTATGATAGAGTATCTTCTTCAAAGTAACAGCACAAAACTAATTGCATCATTTCAAAAGACTACTAATATTCTAGCTGGAGAAATAGTGACTACCTGACCTTATGATGATCATGTAGAAAAATTCCATCTCTCTATATCGAAACTTCAGACCTGTACCTTAGTCACTATGTATGTGTTTAAGGAACAACAAATACTCAAGAGCTTTACTGGGTCAAGGCCCAAGGGCTCAGCATCATGAAGCAGCAGACACCACGCTACACTGTAAGATCACTTGCAGCAACCCTATCACTCCTCCCTGACTGCAGAGAGAGTCCTTGCAACAAAAGTTGTTTCACATTAAAAGCTTCTGATGTTTACAGTCACATCTCTCTGTCTTCCCTTGTTTATTTTGCTAATCAAGTTTATTTGGCTTAGGAAGCTGTAAAAGCTGTTCTCAAATAACTGAAGCTTGCCAATCTCTTTCCAGACATGAAACCGTAAATTTTATGTTTTCTTCTTTTGATTGTGAGGATGAATTTAATATTTTAAATCAATACTTTAGGACTATCCGCAAAGTAGATGCCTTATTCAAACTCTATTTAATCCTTCTAAGGAGTGTCTGTCCTTTTTTTCGATAGCAACAAGCTCATTGGGTTCAAAGCTGCTATAATGTAAGGCATAATAGCTAGGTTTATTCAGTTTTATAATCCTCTAAGGCAGTATTGAAGGTTGAATAAACATTGGGATTATGATATTGATAAACTCTCAGGAGATAAAAAATTTGGGATAAAATTTTCCCAAAACTAATAAGATATTAATTTGCAATAAAATTAAGCAAACACTTTTAAAAATCCTTCAAAATCAAATTAGACTTCTGACATATTAATAACCCCTTAAATATAGGGAAATAGACAAATTACACAAATGGGCAGTTCTGTTTCTTAGATAGTCACTAATTACTTAATTCAAAATATTCTTGATAGTCTCACTGACAGTCTTAAGATATGTCTTTGCTGTGAGGTAACGGTGTATCACTGAAAGATGGGAGCATGTAGAGTTCTTTGTAAATTGCTTATCCATAATGATTATGCAGCATCTAGAGTACTGCAATGTAAATTATTGGGTTCAATCATCTGAACTAAAGCACAGCTTTAAGTATACATTTTATACATGGCTGTGTGACATCAGCTGAGCCTAACTGCCTTCAGTCACCACTTTTAACATTAGCAGTTAAGCCATCTTAAGGAGGCTAAGACATCCAGAAAATAAACTTTATCTGAACCCTCTGTTGCTCCCAGGAAAATGCCATTTGAATTTTAATGCTCTTATTCACAGACTGTCTAGACCCACCCAGTTTTATTTCACAGTTCTGTGGTCTGTATCAGACCATTTTAGCAACCACTATTATAACAAAAATGGAATCTCAAGGCATCATACATGTATCTCAATGAAATTATTGATAACTGAACAGAAATAATTAGTTTTCCATTTCAAAAGCCTAGCAGAAACTTTCTGCCATACCTTCTGCATGCCTGTTATTAATGAGACACATTGTTTTTGTTATTGAGTGACATGGCCAATACACTGGCACAGGGCATCCTTATCAAAGCATTCTCAGCCTCCTTGCATTTCTCCATGCTTGGATACATCAGGCAGTCCTGTGGTTATCCTCACTTCTGAATAAGACAGAATTAGAGCTCTTCTTTAAAACCGCTCCTAGCCTAGAATTTAGCATCTTGGATGTAAATTTTGAAAATTTCCTTCCATCTCTTTTTATACATGACATTCAACATGTAATCTTTCTTCCTTGGTCTTACTAAGTTAGCTTGAACCTTAGAAAATAATTCTATTATCATTGGTACCACACCTATGCACCAACCTTGCCACCCAGAAGTACAAATCTGGCCCATTTATTTTCTATTACTGATAGAACACGATACAGAGCTTGTATCAGCTTGGTTTCTTTGTCATGTCACTTATAGTTTAAGCTGCCATGACCAAGTTAACCCTAAAACCTTTTAACAGTATTTGAGCATACAACCTGTATTTAGCATTGACAGGTTGAATGGCAAAAAATTTGATTCAATATTAAAACCGAGATATTTTAGAATTGTTGAACTATGGCAGAAATATGTTTCCCACTGAAGGTTACCTTAAA
Organism: Falco peregrinus; assembly: GCF_023634155.1. Classification (NCBI taxonomy): domain Eukaryota; kingdom Metazoa; phylum Chordata; class Aves; order Falconiformes; family Falconidae; genus Falco; species Falco peregrinus. The sequence continues at coordinate 53,035,660 of NC_073722.1, read as the reverse complement.
AATAATGCATTTAGTATCTGCAAGGTATAAAAATAAGAATCTTTCTGAGATTTTAACCTGAGCACCTTCAGTTCTAGAGTGTCCAGTCAACACCACTTCAGTATAGCAAAGACTAAAGAAGAAAATGGATGCTACAAGGCCATAGGATGGAGAAACTATGACCTCTCAGGGTTCCAGTTCACAATATGGGGGAGGGGCCATCCATAAAACCACGCCCTCTTCACATCTTCAAATCCCTGAAAGCACTAGCAAAATTTTAATGAGATCTGGATGTCTAACCTTTCTAGGTCACCTTGAAAGATTCAGATTTCATCTTTAATATTTTTCTCTCATTTCTTATAACAAAATTCACCTTCTAAAGATGATAAATTCTCCTAAAGACCTACCGTCAAGACTTTAAACTCAAACTCACTCTTCACTTTCAAGTCTTTCTGAAAGCTGCAGGCAGGTTGCTTTGCAATGGTAGTCTTTACACTGGATCAACTGTAGTCTGCGTCTGCCACTCTGCACTGGAACAGATGCCATCTCTTCTTCCAGAGCCAATGTAAATGTGCATCCTGTACTCCAGTGATTTTGACAATACCAAAATAATGTGGCGAAGCCTGGATCCAAGTCTGCACTGCCACATGTTTCAGCACTTCACAGATCCAGGCATAACCAGAGACATTCAGAAACCTTTTAAGGAACAAAATATGACGCAGCAATCCCTGGTTATCATACCATTTACTGAAATGACTGCTTCACTTTTGTTTCACTTTTGTTTTTATACTGGTTTTGTTCTGTGTACCTTTTTTTTAATAGTAAAATGTTTCTTGATCATTTAAATCCGTTTTTGGAGAACTCTTGGTGGGCTTCTGCTCTTGTTCCTGTACCTTGACCTCAGTGGTTAGCCCAGTCAGAAGTGAAAACCTTTCTGAGAGAGCAAAATTATTAAAATACAGCAGAAGATAATACTTTCCCCATTATTTCCCCTTTCTACTTGATCAAAAACAAATATCCTAATAAGATTTGACCTACAACTTGCTGAAGTCAACAGGCATCTTTCCTTTAACTTTAGAGCTTTAGATGAGGTTTAGAAAAATAAATAGAGAATACACGGTACCAATCAGTTTTCTTTTATTCTGTTTATTAATCAGTACCAAAAAAATATACCATAAATATTATGGTAGTGTTACAGGGATCAAGTGATACTTGATTTGACTGTTATGGAAGGCCAATTACAGAGCAGTTATTCTAGACTCTGGATATGAAAGATATAAATATTAACTGCCCATGAGAGCATCTGTTCTCCCACTGTGATGTTTTTGTTCCAACTGCTGGTGAATGCTATGTATCAAAACCCACACAATCTTTTAAGGCCTTGGTATATATAAAAAGAGGATTTTTGAAAAATATTAACTGTTCATGATGCTGGGATTAGCAAGGATGGAATCTTTTAAGAACTTTATTTTGCACAAATCTCTAGAAACAGACTTGGAATCAGTCCATGGCATTGCTAGGCTGTTAGACTCTTGATACAGATATTTATGTTTTTAAAATTAACAAATGCTTTTTAACTTGATATGGGGTTAGAGTGGTATGCTATTAAAAGTAAAATATTCATTCTTGGATATCTCTGTTTAAAATAAACACCACAGGTAAATCAGAAGTGGATGTAAATGTGAAACCAAAGGATTTTAATATTTTTTTCTATTAGATGTTTTATTCATCTACACTTAAGTATTTTTTGTGTCCCAATATGTTTTTAGAATGATAATTGAATGCCCAGTGTTATAAATACTGATTTTTTTCTCTGTGAGAAAGAATTCCACAGTTTTATTGTGCAATGCTATTAAGATGCTATTTGATGTATACCTCTCAGTGCAAATAAGTGGTGTGGCACCCATAAGAACAGAGTTCAGGAAAGAGTTCAGCGTTTGTGAGAACAGCTATTTATCTATGTCCATTCATACAGTAATAATAAGGAAATAGGGTTTGATCTAGATTTCACTGAGTTTATTGCAAGTATTCCGTTGACATTAATGTACTTTGGAAGAAGTTCATGATAACCGTTACAGTACATTAACAGATCAGCTTTCAGTGCAAAGGATGTCTAAACATATTGCAAACAAACTGTAAGTGTAGGTACCCTTCAAATATATTTTAAAAGCATATGATACTTTATAAGAACCATAGAAATGGACTACTTGAAAATGCAGAGGGAAATGAGTGGATACTCAAACTGGAGCTGTCCAGGAAAGTGGAGGTAATGCAGTTTTGATCTGCAATTTGAATGCCAAAACTCTAAGGAATTTTAGTATCTAGTATTGGGCTTATTTTATGTGAATAGTTACATGTGCAAGTAGTGCCTGAACAGCTTTTAAAGGAACAGGATGGAATAAGTCCAACTCCAGGTTTCAAGCCTTTCTAGAAATAATAAGATACAGAAAGAAGGAAAATATTCTGTATGAGGTTTGGGTTTAGGGCTTTTGGATTTTGACAAAAAATTGCTGTGTGTTTCATGTATGCTTTGTAAAAAACAGACCTTGGGAGAAAATCTGGATGTACTCTGATGAGAATCTCAGCACGACATTGTTTCTACACAGAGTACTCTCCCCTTGGAGGTAGAATGCCTGGGCAGGAAAAGCTCAGTGCAAACTATGAAGTCTTACACATTTCTTGCCTGCTTAGTTGCATGTGGCCTGTTTTATTCCAAAGTGTGTGTGTGTGAAATCTTATCCTACAGTGTTCAAAAGATAGGAGATTGAACCTGCTGGTGAATCCTACAGACAGAAATTAGGGGCTTGAAAGTAATAGGGAAGGATATTAGAAACTAACGAATTCCCTCAGGCATTTCCCACTCTCCCTCTGAGGAATGTCTGTAGCTAGCACTGTTACCCACATACTGACTCATGATGGCTGTATTTCCATGAGCTCCTGTTGGTGTTGTCGTTTAAATACTGATATAATTAAGAGGACTACACCATATGGTGGCATTGCAGCACTGGGTACTGTTAAATACAGAAGTGACGTGAATTGCACATATAAAGCTGTATTTTTAGTATTCAGAACAACAACGCAGGCCAGATTTTTCCAAAACTCATTTCTTATCAGGGTATCAAAACAGGTGCCAGATTCTCAAGTTTTCAACTTTCAGTTGCTTGTACAGGGACACTAATTGTTAGATTTTTCAAGAGTTTTCAGTCAAAAGTACTATGACCTTTTGATTATGTTAATCTGCTCTGACAATGGCAGCTGAGATGCTGCAGTTTCCCCACGGACTGGAGATTTTTATTTCATGTAAATCCAGCAACTCCTGGGGTCAGCTGTGCTTGCTCTTCTCCTCCTTAGTTATAACCATGTAACTCCATGGGTTTTCTGAAGTCTCTCCTGAATACACTGATATAAGAGGAGAATCAATTCCATATGTAGAAAAACTTCTAAAGGGTCACAAAGACCAACATGATCCTGGTGTGAATGAGATTACAAATTCCTGGCTACTGGCTCTGGTTACTTCACTTAACTGAGTAGTAATTTCTTCATTAAACATTGTTAAAAATGGAATTCTGTTTGTCTTTACATGTGATTACTACATGTGAGATTATATCTAAACAAGAGAAAAAGGATATACATGAAATAAAGTATTTGCCCAGTTGGTACTTTGAAAGTGTGTGATTTTGCTTACAAATGTACATGCAAATGTAGTCCTTCCTAAATTATCAAAATAAGAATGTGACCAGTGCAGATATTGTAACATTTAGGATAAACTTATGATCCTTAACTAGGAAGTTAATTTCAGAATCTATCGATATTTTTCAGATCTATCTGATTCCTTCTCTCATAACATCAGTAACTGGTTATACTACCCATAGTATTTGGTCATAGTACAGCTGAAGCTTGTGTACCGTGGTGTTCTGGCTTCTGCTGAAACCTTTCTAATAAACAACTGGAACATTTTGACGTGTCACTCTATGTGACATGCTACACTATTTCTCCAGTCATCTTTTCTCATGTTGACTACTGTGACTTATTTTTCTCTTGTGTCCTGGGCATACACATCAGCTCTCACCATTTTTACAAGGACAGTCCTGGCATGTGACTTGGAATATTGCAGAATCATGAAGAATGGTTTGAGTTGGAAGGGACCTTTAAATACCATCTAGTTCCAACCCCCTGCCATGGGCAGGGATGTCTGCCACTAGGTTATGTTGTTTAAAGCCCCACTGAACCTGACCTTGAACATACCCTCCTTCTTGAGCCTGCCTCTGGCTCCTGTATTACACTGTGGTCCTTAACTTGACTTAACCCTTCTGTCCCCTAGTAATGCCTGGTCTCCTCCCTTGGCAAACACTGTGATCAGTTAATGATAACCATCCTACACGCACATAGCTCATAGCTTGTTTCCCCCAAAAGACTGACATGATTTCTTTAAATAGACCTACTTGCTTTTGCATTCACTTTTCAGGCGTTTCAGCTGGGAGATTTCCAGGACTGTAGCCCAGAACAGAAGCCATCTTGTGTGATAGTAACTGAAAAGTATCATGATTTTTTTTTTCTGTAAATGGCTCAGATTCTAATTAAAAGATAGCTGAGACATGCTTACATATGCTTATTTCCCTCCTTTCCTACTTTATATTTTGTCTCAAGACAATGAAGTATTTCTGACAAATGGAATTAATTTTGAAAATGTGATTGAAGAAATTGTAACACTGAAGTTTAGATATATGCAAGATTTATACAAGATAAAAGAGTTTATCAGCTATTCATAATGATCAGAACTGAGAGTGTATATATTTAAAGCATGAGGGACAATTCTTGAGCATATCTAAGAAGTATCACTGACTTCGACAGGACTTTTGAGACTCAGCATCTGTTAGACTAGTCTATACACCACACCTAACAAGTGGCAGTGTTTGCAATCAGTATTCAAAAGATATTTTTGTATCAAAGTCAAGTGTAACTCCAACTTTTCCCTTACAGGGTGTGAAGATAAAAACTGTAATTGTCCTCCCACTTTTAGGTGTTTCACAGTAGTACAACCCTTTAATGTCCAAGCAGCAGAAAACAAAAGCAAAGCACACCTTGCATCTTTTTATTTTTATCATTTGAATTAAAACTTACTCAGATTGTAAGCAGCTTAATTTCTTCCGATGGTTTCTGAAAGCAATTTTCATAAACGCTAGTTATTGTTTTGTCTTCCTGAACCCACTGTTAGGTGCAAAACCTATTTATTTTGGTGTTAGTCTTTAATTTGTCCTGGGAACTTCAGGTTTCACAGAAATGGCACTTAGTCACCATGGAATAATAAGGTACACTTCCAGAAAACATTCTCCTCTTTAATCTGCATACTGTGTGTGATTAAAGCAAGAAAGGTAGTAAATAATTGTCTAGGGAGATTTTATGCATGTATAAATGTGCCTGGAGGAGTGGGAAGGGGTTGGTTTAAGAAATAAGACTGTCTTTGTTTAAATCCTATTCTGGGGTTTGATGCAAATAGTGGAAAAAGTAAAAGTCATGATTGTCCTCGATGTAAATCATGAGTTACTTCATTGGCATCCCTGTGAAACCAGTGAAATAAAAGGAAAACTGCAACATTTCATTTGCTAATATATTTGTGAAAGAGGCAACTGAAGGTCATACCAGTCTACCCTGCTTCAAAACTTATTTCCTGCTCTTTACTCTTACAGTATGAATCCAAATGATTAATAAGATTTAAGAAAACTACAGAGAATCAGTATAAGACATGGAAACTGTACATATGTGTGCAGGTAAAGAAACCAAAAAGAAAGATAAAATCTTGAAATGTTGCAGGTACAAACATGCACAGGCTGTGAGTGAGTCTCCATTAAAGCACGGGATAAAGTATTAGACTACTTATCATCTGAGAAAGGCTAACTAGAAACGCAGGCTGTGCATCTCTGTTCCTGCTGCTGTCCTGCAGGTCTGTGGGTAGGTTATTGGCAGAGATAATCATATTTAAAAACTCAGAGTTCCTCTCTGGCTGGCTGAGAACAGGTGCTCATAAGACACTTCTTACTCTTTTAAGGTGTCATGTAGCAGCTATCTTTGTTGCAACATCGCTAGGTTTTTGCCATGTTCTTTATAGTTCCACTTCCTGGAGCAATGGAAATCCTTATTTTCCTTAAAAAGGAACTATCCAATGCTACAAGGATTGTGGAAAATCTGAAAGACTTCACCTGACTGGATTTGAAAACCCCAATGATGAGGCATAAGAACCACCATATTTGCTTTCACTAAAAATCCCATTACCTTGGCTCATTATTTTTTAAATATTTTTGAGCCTGGCTCAAAATATACTTGAGCTTTTTTTGGATCTTTGTATTGTTATTATTCCTGCTGTAGAGGAAACTGAATGAGGAACTAATAAAACCTATATACACTGATCAGCCACAAAGTCTTGATTTCTTCCTTGCCTCCCATTCCATTCCACCACTTTTCAGATAAACTCTGGGTTTTAATTATTTATTTATTTATTTTATTATGTGGAAATAGTCTCTATTCTTGGCTCAGGTTCTACTAGTGAGGGTTTGAAGTAGTTATTGAAAAGAAAGGGAAGAAATCTTAAAGGATCAAGAACGATTTTGAAAGAACCTTCAGTTTAAAATGGGGTAACTTTACAAAATGTAAGGACAGAAGAAATGCCATACTGACTCAGACCATTAGCTTATCCAGGCTGAATCTAACAGAGGCAAAAAGAGGTGCTATTTTGGGAAAGTAATGGTGATAGGCTACAGTCCTTTCCTCCTGGGGACTTCCAGCATCCAGATCTCTGTATTAGTGGAGTTAGAGAGCGTGTCCCTGCCTATTGCTTTTAGTATCTGTCTCTAGACTGGATTTCCATAACTTTCCTTATGATTCATTTATGACCCTGCTGATACTATTTGTCTCCATAACCTCCTATTGCAGGAGCTCCCAGAAGTCCTCTATCCACTGTGTAAAAAGTTACTTCCTATTGTCTGGTTTAAATTGACCTTCTTTTGGCTTCAGTTACTGCTCACTCATCTAGTGTGGTAGGGTTTGGTGAATAACAGTTCCACATATACATTATTCGTCACCTTGTAGATTTTGCAAGCCTTGATCATACCCTTTTTTTCTTCTCTCCAAACTGAAAAGTCCCAGAGACCTTAGTGTCTTCTTGTAAGGCAATTGTTTTACCTCCTTACTCATTTTAGTTGCCCTTCTCTGTACTTTAACTCCACTGACTTTTCGGAGATGCAGAGACCAGAAGTACACATGTACCCGAAGTACACAGGATATGGGCAAATCAATGTTTCAAATAGTAGCAAAATAATGCTTTTTGTTTTGTTCTCAATACTCTTCCTGATGATGCCATTCCTTGTTGAACAGATAATTGCAGGCAGCTGCCAATGATGAATGAAATCACTCCTGAGTAGTACCTGCCATTTCTGAGCTCCGCATCATGTAAACATGATTTGGATTATAATTCCCCCCTTACAGTTACCTACTCTGAAGTTTATCAGTTGCTTTTTTTCCTACTCACTCACTGAGGTCCTTTCGATGATCCTCACCGCTGACACAGTATTTGATTTCCCAAAATAACTTACTATCATCTCTGAAACTGGAGATTTCACAATTTGCTCCCTTTTCCAGATTACTGATGAAGATCTTGAATAAAACTGTTCCCAATACAGATTCATGAATGACCCCTCTACCAGCTCTTGGCCTCTTTAGAAGTAACCATTGAACCCTACCTGTTGCTTTCTATCTGTCCATCTTTCAACTGGAAAGAGAACTTTTTATTCAACCTTAAAGCAGCTTAATTTTCTCAAAAGCCTTTTGTTAAAAAAACCTGTCAGAAACTTTTAGAAAATCCAAATGTACTCAAACCACTTGATCCCCTTTATCCACACATTCACTGGTGCACCCAGTAAACTAGAAAAAATGAGAAGCCCACCAGGCCACTGAGGCAGGACTTATCCTTACTGGAACCTTCCCAACAAATCATCTTTATTCACAGCTCAGAGACCGTACTCTATGGCCTTGTCAGGGGTGGAGGGCAGATTCACCAGATCTTAGATCCCAGAACCTGCCCATTCAGACCCTTCTTTGAGGATGGGATTGCTAAACCACCACTTCTCTGGTGTAATAAGCTACTACACACCTTTGTAAGATACTCTTCAAATTCTCTTATTCCTCTTAATTTTTTATTCATTGTTGTACTCATGTATTACAGTTTTTTCTTTCTTCCCCTTTGTGCAGGCCTCCCATTTATGAACTGCCACTATTTTCCCTAAGTTAGTAACCTTTCCTATTCCCCATCCTTTGCTATGACAGCTTTTCCCTTGAGCCCTGAAGAGATTTCATTTGATGACTTCATTTTCTCCTGCAATTGCAGTATACAGTTTAACTAGGCTTGCGGTATATATTCCAGGCTCTTACTTGTTGAACTGTTCTTTACAGGATTTTTTGGTTGGCTGGTTGAATTATTTGTTTTTTTATTAAATGTCTTTTTTTTAATCTAGTGCTCTTTCTTAAAACTGAATAACTGTATGCTGGATTTATTTGCTTTTTTCTCTCATGATACAAAAATTAACTTGAACTATATTGTGATCACTGTTACAGAGTGGCTCACCACTAGTAACTCATGAGTGAGGTCTTGTGCACCCTTTGAGACCATGTTCAGGGTAATGTTTGAGTTTTTTCCCCAGGTTCTGAGGAAAGCTGATGTAAGAAGGAGTTTTTTTATTGCATTAAAAAATTCTCTTTCTATATCTTATCCTGATGAGGGAGTAAACTTTAAAATCTACAATCATTTTACCTGTCTTAACTGCAGCTTCTTCAGTTTCACTGAAGAAAACGTTAATTTTTTACTACTAAAGTGCTGGATTTCACCCACATAGATTCCTCAGTGCAGTGCTCTTCTTTTCCCACAATATTATACTGTATTTGAACTTGGCATTACCCTTCCTGTGCTGTGCCTCTCCCACACCCTAATATCCTCTCTGTACTTTCTGTAAAACTGATGTCCTAGCATCATAATAACCTTGTTTACCACCCTTCAACCAGTCTCTGTGATGTGTCTTCTGTCAGGGTTGCCACTGGTGCCAACTATTTCAATTTTTCTATCTTATTTTTTTAGGCTTCTTTTTGGCCTTGCTCGGTATGGCACATGCTACTCAACTGGCACGGTGAGCAATCTGATGTGCATTCTCTGTTTATAGGAATTCTTTATTTATGTCCCTTCTGGCCTTTTTGGAGGTGCATTGAACATTAACTACATCCTCTTTGAGGACTGCATCAGACTGAACCAAGTGCTCCTCAATGCCTATCAGCTTCCCCTCTGCTTCTAGTGTAGATATCCTCTGGGTTCATTTTAATTCTCAGTGCCAGCAGCCAGCTCCATTTTGGTTCAAGTAAAGCCTATTTTTCCAGCACACAACATCCCCAAAGCATTTAGCATTTCCTAGTACAAACAGATCCCTCTCTTCTACACCTTTGAGTCAACCATGTCCTGAGGCTCTGGAATTCTACCCATCTCATGGGCCTTATCCTGGAACTGTCAGTATTTTAGTGCAGAGAGGTTACTGAGACCAGCCTCCTGCCCAGCAGCTTGCGTTTGCCACGAAGGCTGTTTCTCTTGCACTTCCTCGTGTCAGTGCTATCAGCTTGGACCAGGACCAATGGCTTTTTCCCTGTTCCTCAAATCAACTCAAAGCAGGACCTGGTGAGGTCTGCGGCCTTTGCAGCTCACAGGCAAAATATTTTATGATCCTCTCTAGTGCTGCAAAATGAGCTATCCACATGCCTAGGAAGCAAGTCTCCTGCTCCCACCACATGCTTCTCCCAGCTCTGAAAAGCCCCTGGTGCAGGAGCACCCACAGCACAGGAAGACATGGTGGCACCATCTGGGTGCTAGATCTGGTCTGAAAGCCCTCTTGCTCTGAGACTTGCATCCTTCTCAACATCACAGGGCTCTGAGTGGAAGCAGAGATGTCCCCATGGACCTCATTTGTGAACCTTTCTGACTCTCCTAACTGTTTCTGTTCAGCGTCTCTCAGCTCAGTAGAAACGTCCTGTTCTCTCGGGGCCAGGCAGGCCTGCATCCCATCCACATGTAAAATTTGCCCCCTGGGAGGACACCCTCACGCGTTGCACCCCGTGCAATGGATGACGGAGTCCCCAGCCTATTGCCAGGATTCTGCTTGCACCCTGAGCTTGAAACATGGCTGTAATCTGAAAGCACACAGCAATTTAGTTTTTCTTCTGATTAGATAATGAAGCTCATATTTTCCTCTTAATCTGTTTTACCCCTTATTATGTAAGTTACTAACAAAGTAAAATCTGGCCTAACTGTGACTTACCCTGTTTACTTACTTTCTAGGAACCATCCTGACATGCTATCAGAATTGCTTTCTTCATTTCACTGTCATTTACAGAGGCAAAATTAATGTAAAATGCTTCCTCATACTGATGCTAAAAGATTTTGTTTCAAAATACATTGCATGGGTGTGTGTAATTATTCAATATGTAAAGGATTACTGAACTAGACTAGGGTGTTTACATCCTTTTTTCTAATTTCTCCTCTAATTTTATTTCCTGCATGAATTTATCTTTCCAGTAGACTGATTCAAAACAGAAAAATTCTGATTTGGTTTTAATACATATGAAGAGCATGAATCAGAAGAGTCTGACTTTTACATTCCATTTAATTAATTTAGCATTTGATGTTACATGATATCTGTGTATTTGCATGGGTCTAGCTCAGATGTAACTTTTTTTTTTTTTTTAACTGTATGAATGGTCTATACATTTAATTCACAGCTGTACCTCAGCTGCAACAAACTGGTATCTTGTCATTGCATGATTGCTGTTCACTGAGGATTTAGCTCTGTAATTTTAAACAAAAGGTCTCTTTACCAATGACAGGAAGCCACGTCAGGACATACATAAATCAGCTACAGGGGAAGAATTTTACCAGCCAAGAGAATGTAGCTTTAAGCCTTCACTTTCAGGTATACACAATGGCTCAGATACCTAAAAGTCAGGTGTCTAGTCAAACACAGGTATCTCACCTTACTTAATAGTAATGGTGACAAATAGTCAGGATTAATTGTCTTCTAGAATTGCTGGGTTTAGATGCTTATCTCAGTAAAAATGGAAAAGGAAACTGGCAATGTCTCCAGACTTGTTAAAACAATGTAAGAAATGAGAAGAACTAACAGCAACATGCTAGAGATGATATCTGTAAATAGAACTGTGGTGAATTCAGACAATCAAAAATAATAAGAAAGGATGAGAGTACTAAAGATAAGCTTCAGATCATCAGATCATGGCTATAACGATTTTCTTTCATAAAGGACCACGCCAGCCTACACCAGACATGAACAAGAGCAAAAAGAAAAAAGGAGAAAAAAAAGGGGGGGAGAGTGGGGAGAAGACACAGGGAAATGATAGAATTTTTTAAGTATCTTACACAATTACAAATTTTCAGTTTTCAAGTCGTTCCCCCCCCCCCCCCCCCCCCCCCCCCCGGGTGATGGTTATTGTGGATGAGTACATCCTGAGGCATATCCTATCAAGTTCCTAGCTCAGGTCAACAGCTTGAACAAAATGATGTTAATATCTACCTTTCTTCTGCAAGCTGTGATTTTGGATCTGTAATTTCTCTTTAAAAGCCCTTCAGCAATAAGAGAAAGCCACTTCAGGACAATTACAAATCAGTTGCTGATGCACTTTTTTAGTGGCTGTATTATCTTTCTCTGACACTTCACATTCTCTCTGACTTAACAGCTCAACACGCTCAGAGACATATTGGGAATATATTTCAAGACTCAACACAGTGTGACTTTGAGTAGATGCAATTTCAGGCATGTAAGCATGAGAATGAAGCAGCAACACTTTTCATTACTAGCCTTTAGTAACTTAAAGCAACCCCACAGGGATCAAAGACTGTAATGAAGACAGAGTCAGTGGGGACGGCCAGCTCTCTGGAGACAGCACTAACCTTACTGCATTATGCCAATCAGTACATCACAGACCAAGAAAGCTTTGGGGGCTGGGGAGAATAACTTCAGGAACGCTGCACAGAAATTCAGGGAAGAAAACAGACATGGGGAAGACAAAGGGAAAACAAGAAAATTAAAAGAACATGGCTACATGTCTCCAAAGACCAAAATCATCCCCTAACACAGTGTTGAAGGGCTCTTGGCATTTGCAGAACTGTCAGTTCCTGTCCTGTGCTGATATTCCTTTTCCATTCTATGCAGTTTTCCTTAAAAAAAATCTGGATCATGTTTTAGGAACTTCCATGTTCAGAAGATGTGGAATTACTTATCTCATTGATACAGTCATTGCACAGAGCTCAATGAGAGACAGAACAATCATTAAAAGAGGACCCTTAATTTGTTAGTGTAAACAGAAAATAAACATTTCTACATTCATTACAGCCATAGTGTGTTTTTATTGCTGTGGCAATGTAAAAATGCAGCTAAGACAACCTGCCATGATTCCCTGGGAATACATTTCCAAATATATATTTTAACTACGTGCTTTTAATTTTTAAGGCACTATAAGGCATCTTAGGTTACATTAAAAGTACTGCAGAGATTTCCAGCGTGAGGTTAAAAAGCTGAGCCAAGTACTTTATAAATGTAAGCAGGCTCAAAACCAAGTAGGGGTCAAAATAAACTTGCATCTGAACATTTGACATAAAGGTAAAGAAAACCAATTTAAAACATTCCTTCCACTCTTAATTCCTGAGAGTTACAAGAAAACTTTGCAGTTTTTAATCAGAGATTCAGTTAAGGACTGATGCAGTGTTGTCAGGGAATAAGCTCTGCCACTCATTTACACATAGGTCTCTTCCACTGATGCTTCTTGCATTACCAAAGAGCAGGGGAGGAAGCACTGTCGCTCTACTTCACCTTTCTTCCTGAGAACTTCAAGTACAGAGGGAGACAAGGCGAGAGCCATCACACGGGTAGGCATTGCCCAGCAGAAAACCTTCCCTCCAGTACTACAGCAAAGCTGAAAGCAGCAGGGACACAGTGCAAATCCACCCTGAGATCATGAACACAGGAGCTGCCTTTTACACAGGATGAGAGGAAAAATGTCACAGTTTTGCCTGGGAGGAGTGTTTCCAGGAGGAGCTGCATAAATCTGCAGTCTTAAAAGGCCTAAAGTAAGAACACAGTTGTATTGCATTTGGAGGAACAGTTTTTTATTTTATTTTTCTACAATTTAATTGGAAACTACAGCCACTGTTTTTCCTTTGAATAATAGATTTCATGACACACATAACTGACACAGGAGACCAGTGTGTTCATCAAAGTCAGAGCAACTGTTCGTACAGTGGGGCAGGGCAAGGAGCTGGAAGAGAGACACCTCCCTTTTGCTAGATTAAAAGTTCCGTCCAGTCTATATCTCCAAGGTACTTGGGACTAGTCTCACTAACACATTACTACTTTACTTTCTTCTTGAAAGAGAAATCACAAGGCAGAAAGAAATAATATTCTCTGTAGAAAAGAGGCTCTTTCCCTTTCTTTCTCTTCAAACAAGGTGAGAGAATGGATTTTGGTTTTAAAATAATATAGAGGAAATAGATTGAGCATTTTCTAGGGCAAGGACTCTATCACTGAAAGGCGTTCACTGCCTAGAAGAAAAAAAAATTGAAAAGGGGGAAAAAGGCATGAGTTTCATTATCTAAGCCTTGAATCAAAATGGACCAGAATGTGGCACCCATCCACACACTGAACAGTTTCTTAAAGAACAGTCCTATACTGAAGTAAGGTGAAATGAGGCCACACCAGCTACTGAAAAGGAGTTTGCAATATGAAAAATTCTTAATTCTTAAGAAAACTGCTTGCTGTAGAGGAGGGAATAGTGTGTTCCTGGTGTTACCTTTCATAATAAAGGGAAAATTTTGAAATAACACAATTTCCCTGGAAGAAAACTTTGCACATAATGCAAGAACTTATATGGCTCATGTATTATAGCAGAAAAGTAAGGTGAGTTTTTTCCTACTTTTAAGTACTTTGAATTTTTTTCCAAATTCCATGCAGAGTTTTTGCTGATGGTTTTTTCTGGTGATCTCTAATAAGGAAATTACCAGAAGAACAGTGAGCCTGGGATGATATATAATGAGCTAATTATCATTTATTATCCTTGACATAAATACTTCACTTTGATAATAGAACTGGTTTTCTTGGTCTGTTAAGCTAAAGCAAACAAGAGAATGGGGTAAAGTTCTGAATACAAATAGCAAGTTTTCAGTTAACTATTTCCAGCAATTTAAAGACATGGATGAAGTTGCATCTGAGAATGAAAACTGAGGCAAAACAACTTGTATGCTAAGACCAATGAAGAGCAAAAAGGTCTCTATGCATATTTTCTTTAATTCAAATCCGGATGAAGTGATACCCTTTGATGGATAATGATCTGAACAGAAGACTGCAAGAACAGAAAAAAAGGAAATAAGGAAAAATACGAACCTTTGAAATCATCAAAACACACACTCAAGACAAACATATTACTGAACCCAGGAAATGCTGAGCTGGTGGAAAATACAACCAAAGTTATAATGGAATATCTCCTAGGGCATCAGCTTTTTCTTTGAAAAAGAGTAAGATTTTATCCCAACAGGACCGGAAAAGCTTTGCAGACAAGAAATAAAACATACTAGTAATCAGAGCTTAAACTAGATCATGAAATGAAATGGATTAGAATTTGTGATAGAAGTAGTAATCAGCCTTGGAAACAGCATTAAAAATGCCTAGAACTACATGCTTCAGAAACAGAAAATTCTTAATTCTGAATTCTGTTTCCACCTCACATAAAGCAGGTCCACTGAAATCCAAGGGCCTAATTTTCCTAAGGAGCACGGCCATTTTGATTTATGCTTTCAGTACCATGGAAAGAAAAAACCCCCGCCTTTCTTTTTACCACCAAAAATGTAAATGAATCTCGTATGTGATTCTCATCCAAGTTTATCTGTATTCTCTTCTGAACATAAATCACTGATTTTGCATTTGGATTGTGGAATAGAGAAAAATAATGTATTAATTTGTAATATTAAATTTCTACTTGGGAATTGCTTGGAAATTTGCTACTTAAAAGCAGCTGTTCTCAGCTATTTTTCTATATAATATTTCTTGGCCAGGTTTGTATTTTAAAGGATATTCTCTTATTGATTTAATTTAAATCAGAATTAGCTCTAAAACAAGAGGTTTTCTTCCATCAGTGACATAGTCCTCCCTAGCCATATTAAAATAAATATACACAAAGTCATGTTCAGAGCATGACAATTACATTCCCTTTATGCCTTCCTTTTTTTTCAGGTGTCCTAGCCTCCCAGAAAGATGGACCAATTTTTTTAATTCTTCCTTAAATGTTTAAATAGATCATGTTGGAACACAAAATCTCTTAGACTTGCAAGCATGTGAAAATATTTATACAGATGAGAATAAATATTGGTGCTTAAAACAAGAATGTTTGCTACATCTAGTGCCAACAAGTAATCAATATCTATTTAAAGGTTTAGCATAAAGAAAAACAGAAGTTTGCCATATGAAAAGAGATGCTGGTAATTAATTTGCAAATCTTTTGAAAGACTTGCAAGGAAATAAAACCCAAAAATGTACATGAATATGTCCATGATATATCCTCACCCATTACTTCATATCACTTTGTGATGTTTTGAGCTTTACAACTATTGCTGCCAAGATTTTGTTCCTATATTCAGACAAGGAACAATTCAGTGTAGAGATGCCAAGATGACTTTAATCTGCACAGTCTCATAGTGATCCCAGATGAAGAGTGCTGTAGACCTGTAACTGAATGTAAAGCCACTCTCTTCAAGGACTCGGATCCCAGGCTTGGCCTGCTGTGTTCACTGGAGCAGAATGGGAGATCTGGTGCAGCATTTGCCACACAAGTATTGGCCATATAGACAATTCTCCTGTGTTCAGACATGAAATTTAAGGCAGCAAAACCCCAGTCCTATATCTGATCCCACTACCTCCAGACATTTTTGCCTGTGTATAGTTACTAGTATGGCTGGATAGAGACCGGCTTGGCTAGATTTGAGTGCAGCTGCTGAGCCCAATCCTCAATCCTGCTCAAAGGTGTGTTAGATCTGGTGTAAACTGTTTATTTGCAAATGTATTTGCATATGCACTTTCTATGTCTGTAAGTACATGTGTTCTGAACACAGTTAAGAAAATGTGCTGCAACCAGGTTCACACATTTAAACCATGATATAAACAAATGGTGACAATTAATTTTAAATGTACAACATACTCTAATAATGACATTGTATATGAAAAGTAGAAAGCAGCGTGTAGAAGAAAAAACACATAGAATAATCCAAGTAATCGTGTGTGTTAGGTCAGAGTTCTAGGTTGCTGTATGTTGTAAATTCATGAGGGGGAGGAATTTAGTGACAGGCCAAAGTCTCTAGGCCTTAATTAATGTCATGATGATGACAGATCTGCAGTGCACCCATTGCATTTCGTATAAATGACTACGCAATTCACCTTTGTTATCTACTAACTGCTCTGTGGGAAGAAAAAAGCCAGTCACAGACATGACATTATAATCCAAAAGAAAACTTCTTAAACCATCATTTTCAAAGATACCTAAAGTAATTAAAATTTTTAAATCCCAAAGGTTTTCCATACGATTTTAGGTAACTATGTCTTTTGGTTGTAATGAAAACGTCAGCTGCAATACTTGCTTTCTTCTAAGCTACGTTCTATCAGTTTAAGAAACAAAGGGTAATATTAATGGTGTTAGAATTCCACTTCCATTTCTAATGGTCCTATTAAAATCACATTGGTATATATTTTAAGAAATTGTGGGCTAATATATAACCCTCTGCTGAATACTTTGGTAAGTAACCACACCTCATTGGCTTTTGTGCTTGTAAATTATTTTTATTGACAACACTTCTTTACAAAGAGACAAGTAATCTTTTTATAAGGGGATAGTGCTCCATGGGGCATAACTGGTATTTTCAACAGATTTTTTGTATAAATCGCAAGAACTTGTGAAAACCATGTGACTTCAGGACAGACTGATTATGAACTCCAGCTCATCTTGAGATTAAAGATGGTATGCCAGACCTCCACAGGAGCTGGATCTAGCAGGCTTTAAGCATCTGAAAGATGGCAGTCATGTCCTGATTTGCTCTGCTGTCAGGAAAAAAAACCAACAAAAATCCCTAAACCAAGGACTATCCCATTGTTCCAGTTGGGTAATGTGTGGCTATTTCGGGTACTCGTTACTTGAAGTTTCTTTCTAAATCTCAAGCCAGACTTGAAAATGAAACAGAGGTATGTTCATCACTGCAGAGTCATCGCAGCACAGCAAAAAAGCCCAAATGGGCCAGTGCTAAGGATGTCAAGCCGTGTGTGGTGTGGCACAGCTGACACACCACAGCCTCCGCTCTCCGCTCCTGCTCTTCCTGAAGCTGCTGCAGGAGAGCATCTGAGCAGGGAATATAGGAAGAGCTGAACCACCTTAGTGTGGGTGCTGCTGGGTGCAAACTGCGGCAGTTCAGGAGCT
Source organism: Falco peregrinus (assembly GCF_023634155.1). Taxonomy (NCBI): domain Eukaryota; kingdom Metazoa; phylum Chordata; class Aves; order Falconiformes; family Falconidae; genus Falco; species Falco peregrinus. The sequence continues at coordinate 53,018,137 of NC_073722.1, read as the reverse complement.
GCTTCCCACCCCATTCAGCAGCTGTGCAGCGGGAGTTCCTCCTTCCAGGCAAAGGTCAGTGCTGCAGGTGGGTCTACCTGTGACATCTCTCATCCCAGACATGCCAGCACAGTCGGGCCCTGTGACAAATACTTAGCTGTGTTTGTCAGGACCTTCAGAAAATAAACAATTACACCTGTTTAGATGTCAACATTATCACATGCAATCTCCTGTTGAATGTCAAAGGTCTTTTGACTTAATTATTTAATCAATATGTTCATCCCTCACTATATCTGACTCAAAACACAAGTCACTGATCATACTACTCATGGAAATGTATTTTACATATTCAGTATAGCTCAACATTGGTGATAATCATTTAAAATTGGTTAATTCCACTTTGAAAACAAAACATTAAACATTTGGAAAGAACATTCGTATTAGGTATCAGACCAGTTTCCTCTGGATGGTAGTCAAAGGGGCAAGGATGGTGGTTAAAGCACCAGCCAGGATGCTGAAAGGTTCAGAATCAGTAATTTTCCACATTTCATATTTATCAAGGGATCCTAGCTTTAGTGGCCCACCTCATAACCCTTAGTTAGCTTGTCTTTAATGAATGTTAATCTTACAGGAGGTGAAGATTTTGTTATAGTTTATGTTTATGTTTACATTCTAAATCACAACTGGGGTCTCAAAAGTATGCTACTACAATGCAGATAGTAACAGTTCTAAAATGAGGATCATAAATGTTTCAATCCTTTGTGTACCTGAGAACGTATTGAGTCATCAAGTATACGATCGAGGATCTTCCAGAAGGCTCTATATTACTTTGAAATACCAGAGCCACAGGTTTATCCTGCACACCAGTGCAGAAAGAAATTCACACTCGGCATCAAACCCATTAATTGATCAACTTCGCCAGCACATTACTATTCCCCGTGTCTCTAAAAAAAATCCCAATCATTCAATCTCTTCATCTAGCATTCAGTGACAGTGGTATAAAAACTGGGCCAAATTTAGCAAGGCCATTCCTGTATTTATTCCTTAAATTATCATAATGTAGTGTAGTCACCGTTCTGCAACATTCTCCTCATATCAGCTCTTCTTCATCTTGTGCAAAAACAGAACAGTGTGTCCTGCCTACAGGGGCTGACAGTCGTAGCCAAATACAGAAGGTAAGAGAGGGTCAGATAGCTGGGTACCAGGAAACAGGGAGATAACAGACATCAGCGTGATAAGCAGTCCACTCATAGCCAATTCCTCACAAGCTTTTAAGCATCACAGTTTTCCTTGCTGAAGAACACAAAGTGCTGAAGGAGTGATCTGAGAGATGATAAGGAGGTATTTTTGTCAGTGCTCAAGGAGGGGGGGAGGGTTGTCTGACAAATGTAGGTTCATGCCTGAAAATGTAACAAGCGAGCAAAGAAAGGAAACTGGCACCAAAGGTGGATTGGGACTGGGAGTCAACGGCTTGACATGGCCTGAGAACCAGATGAGAGGAAGGCAGGGAAAGGTAAAGCAGACCCTTCTGTTCAGCGCAATGGAGAGCACCCTGCTTAGGGGCTGAGAACTTACTTGTGTTATCATGGTATTTGGGGAAGGTGACACCGATAAACTGAGGAAGATGAGATAGATTTAGAGAAGGAAGGCCTGACACCAAGCCCTGTTCCAAGATGACAGCAGGTGTCTATTTGTAACAACAACCTCTTTAAAGCTTTATACCGTGGGAATGTGAGAGCATATTCCCCAGTGTTTTAAATCTTAAAAATTTCAAATATCCAATGTGGAGCTGCTGCTGCTACCTCTCTAGTTGACAGAAGTCCCTTTACTGTAGGAAGACCTTTATTCTAAAGCAAGGCATATGGCCTTTTAGGTATGTGACATTCAGTATGGAAAATGCCTCAGCAGACAAGCCTTGATCCCACTTCATGGAAGTCAACTACAATTTCAAATGCAGATTCAGGATGACAAAAGGAACTTGGTTCAACAGTACCTCATCTCTGTCATGGGTGCCTCATAGCCTGTGCCATGTTTTCACCCTATTTTAAAGTCAGAATTAAACTCTGTGTGGTCTCTCATTCCAATTCAGAAAAGCCTAACTGAAGGCCACGATGCCCCCAGCCCAGGCGCTGGTGTGGATAGCACGTGATGGGGTGGGATGCAGTTTGCATAGGAGGCAATCTGCACCATGCAACCCAAAGCACCACTTCAAAAAGATTTTCTTAAGTGTCCCTCAGACTGTGGCCAGGTGCTGTGTTGTGACATGTGGTCTTCTAGGCCTTTGTTACTTTGTACCTTGGATGGAATTAAGCATTTGAATATAAAAGATATAGATTGTCTTACAAAGGAGCTAGATTTGAGCCGAAACCTTTTTACAGACCTACAGTTTTACTACTGACTTTAAAGTTGTCACCACCTAGATAGTGATGAACATGTAGGCGTCTAAAGCTGTTTGCAACCCACACAGTCTCTTCACACTTAGGTTGCCACAGGCACCCAGTCCTAGAAGCATGTTCTGAGAATGGCTAACATGCCCAGCAGCACTTAACTGCCAGACGCAGTCAACACAAGGCTGAAGGAGCCAGAGAATGGTCTCATTTCTTGTGTAATTTCTTACTGCTGGAAAAGTCACACGAGAAGTTACAGTCCTAGATTCAGAGCTCTTTGCACTCAGAGGCTATCCAAATCTATTTAGCCTCTGCCACAAGGTTACAAAGGCCAGCTGGCCTGAACAAAGGACACTATATTCCCAGAATGCTTTCAGACCCAGCAAAAAAGTAGGAGAGTGAGAAAATCAGTGCTATATTGTTTGTCTTTGAGCTAGCAGCAATATCCAGTCAGCTACCAGCAAGCAAGAAAGCTCAGAACAGTCTTTGACTTTCAGTGATCAAAATAGTGATGTATCCATATAAAGTCTGAATCAGAGAAATTGGAAAATAGGACATCCAGAATGTCAAATGACAGGAAAAATGTATCTGTCAAAAACATATTGTAGAGAGAAGAGAGTCACATGAAATTCCTGATATGTCCTTGCCAGAAATATTTCCTTTTGAGGCATTTGGTATTTTGGAGACTAGGTGAAGAAACATCATGTGAAAATAGGGAAAAATGCTGAAGAGGGAAAAGAACCTTTATTATACAGAGAGAGAGAAAAAAAATGTATGTATGTTCATGCATGCATGTGTGTGTGTGTCTATGTACACGTATAATCATCAAATTTTATCCATCCCTGGCTGTGAAGGAAATGCAGAGGTACTTGTGGAACTCAAATCCATTGCCCCTTCGAACCCTGGTTCACATCCCTTGTACTACACCTGAACCAAGTGCCATATATAATAAAGAACATGTTACTTTAACAAGTTAATCTCACAGCAGTAAAAAACCCACAATCTTTTTCAACTACAGCTGATTTGTTTTACTTCTTTCACTTCTATTCAATTAGCTATCTACTTCCTGACTCTAATTCCCTAAGATTGTGCCAAATGTGTTCCAGATTTTTACCTTAGTATATCACGATAGGATCTTTCCAGCCCATGAGAACACACAATCAACAAAGCTCTTCCCCCTTCATTTCCTGAGCTACTGGCAAAAGCAATTTACTTTTCAGGATGTTATCGTTATTATTTCTGGCTAAGAAAATAATAATTCATCATACAAATTCTGATAATGTATCAAAAAAATGTTTTGATTGTGGTTGCTATCTACAAACACAAATTTATATGTAGCTTTTTGCATATTAAGGCATACTTTCAAGGAGAACAATAAAATAATTGTTGAAGAATAATAATTGTCAATAAATAATGGCACAAAGTGCAACCCAAATTAACCAGAAAACTATATTTAATCCTAACACATCAAACTAACATGGAGAGATCTCAATTCTACACTTAATTGTTGTTTTTGTGTTACATGCTGGAGTTTCCATATGTATATTTATAGCTTTTTGTGTGTGTGTGTGTGTGTGTGTGTGTGTGCATGCGTGCGTGCGCGCGCGCGCGCGCGTGTGTGTGTGTGTGTGTAATTGCATTGGCTGGCAGTTCAGTGGGGTACAGTGGAGTTGCTTCATGGACTACAGAAAGAGTACCTGTATGGAGATCCATCTACCCCAGACTCCTGCTCCCTTAATACTTTAGGTAAGATGCCTGTTGGAGCATACATATGAAGCAGACACTCAAGGTTCCTTCTACAGAAATCACATGGCAAAAAGTTTGCAGAAGAGTTTGTGCAGGTCTACCTCTCATACTCACCTGGACTGAAAACTCAGCTGAATCTCAGGGCTGAGAGATTCAGGAGTATCTCTGGTTTCTAGCATCCAGGAATAGCTTGAAAAGGCTTTTAAACTCTTAAACACAGCATTCCTGCAAAAATCTGCTCTTTCAGAACTTGGGAATGCAAGAAACCCAAACAATCAGGGTATTTTCCAAGGAATGGTATCAGTGTTTCCATTCTTTCAATTCAGGCTAATCATAACACAACTATAATCTAGCAGTTCTAATTATATTATATTACAAAAAAAACATTAGACAGCTTTTAATTTTACAAACATGATATAATTGATATCTTGAATATAAATGAAACTTGATATACTGAACAGAAATTGCAGTTGTTTTTTTCATATTATTTCTAAATGTCTCAAATTCTGTATTATCCAGGGATTTTCCTGTTGCTTTTATAATAACTAACACCTCCTGTTTTCTCACAAATGCTAAGCAAAGCCTTTCTGATCATTTAATTACAGTCCTCTCAGTCCTGTTAGATAACTTCCTACAGATATTTAGTGAGTTTTAATTACAACAAGGAAAGTTGTGAAACTTCTGAAAGCTTATATATAATCTGGACAGCAAGTTAAGCAGTTGTGCTCTCTATAGCAGCTCAGCAAACCTTACCCTTCCTCTCCATTTCTCTGACTTATGCTGCTGGGTATTCTTTCCATGCATTGTAGAAATCAAAGCACAACTGACTTAATGGATTTTTTATTTCTAGACCACTTCATGTTATAGAAAGAAAAAAAAATGTATTCTAGGGTGTTCTTGTTTTGTTTTGGTCTGAAGCAAACAAAGAAAAATCTTTTTCAACCTGAATCTAACATTATACAACTCGTTCAATGAATGACAGACCTTAACCTTAACACTTGAAGGTTTTAAATGCAGACTTTTTCTTCTCCTTTTCCATACTGTCTTCCTTCTCTTGTATTGATTCCAGCACCCAAGTATTTTGCACATTTTACTTCATAAAACAGAGCCATGCTTGCCAAATTCTCTTAAAACACAGAGTAAACCACAAGATCCTCTTTTGTTACAACAGTAGTGTAGTTAGAGCCATTAGCTAGAATACGGAAGACCATTTCAGTTCTGTGCTAGATGAAACTGTTTCATCTGACTGAAAGCATTCAACTCACAAGTTTTTGCTGCCTCAAAGATGGCACAAAACACGAAGTCACAAGACAGCTCCTTTCAGTTAAAATGCAACAGTGAGGAAAAACATCCAAGCTGTTTTGTAATTCTTCCTCATACTAAGTTGTGAAGTACTATGCAAGAAGTTTCAAGGAGTGCATTCAAGGCTTTCAACTAACCAGAGTGAATTAATTTTATGTTAGTTTTTTGAAAGGAGAAAAAAGACTTACAGTAGGTATGATTATATTACAAAGGTCAACTTTAAAAAGGGACTTAGAAATATCAAGTTGAACCACAGGAACACTGTTTATGAGCTCTGACTGACTGGATACACTTAATTTTCAGAAAACTTTCAGATTTATCAGAATTAAATCAATATGATGAAATAAATGAAGAAAATCCATTAACTGAACAAATCTAACCACTGTTCTTCTCAAGCACTCTTTGCTTTTTCTCCTATTCAGCTCTTTATTGTAAAATGATCTTTTAGAGTAGTTTTTATATCAATATCTCTGCATATGTATGTAAAAATGTATATTTCTAGGAAGGTAATATTGTCATGAAAAAGGTGAGTCAATTGGACAATGTTTTCTGATTAAACATAAAAGCTGGCAAAATTTGGAAAGTCCAACTAGAAACAATTACTGGGGGTTCATATGAAGTTTTGACTAAAATTATTTTAGAAATTTGGGGAAAAAATTCATAGAAGATACATATTATTACAGACATTTTTTACATTCAAGCTATGAAGATGTAATACTGGGGAGCTAACTGGTGGCATTACTGATTAAAATTTTACTGTAATTATTATGCCAAAAATGTCTTTAGTAGTAGTAAGATACCTTAATATCTTTCAAACTATGCCTCCTAGAGATTTAAAAATATTGAGAGGAAAACACTTTGGAACATTCATTCCTATTAATAGATCGTGAAATGTTATAAGATCTAGAAATTTGTAAATATTTAACATATCATAATAGTATGAGCTCATGAGGTCATTAGAAAGAATCCACTGAGGTTTTGTACCACCTTATATGTCAAAGAGAAGGTATGAAAAGCCCCCAAACCCAGCCAGTGAGATCAGGAAGACAAAATAAATTAAAATGCTCAGTGATATTGCAGCCTTGCAGCCAGAAACTAACCTGCGAAACCCACATGTAATTTAGCATTAAGCAGAAAATGGGTAAAATACTGGCTAATTAGCAGCTGAGTTAATGAAACAGCAAGTCCATGAAAGATGGAATAATGTGCCAAAAGTTTAATTAAGTCATTAGATTTATAGACATCAACAATTACAAACTAAGACCAGAGACACTGAGAGAACCTTGTTTAACTCTCCTTGATCGATTGCCAGGTACAGAGCTAAAAACCCAAGCACTGCATAGCTCCCACTGACAGTGGGTGATGTGATCCATGCATGTTGGTGCAAAGCCAACTCATAACCAAAGTAGTCAGCACAAAGCCAGGACAGTGTTGTAACCTGTTGTAGGTGTCATGCTTGCCCTACCTGAAAAGCAAGAATGTGCAGTGAAGGAGCTGCAAACTAAGCCAAAAGCAAGAATATAGAGCAAAAGTGGGTGTCGCAGAGGCAACAGCCAAGACCAGAAAGGATTAGCAGATACCACTTAAAAGGAAAAGAATGAGGAGGTGAAACACAATCTAATTCATCAGTTTAATACAGCATGGGAGGCACGGCAGCACAGTGCACCATGATCAGTAAAAATGCACTAAACAAAAAGTGAAAAACTAAAAAATGCGCAGCCTTGTTAAAAACAGGTATCTGAGGAAGGACATAAAAAGAACCCTTGTGAGAAAGCAACAGAAGTTTGTAATTATAAAAAGCTGCATAAATCCAAATTTTCAGCTGGTATAAAACAGCCCCTGTTCTGGGTTTTTCATTTACTTAGATGAGATGACATTTACTTAGACAAAGCTGAGGATCAGGTGCATTTGTTTGGTTTTTTTTTCCTTCTATCTCAACTCTACCACACAGTGCATTTTTCTATAAGATTCATACTGTACAGGATAAACCTAACACACTGATGGTTAAAGCAAAGAATAGTAAAATGATTTTACAGAGAGGAAATTTCCAAAGAGAATTCTTGCAATCAGACCAATCTTGCTATTAAAGTCTCATCTTTAGAAGGATCTCAGCAAACTTGAGCTCACATTTTCTTGGTAGGAAGAGCTGACAGTGAATAAAAAAGTGTCCTTGTTGATGGCAAGCATTGGTCTATGTTGCAAATTCCTGTGACATCCTTATCACCCAGCTGTCTATATTAGGGACCAAATGAGAGTGAACCATGGTCCTGTCTGGTGTATGTAGACAGATTTTCTTTCCATGGAAACAGGTTCACCACACATCCCTGTTTGTGGCTGGGATGAGGTCAGGATGTATGCGTATGCCCTAACCAGCCCTTCAGGGACAACCCTACACCAAACATTTTAGACAGCAACAAAGTTATCCCAGATTTGCACTAATGTAACAGAAATCAGAATTCGTCTTCCGTTCAGTACCTTTCTCCATGATTAACACAAATCCTAAATTTACTACCTAGGAGATGATATAGTCACCCTATGGCTAGTTCTACACAGTTACCTGCCCAGTCTGAAAAGCATCATTTTACTGAGAGCTGACAGTCATTCAGCTCTGCCTCCCCACAGCACCTAGAAGAATGGAGCCTTTCTCTTAGAATTGCTCTAAGAGAAAGTGTGTCACTTTTACATATACACAGTCCTCCATGCAGTTGGAAGGGAAATTTGCATCTACCCCTTATAACTCCTGCCCAGCACAGTCTTTTCCCTGTGAAGAGTGTCAGCATCTTATTGCCCTGTGACTTTTCAGTTGGCCACATTCCTACAGTACTGTCATGAGTCCAGTCATCTGCTGACCTTACAAATAGAAGTTGCAGTGCAATTCAACCCTGAACAGTGGTTCTTCATGTTTTCCAAATGTGGCTGTTAATATTTATTTCTCTAACCATTCAACTCACTTGTCTGTAAAGCACTTTGGAATTTTCTCTACTTTTTTTCCGGAGGTATAACTTCCCTGTTTGTCCAAATTCTTTCTGCATGATTAAAACCATGAGTATTACTTATTTACCTGGCTTTATTCACAGAGAACAATAGATTCCGTATTATGTACTTCCTGCTCAGAGTCAGGGAAACACATCCCAAGTATGTGCAAATCCCCCATTCCAGTGAAGTCAACAGAAGAAAGAGAATTTATTCTTTTCAGAGTTTTGCTGATGTGCAAATCTAAACCCAGCAGCAAAATGCATCATAAGAAAAACAACTATGAGAACAAACTCTCTCTTCAATGTTATTAAAAGTGCTGAAAAATTATTTATTAAATAATAACCTTTCCTGCTTTTTTTTTTTTCCCCTCTGGTAGAACAGGCTACGTTCAAAGAATACTGAAGGGTGATTAATTTTGGCTGGTTTCAGTGAATTCTATCATTGTACAGTTCAACCGTCAAATTAGTCATTCTCAGATAACTGATACAGACACTCACACTCACCATAATCTTTCCTACAGAGATAATAGCACTTGTTTATTAACACAACCGCTACAATCAGAGGCAGACAGAAGTCAAAGATGCAGACCAGTTGCAGTTGTCTGTTCATGTCTTCTAAACGTTCATCCTTAACTGATAAAACAGAAATCTGAAATCAAGCCATCACCATCCAGGGAAGTACAGATTATGGGGTTTTTTCCTCCTAAAAAAAGTCATTTTTAACTATGCTAAAATACACTGTTCCACTAATTTTATCTGCATACTAATTCCAAAAGCATGGCCTGTATTTAATCTTGCTATGTGCAGTGCTCTGTAAATTGATTGTTATAGTAATTTACATCTAAGTCCATCTATGCCAATGAGTTGCTGAGGCATTGCTGTGGCATTATTGCAGTTCTACTATTTATTTATTGCAGCTTGGCCTGCATGCAGTACTAATTCTACCCCTTAAAATATGCCTACTTTGCTATAGCATTTAGCATAGATCAGTTGTATGACATATGGTATTATTACTTACCTGCATACAGATCTGTATTACATAAACCAGCAAGACAGCACTACAAAGCGTACATTTGCTAAGACTCATGCCAGATTTGGTTAGTTCTGGTGGTAGACTTAGCTTTTTCTTAACTGTTACTGCGGAAAAAAATGCTTTTAATATGATAAAGTATACAAACCTGTAGTGTTTCTATACCTAAATTTCCCATCGTGAGATTGAGAGACAGAGGCAGAATCTGATTTTAAACACAAAGAAGCAACTCCATTTTCTGCTCCGGTCTAAGGATACAAAAAATAAAAAAGGTTATCATAAAAAAATTAAAGATTACTTTGAAATATTTCCATTCAGTGCTGCCATATTTGTACTTAACCTTGAAGATCTGTGTCTTTTTGCACAGTTCATACAAAGACAAGAAAAGCAGCTTGTCTGGACTGTGTCATTTAGGTTGCAGTCAGTGTCTTTTCACTGACTTCATCAGCAGGGAATAAGACCTCAGACCACATTAGTATGAACCTAGAGTAACTCCACCAAAGTTAGTGGAAGAGTTTCACACTCCAAGATCAGTCCAAGAGTTCCCTGTAAAGCACTGATGATAACATTTTGACACAGGTGGTGGAGAAGCCAACAAGGCTTTCAGAAAGGAAGAAGGACTGGTTGGAGATGTGGAAGCTGGGGGCAGCTTTGGCTGCAGTGACCATGAGATGGTGGAGTTCAGGATCCTGTGGAGGTGGAGGAAGCAGGGCGATAAGTAGGATTGCAGCCCTGCACTTCAGGAGACCTAACTGGCCTCTTCAAGGACCTTCAAGGAGTGGGGTCCTCAGTTCAGGAGAGACAGGGAGATACTGGAGAGGGTCCAGTGAAGGGCTGCAGAGACGATTAAGAGACTGGAGCATTGCCCTTATGAAGGAAGCCTGAGAGAAAACTGGGTTTGTTTAGCCTGGAGAAGACTGAGAGGGGATCTTATCAAAGTATTCAGTTATCTTAAGGGCAAGCGTCAGGAGGATGGGGCCAGGCGCTTTTCAGTGGTGCCGACTGACAGGACAAGGGGCAACAGGCACAAACTGCAACACTGAAAGCTCCATCTAATGTCTTCACATTGAGGGTGACAGAGCACTGGAACAGGCTGCCCAGAGAGGTCCTGGAGTCTTCTCTGGAGACTGGAGAATCACCTGGCTGGAATTCTGTGCAACTTGCTGCAGGTGAACCTGCTTTAGTGGGTTGGGGTTGGACTAGATGATCACCAGAGATCCTGTCCAACCCTGACCATTGTATGATTCTGTGAAAACAGAAAATTATGGTCTTCTCACCAAGGGCTGATAGACCACAATTGCTTTCATTTACAGTGATACAAGATAGGTACGAACTTGGTGAAGTTGTTGGCAGGTTTGGCTCTGAGTGTGCTGTGCAGTAGGTTCTCAGCTACCATCATCCACTTTGCAGAGGCTTTGTTAAATTGTGCCCATTAGCTGAAAAGGCTTACAAAATACTTCTATTTACTTTGTGGCCAGTGCAGTCTTTATCAGCATGAAAAACCTGAAGATTTTTTCATTCTTATCTCTGAAAAAGGTTCTTAATTCTTATGTAATAAAAGAATTTGTTTTATGCAATAATGGCTTTCAGAACTACAGAGAAAACTCAATTCTAAGAAACTGATAAAGACCTAAATATAAAGGAAATACACAAGTACGTGTTATCATAAAAAACATTCTTTGGTTTTCCTGAAAAATTATGACTAATGCAAATTAAATATTGTGGCATGTAATACTTCAATACATCAAAAAAAATGGAACATTTCACTATTTACATTATACTCACACAGAAACAACAGTAAAAAAATAAATCACTGATATAAGGCTGTAAAGGTAAGGTTGTACAGCCAAGTACTGTGACAAAAGGCAATTTAAGCATTTCACTAATTGTTCACACCCTTTGTGATACAGTGTTTAGTGATGTGATCCCAGACTCTTTTCTAAAAATTCTACTTCACACAAGAAGCATGGGAGTACTAGTACTTCTTGAGAGGGCTTGCGCTTCTTAGCCTATTCTTGTTTGCACAGCAATGGGCAAACAATGATCTTCCCTTCTCGGTGTTCATTCACTGGATAGGTGATTATTACCCTGTTCTTAACTGCACTGAATAAATAATTATTATCTTCCTCCACAGCTTACTGGGCTGTTCTCACTGTATTTTATACCTGTTTTTGAAGTATAGTAAGAAAAAAGTTCTGTTCTGCTCTAGGGGTGTCCCACTGTCCTACTGTCCTGGACTTTGCTCAGCATGTAAGCAATCTAACTCTTTTTAAAAGATTTTTTGAAACTGGCAAAGTCAAGATGAATTTTCATAGATGGTAAACACATCTGTCTACTACCATGACAAATATCCTGAAAAATTAAATTAATTGACAGCACTCAAACTTCTCAACAAACATGTTCAGAGATTTTTTTTCCTGATGAAAAGAAGCAACAGTACTGTTCCTTAACTTTGTTTTTAGAACTGGCCAAACCATTAAAAAAATAATTTCCCAAGTCAAACATTCAGCATGACAAATGTATGCCCAAACACTTTAAATTTAGCAAAGTTATACACTGCTATAAACAGGGCCTTGCAGCATAAATGCATTTATTTTGATAAATATGTTTACACTGCAGGATATAAAAGGGCTAAGATATGAATTGGATTTGGGATTATCTACAAACTGGTAAACAGCTTTGAAAAGAAGTAGATTTTTTTGTGTTCATTTTATATAATACCTAATCTCTTCCTATAATTTTACTTAGAGAAAATAGCATAATTTGTATCTATGACATGCATAGATATACCTGTATCATTTAAGGACTGAATTAACTTTGGTATGGGAGGGGATCCAACATCACACAGTCCCCATTCCACATTCTGCAGCCCCCTCTTCACCTCTGTTAGTCTGGGACATGGAAAAGAAAGGGACACAATGGCAATATTTCTCCTCAGAGTGGTGATTCTTCTGTCTGCTGTGACAGGTAGACGGTGTCTAGTTCTTTCTAAATAGAATATCTTGTGGTGGGCTGTGATGAAGCAGCACAAGAGGGGAGCTGCCCAAAGCAAAGGAAGGGATGTATAAAATGAAAGCAGGGGCTAACAGTGGATAACCATTTTTTCTCTAATAACCTTCTTTTTCCTAAGTCAATACATCAAATCCCCATTCAGGACAAATCTCTTATTATGTATTAAAAATTCAACATGTAGTACTAATTTTGGAACTCATGTATTTGTAGATAAATGTCACTTCTTCACATTCCTTGAAGAGATATTGGTTTTCAATTATTTTGCTGTTTTATAATTCTGCATGAATTTTTCTCATACATTAGTAGGTTTTGCAGAAAATTTCTTACAGTAGAAAAGTCAAACTCCTGTAATTGCTAGATGGCACCACCCTGCCCTTTTGAGGTTAAAGCGAGACATGTGACTTTTTTTCTTTACCCTCTTTCAACACATGAGCCTAGGAGCAGACAGTCAGTTGAAACAGTGACAACTTGTAGCTTGTGTTATCAGAGCCACTGTATACAGTAATTCCGCTAACAATACATTTTGCTAACAACCATATGGATTCAGGGAAAATTGTTTTTTTCTGGAGGAAATCAACTGCAGACACATTATTATAGTATGCTTTTCCCAGGACCTGTATCAGACAAGCAGACTAAATGCAATGTTAGTTTAAAAGGTCTTTGGGAGACTGGGTGAAAACCTGGCCCCTTTAAAGTCAGTGAATAAATGCGTATAGATGTTAGCAAGGCTGAGGGGTTTAAAATTGCTCATATAACTACCACATTCTCAAGTATTTTAGGTTCAATTCAGCCTCTTCACAATCTATGAGAAACCTTTTCTCTCAGTGGCTTTCTTTCCCAGTTACTTTAATTAAATAAATTACACCACAGGCTTGCGGTCAGGCAGGATTGTGGCAGGTTCTTGAAAGTGTCAGATGTGAACCTTGCTGAGCTTGAAGTTTTCCTGAGGTAACTGTGAATTTTAAATTGATCTCTTGAAGGACACAGTTTCCCTGGATGACACTTCAAACATTAACCAAAGGTCATTAAGGAATAGCTGCACTTGAGGGGCTTGCAGGAAGTGAGCGATTAGATGGAATTATCCAGTTTAAAGTATTCCTGGAGAAATGCTATAGACATGTCTGGACAAAGGCATGGCACAACCATATAAACTGAAAGTTAAGGAGTTATGATTGGGTAAAATCAACATTCCCATACAAAAAACCCTAAAGGAAATGAGAAGCCACAGGACAACTCTTCCTATGTCTTAGTGGCAGCTTTCTCCAGAGAGTGACAACTGGCATAGCAAGGACCCTCCTTTGGCCTTCAGCACTTATGGCAGCACGGTACAAACTGGCTGTCCTGCAGCCCACTCTGACACCTTAATGACAACTTCAGCCAAATTACCATCCAGCCAAAATAGCCTAGGTTCACAGGTTAAGTGTGCTGGTGTCATTACGCCAAGTATCAGGAATAAACATAATCAGTCTCCATAAATAACAAAGGCTGGGCAGGGAACAGCCTTTCAAAAGCAGAAAATGGAAACAGTGAAAAAAACAGAGGGGATTTTTTTATGTTACTGTGAAAGATGAGGGCATAGCTCAGAAGGAATGGTATACATTTACGGCTTGAAGACTTTTAACAACAATTTTACTAACTAGGGAAGCATTTTAAAAGCTTTGGGTCAGATTCTTCAGGTTCACTGATGTAAATCATTTTGGAGGAGTTTGATCCTCCATTTTTCATTATTGCCATGTTCTGCAGTTATTTGAAAGCTATTCAACTAAGCAATCAAAGGTCCCTTCCCTTTGGTGAGTACCTCTCAACCCTGCAGAAGCAATGCCAAAGGCAAAAAGCACCAAAATCTTCAAAAGCACTACTTTTTCCTTTCTAGTGCTATTTTTGGTATATATTTCCTGAGTTTACTAGACTGTATGATATCAGCTCAAATGGAGACTTCACAGAACATGGAGTCACAACTGCCCCATTCAGCTTGTGAAATAAGTAAAAATCACTCTCAGCAAATGACAGAAGAAAACTTCTTTATTATTCCAATGTCAAGAAGAATATTTATCTGTACACTTCAGACTGCATCCTCATTGCAGTGGGATGTTTGTTCATGTGAACAGAATGCCAGGAAGTGACAAATCCAACCTACTGCTTTGGATAACCATGTTAGCTGCAAATATTCTCGTATGAAAAAAATTCTGCAACAAAATGTTACAAATATAATATTCTCAGCCATCACAATTAGATAATTAATAGCAGAAAATTCACCTCTTTCGAAGTCCCTCAGCCTGCAGAATGGGGAGTGCATTTGCACTGTCAGGATAACAGGAATGATCAGGATGCCCAGAGAGCTTCTTTCGCTGGCTCCCTCTGTCTCTCTCACTTTCTCTGGCTGCACACAGAGCCGTGAAGCCATGAGAAGAAAAATCCTGACTCCTTTTAACTCCACATATTCCTACTGCCCAGACACTTCTCTCAGAGTCTTTCTAATGTCATTTTTCTGAAAAAATGGTCTATTTCAGTATCATTCACTGAGACAGAGAACATAGTTTATCCTGGGAACTGTCACTTATACTTTCCAATTCATTAGCAGTTTACCTTGCAAACATTTTAAACAAGTTCTAAAAATAGTGTTATAGAAACCCCATGAATCCAGTTCTCTATTATGCAACACTCCCGTGAAGCTGTAGTCCTCTTGACAATGACTGTTAAATCTTCTCTGCCAAAATGGGGACACTAAAAAGAAATCTAAAGCCAGAAAGGTCAGAACTGCAGTCTCTGTTATGCTGACGTGGGCCAACTCACGCCAGGGATATTAGGGAATGAGTGGTACCCTTACCAAATCTGAACGATAGTACTTCACATCCCTTTGCAAAAGTGTTAATAACTGCAAGGTTGCAAGAGGAGAGGATCATCAGGTCTAAAATTGGAAATTCTCTTCCACACATTCAATTTTTTCCCTGATTCCCAGAGGAAAGCCACTCTCATTTCCCTGAAATGCAAAAACGCATTTCTTATTTTTAACCTACCCATTGTCATCTAGGTCATTATATAGTGATGATTATTCAAAAATTTCCTCTTACTTTAGTAACTTGAAATGAATTTAGCTCAGGGTGCTGCACACGAACTCAGAGTAGCACACCCAGTGACAGGACATTTTCAAACAATCTTCAGCTGTATGATTCATTTCCCTACGGCTGTTTTACATGAGTGTTAATATACTCAGAACTTCCCTGCCAACAAGGATTGGCCTCTTGACTTACTTGTTTGGTGAGGGTATCTTCCCTTAGGCATTTACCTCATTATATCCCATGAGCAGTTACCATCAGAGTTCACTACCTAATTGTGGCTTGCCAAGTGATATGCTCTGCCTTTCTCCCCTGCACAGATATCCCTGGCGTCTTCTGCTACAGCATCACAAATTTGGTCCTTATATCAAGATCATATGTACAGGCTTGGTATGTGTACAAGCAATACAGAGAAATACTTAACGAGCCTCGTCATGCAAGCACCAGAGACAACTGTACCATCCCCTTGTGCCCCTGGTTTCCACAGTGCTTGTGTCCAAAATTACCTTAGTTCTGAAGCCAAACATTTAAATGGCTGCAATAGTCCTCTTGATAACAGTAAGACCAACATAGGACAGTTTAAGAAAGGACAATGTGAGCCAATACTCCCCATATACTGTGCAAGTTGACAAGTATAGACACAAGACTGCAGTGTTCCTGTTCCAGTCCTCAGGGACAAGAGAGCAGTCCCAGGCCAGAGAGGTCTTGTTTGAATTAGTGGCTTAGCCCTTAACCTGCTCCTTGCTAACATCTCCTGAGACTGAAAGTTACACTGCTGTTGAACATGTTCTAGTTGAGAAAAGAGCAGCTTGGAGCAATGCTCCATATGTGCATCAACAGATCTGGGAGATGACTTTACAGGTCAGCTGTTTTCCTCTGAACAGGTGGGTACAAGTAAAAGCAAGATGATACCATCACAGAGCATCTGCTACATGTCACTGATTAGCACTGACCATAACTTGCCAGGAATGGTTAGCGCTGCAGAGTGAGTCACTTTACCTCTATGTATTCCAAGGAAAAAGAAGTCACACTTATCTAAAGATTCCTAAGTCAGGTCTAAATGAGGTAGTTTAAGCTGCAGAACAAAGGTAGCCATGTTAGCACAGTGTGACACTTACTTCTCAACAGAGCTAAATAATCTGTACAGAGTGCAGCAGTAATGCAGCTATACCGCTTCTGGCAGCAGCCCAGTGTGGGCCTTCCCACAGCTCTGTTGTTCTTTCCTTCAGGAACGTCAGCTCCACATCAGCTGTCATTTCTCAAGCACATCAAGAACTAGTTGGATTAAAGCACAGGCAAACTCTACTGCCAACTGGGAAATACAACTGATTTTTTAAAATTTGAAATACATAAATATAGCGCTCAAGCACACTTCCCATGTAACAGTCCATCTGACACAACCCCTTTTCAGAATCAAAGTCCAAGAATTGCAGGATAAAATGATGGGCGAAGAGGAGAGGTTAGCAGAAAGAAGTATTAGGCTGAAGATTGTTTAGTGTCATCCACAGCAGGGAAAGAGGACTCTTTGTAATCTATACCTTCTTCTGAACACTGAGACATCCATCTGACATCAGTGGTGGCATTTCAGTGGATTTCCATGGAACTACTTCATTTTATATCAGTCAAATTTTCTTTGCATGGGCAAAATAAACTATATAAAACTTACAGGTAAAATATCTGATTTGTTTAAGAAGCAGCTGCTTAATAAGCTCAGTGAGTGCTGATTTCATCAGTTTATTTGCTAGATAAGATAATGGTTCTCAAGTAAGAGGATTTTGTTTCTGTTATTATTTTTCTGTTATGCCTATTATTGTCTTTAAATTTCTATTATTACTTCTAAAAGACTCCTGTGGATTCTGTGCTGATCAGAAGAACTAACTTTGACTGAATTCCTGCAAGAGATGCCTGTTCTCCAGGCTAATTATTAATCTTCAGTTGATTAATTAATTACCCTAGAATAAACCCAAAAAGCCCATGCATGATTTCACATCATGCTATGTGCACCATTACTTACACACATATATACATCTTTCTTTTTTTAAAGAAAGGTATTAAGTTATTAAAATATTTTACATAAGCATTGACAGGTTTGTTTTACATCCATCCTTTGAACAATAATGCTAAGGGCAGACCTTGTTGTGCAATCAGTAGTATGACCTTTGTTCTGAAGATATGGGAAACTTCCCATCAGCTGTCACGGCACTGGATGGAGACTTTGGAAATGATGGCTAGAAGTTCAAGAACCTAAAGGCTCTTGTGAGGCATGCTGCCAGCCTCCTGTGTCCCCTCCCTTCTATCGCAGCTTGCTCATATGCAGCCAATTCATCGTGAGGCTTGATGCAACATTTCCAAAATGTATAGAGCTGCTCTGATCAAAAGCCATCCACAAATTCTATCATCATCATTATTTGCACTTATCTTCCTATTGAGCAGTGTAATAGACTTTACTGTCATAAACCAACAGCAACCTATGAATCACCCTTACCTAACGCAGCAGGGCATGAACTAGGAGTGGAAAAGTTTGACTTGATGGTAATTCCTTTTTCCTCAGAGGTATTTGGACAGAATTCACCCTTCAGCTGAGAAGGGACCATCAGTTCTACAGAAATTCTTCAGGAAGCAGGTCGTTCAAGGCCTTGCTACTTGCATAAGCCAATAATGCTTATAAGGGTAATTTAAAACTTGTCTCAAGCACTTTGCCAAGACTTCGACAGAGCGAGAATAGCATAGACAAGGTCATGATAAAAAACTTACCAGTAGATGGCTTCATAGGTCTCACAGGCTGTAATATTATCAGAAGATGTCTCATGAAAGAAAAAATAACGGTAATTTTCTGCCTTTTTTTCAGACTGCAGTATGCTTACAGGTACTTGAGACAGGCCTCTAATGAAGTAAAATGATTCGTATTCAGTAGATTAAATGTAATCATGCCTACACATATCAGCTGAAGCTCTGATATTTGACTGAACATTTGGCATCTAGACCATGGACTATTTAACCCAAGCTATTTTCTATAAGTATTGATTAATATAGACTAAGAGGGGGTAAAATGAGTTTGCTTAGTCATTTCCATAGCTAAACTGACCTGTAAAGGCTTTGTGCTATAGAAGGATTTTGGTTTTGGATGGAAAAACCATGCCAGTACTGGATGCTTGTTTGTAGGAGAGCTGCCTTTCACACGTATATTGTCTCTTAATTCTCTCTGTTCCTGAAAATAATTACAAAAGTTTTCAATTTACTTGAAAAATTCATGTATTTAGCACACTCCAAGAGCACGTGACTCATAATAAATCACAGCAGTATGCTTTTCCAGCCACATCTTTAAGTTTAGCTGTAATTAGGTCTAGAGCTATGCAACTTAAAAACAAAGCTAATGCATCCATTCAAAGGAGGACCCATAAACTAAGTTGCTTTAAAACAAACACAAAACAAAACAAAATAAAATTAAAAACCCTAAGAGTCCATGAAGGAAGCCTAGCAAATGATACCGCTGGAGAAGGATTAGGTACCCATGGAAGGCACGACTCAGAAACTACAAAGAGGTCAACAAACAGTGGAAAACTTTGTGCAGAGCACCCATTACTCTGTGGTAATTTCTTCCCCTTTTGAGCCTCTGAAGCATCTCAGAAGAAGGCTGCATTGGGTCTCCCATGCTGATTGGACACTCAAAAGTCTTACTAAGGTGTAAGATATGGAGAAGATATTTATGCCACGCATACTTTTATTTTGTGACACAATTTTCTAGGCATGGCATTCATACAGTATTTTCTATTGGCATTAGAAAGAAAATTCAGAAAATCAATTAATGCTCTCTTCCTTCTTCACAGTGAGACTTCTTGAGCTGACTGACTCTCTTCTTCCTTTTCAATGCCACAAAGTCACATTGCATCTGCCCATGACAATTACAATGACACAGGCAGCGCAGTCTTCTCTTATATAAATGTACTTGTATGACAGCAGAGGAATGAATACAGCTCAAGCAGTTCATGAAGAGTGAAGTCACAGGTATCCTGGAATAATACTGGTATCACTGTCAATAAAACTAGGCTTAAGCATATCTTGACCAAAAGGAAGGATTTATCGCTTTTACTAGTTAATGTCTGAAGATGTTCCTGTGTTCATATTTTCTTAGAAGATTAATTGTACACCTGAGCACTTTTCACTTATCAGTCTCCATTTTGAAATGTCCTACAATTATTTTTAGAAGCACTGACCCCTTCACAAATGTAGGAAAAAAGAAAAGTCAGCTCTGGAACAGAAGACAAACTCTTCACTTAGAGGCAATTTTGATGCAATTTCCTATCAACAATAGACCAATAAAAAGAAACAGAGCTGATACTCACATAGCCACTGGAGCGCTGATGGTATAAGCGTAGGTCACTCATGCTACCTTTTCTATGTACATTTTCCTGCAGCAAAGGTTGAGAGCAAAAATTATTATGATGGCACATGCTAATTTAAGATTCATATTGTGCCTGAGGAAAAAAGTGGTACAGCTTGGGACCTAAAAGCTAAATTTCAAAACCTGGATTCCTTGAATAATCTCCAGCATTGACCACAGACATTGGAAATTAATTTCACTAACAGAACTACTATTCTGAAAATTTTCCTGAGAAGAGATTTGTTTCAATTATATTTTTAATTGGAGTAAAAAAAAAAAATAATCACCTTTCTCAAAGCACTCTAGAAATGGGAAATTATTTAATTTTGGCAATGTTAAAAAAATTTAATACTCATATCAGTGTTAATTTATATTAGGCTGTGTTGCATTGAAAATTATAGATAAGCAAAGGAAAAGTTTGAACTGAAATATATTAACCACATTAAAATAATAATAATAAATTATACCTTCTTGAAATGAAAGTAGGTGATAAAAAAATGAAATATTTTAGTGGTCCCAAATAACAGTAATCAGATTTATTTTTTTAATTTAGAATTTCACTGGAAGATACTAAACTACCAGATCCTCTCTCTCCTATAAACACAAATCCAGTTTCTGACCTGCTTTACTATATTCATTGCTTGTAAAGATTATTTTATTACCTCCCTATGAGCTAAATTGTTCCTGTTTGGCACAGACTACTGGAAAAATCAATGTAGACCCATACTACCATGGAAGGAGTAACGGGAAACACTGGGGTTTCTCAGAACTCCCTGACTGTCCTGGGAGATGTGTCAAACAATTTAAGACAACCTTTCAGCGAGGTACCGTATATTCACCACTATTAATCTCACTGTGCTGGTAACAGTAAAGCTCAATGGCTACTTTTATGGCTGATTATTTTTAGAAGCTGCAATGGAAGAAGGAATGAGAATAAGCATAGTAATACCCTGCATGAAAAACAGAGGAAGGCACAAGACTTACTGAAAGGAAGATTATGAACAATCAACAAGATATCAGTAACAAGCTTACTCAACAAAAAAAACCAAAACCAAAAACCCAAAACACCACCCCAAAAAAGGGATAGTAGTAGCTATGTAATTATTTGTTTTAAGAGAGAATAAAAATTAGTTTGATACAAATGCAGTCTTTGTGTTATTTCATGCAGTACCTGAGCCCACAGGATGACATGAAGTGTGAGCTACCTTTGCATGCAAATAGAGAACAGACCAGATGCATAGAAGCACAGAAAAGAAGGAGGGAGGATGAAAACCCACTCATGCTTCACTTAATTGGTCTACAGAAACTGTGTAAGTGTCACGCATCCCAGGTGAATTCAACTCTAGGGTCTCATCAATCATCACTACTAAGCTAACACTATTCAACTTTACAATAGAAATCAATGTGCCATCAACAATTTATTTTTTCCTTCTCACACACTGCTCAAACACTTAGCTCATCATATGCCTTTAACATTGCTGTTAGATGTTAGTTTTCATTATTTCCTAAGTGCCTGAAACTACATCTCTTATAAAGCAAACAGATTGCTCTTTGTTCATGTGATGGTTATTCATTCAGTCATCAGGTGAGACACTGGAAAATAAATACTGATGGTTTGGTTTTGAATGCTGTATTGCACAAACCAAGTAAGGTCCCTCTTGGGAGAAGGATGACGGCACACTGGTTTCTCTGTGATTAGTCATTCTGTACTATTGCACCTTTTTCATAAAGAGGATGGTATAATACATATAGTTGCATAAAACCACCCATACTTCTCAATTCAACAATGAAATTAGCCTCCCTATGCTCATGCCCTACCTTTGCCTTTTGCCAGCACTGTTATGAATTCAATAGAAAAAAATCACATAAGCAGCTGATAAAATTTGTACTAATAAAGGTCTTAAAGCTAATAAATGTATTTCACTAATACAGTGTCATTTGTAGCACTTAGTAGTAGACAGCACTGACAGAGACTTTTGGACCAAGTGACTGCCAGCCAAACCTGATTACCTGGCAAGCTGCTGCAGCTAAACTGGTTTACATGGTCCTGGAATGAATCTGAGGGAATATAGTTCCAAAGATGGTTTAGGAGGAAATGGACAGTTTTAATGGCAGAGCCCATTATCCAGCTAGTGAATGAAAATGTTGGTTGTATGATAGCCACTGCTGTCCTACAGGCATGAAAGTGCAATTCCCATGAGACAGGTACTCATAGTCCATCTGATTCCAGTATTGATCTAAAGCCTATAGGAAACCGGCCAGAATATTCATTGCCTTCCATTTACTCCTTTGCAAAGAGTATAAAATGTTGTCAGTGTGGGTAATGATTCAAAAAAGGCAAAGCTGAGCACAGAGTTCACCCCTAACCCCTGAGCTGAAGATAAACGAAGAGGCTACACTGGGAAGTTTTCTTCCTGTTCTCCATGTCCTCACGATCTATAAAAGATGCTACTTTGTAGAGGTCACAGTGGGAGTGTCACAGAGTTTTGCCAATGTTATATATTTATCTTCAAGAAAGCAAAAACTTCTGGTTCAAACTCAAATGGAGAAAAATAAACAGAACTCCGTTTGGCCACTCTTCATGTTTTGTCCCCCTCAAAAAATATTAATTAAAATATAAATATTACCATGACTTTCCTATTTGTATTCTAAATTTGCTCAAATCTGTAGATCTACATTTTTCCTGTAGTAAAGATTTAAACTATTTTTACATTATTTCATGCAAAAAGCACAATTAAATAATGAAATCCTGCAGTTACTCATATATTGTAAAATCCCCAAGCAATCACAGTGAAATGCCAACATTTTCTGCATACACTGGATATGCATGCAGATCTCAGTTGTTTATCCCTGTAATGCTGTATTTTATTCTTTGAGTGCATAGTTATAATGCAAGAATACAAGGCAAGGTATCGTGGCAATTCCATTAAAATTAACGTGGAAAGTAGTGACAGGCTACACTGAACAAGCCAATATTCATCCATAGTGTGAGTCAGACAATGTCAGCGGAATTAAACCAGAAATTAGTTTGGTCATGGACGTCCATATACACCACCGGACTATTTCATTGAGCAATTTTATTTTTTTTTTTTTCATTATGCAAGAAACCCAGATTGTAATCTAGTGAAACTATATAGGCTAATCTGACTCAATGCAAGCTGGAAAGTTCACTGTAGATTCAACACTCCTTAGCAATGTTGCCTTATATTTGCTTAAGGTGTACAGGAAATGATAAATACCCATGAATCCTGATGTGCACTGTATCTGCAATTTTACATGAAAGACAAGTTGTACAAATCTCTTCCTGGGGTGTGTGTGAACTACCAGTGAAAAGCTTAAAGTAATTGCAGATGTGAAGGTGAGGCCACAGAGGGTTTAATTCACTCAGATACCCTGAAGCAGCCACCTCATTTGTCAGATAGTTGATTGCTGCACAGTGTTGGCTGGGGTTGGAAAAATGGTGAAGAAATAGAACAGGAATGAACAAGTTGTGCTGTGGCAGCTGAGTAGCAGCAGGTGTTTTACCACAGAACACCCGAAAAAAAAAAGCAAGGTTATTTTTTTAGATGTATTGCTAATTTAGATGATTTGCTAGCAGTGAATTTGATTCTGAAGTAGAAAAAAAGAAGAATATATAATATAGAATATATAATATAACAAAGTTTATGCATCAGCCATTGCTTTCTCTCACTGTAATCATTTTTGGTCCAGTTCTGGCATCCTCATTCAGTGTTAGCTGCACTATATAGGAACGTATTTAATTGCCAGGGAGTTACTTGCAACTGGGGGCTTTACTGGTCAGTTTACAAATAAAATTGTTTATGTATTTTTATTAAACCAGTGTGATGCCCATAGCCAGATTCTCATCTGGCATGAATTAGGATAGTATCACAAAGTTACACCATTTTAAACAGTTGCTTTAAAAGTATAAACATAGGTGGTCTATTGACTAGCCCTATACCTTCCAGCTGTTCCATTTCCTGCTTAACCACTAAAGGAACTGAAATGGGCTAACCAACAACTACACAGGGACAGCCATTCACAAGTGATTTCCTCACACTTTAAGTCCATCCTCTCAATTCCCAAGTACCCACACTCTGTAATCTTTCCTATAATTTCCCAGCTTCAAAAATAATTAGATATTTTTGGCCCCTCTTATTCTAGGCTTTTCTTTATTTGATGGTTACAAACTTTCTTACTTACAGACTAAATGGTCATTCATGACCATTCAGACTCACTAGCTGTAACGCCAAAATCTGCCTTTTAACTTAAGGAATTCACCTCCCTTCCTGCAGTTACCTCCTCTCCTTATCCTGAAATATTTAGTCATGTCCCCTTTCACCCTTAATTTTGCTGTCAAAACAGGCAATCTCTGATAATTCTTTCTCATATTATTATCTGCATAGATCATTTCTGTACATGTTCTGGACTGCATTCACTTCATTGTCACACACATCCCTCCATAGCAGAGGTGTGGACTGGCATAAGCAATCCCCCCATGGTTTCATAAAGCATATATGTAAAATAAATACATACTTATTTATATATACATACAGATATGCCTTTGGATTGGAAATATTTTTATTCAGCTTACAAGCAAAACATTAAACTGCAGAATCCAATTTCTCATACAATGCAAGCTCATTACTTTGTCCTATTCTTTGTTTGATTATTTTGAGACAAACACTTTGCAAATCCAAAAGATTCCCTGGACACTTCTTAACAGTGCACTTAATTAGCCAGCTGAGCTCTTCAGAAGGTATTACTAGAGCCAGGTAGTAGTAGTAGCAATAGTAGTAGTCTTAACAATATATTTAAGAATTGGGCATTTGATTATATAATTAAATCACCCACAATTAAATCAGATTGGAAGAAAACAACAAAGGGATGAAAATACTTGCACTTCAGGGAAAACCTTAACTGCTTGCTGTTAAGAAGAAATTTCTTAAAGTTCATTACTTCCATAATGTTCACTCCAGCAATTCTTTTATATTCCAGTCCATCATTTGAAGGAGTAGCTACAGAAGACCAGAAGTTTCAAATAAAGGGCCAGCTCTGTAACAGACTATTTCCACGTGTCAGAATTCTTCGCAGGCCATAGCAAACTTCTCACAGATCACTGTGAGGCTGTTATATCAAATTTTATTGAAAATATACTATAAACAAGATGGTTGATCTTTTTTGAGATTTCTATAACTGATTCAAAGCCCACTCATGACTGAGGCATCATAGGTATCTTCCTAACTTAGAGTCTCCAACTCTCCCTTCTCCTCACATCCTTTCTTGTTTAAGCATGTAGCGATAGCGAGCTTCTGAACCAAACCCCGACCCTTGCTCAAGACTAACTCACGCAGGAATGCAAACAAAGGTTTTCAAACACATTCACAATAGTGAAGTTTGAAACCACTACTAGAACAGGAACTGGTACTTACCATGACATATTCTTATTCATACTTTTGCTATATATACAGACATTAACAATATTTAGGTAATATTTTATCAACATGAATGATTTGACTATACAGTGGGTAAACTACATTATCTACAATTCAGGGGTCCTCAAACTTTTTAAACGGGGCCAGCACGCAGATGAAGTGGCAGGCAGTCATGGGGGGGGGGGGGCAGGGGGAGTTCTGTAAATACCAGGGGCCGGATTGAGGACCCTGGGGGGCCGTATCCGGCCCGCGGTCCGTAGTTTGAGGACCCCTGATCTACATCTTACAGGCAGCTCAGAGCTCAAACAGGATGCCAAAGTGCTCTTGGATCACACCATGAGATATTGGCAGGACCGTGTTAGAGCTGGCAGGCTGGACTATGAAACAACTATACAGAATCATAGAATCATTTGCATGATCCAGGGTAGGGTCTAAGTGCTGCCCAAAATAGGCAGTCCTACTTTAGATGGGCAAACACTGTCTCCTGCTAAGATCAACTCATTAAAATGAAGCAGTGACATGCAGCACAGTGACAAAGAGCTGTGCCTGGCACCAGTGTCTGCATCTCTGCATGGAGTCATGCAAACTTACCTTCTGCCTGAAGGACTGTCTTTGCACTATGTGATGAGCCATGCAATCCTGCTTGATGATTTCTCAAGAAAGATGAAGTCTCCTTTCTGCCTAGGTCTCATTCTTATTAAAAATGCTATTACCTCCTGCTTCAAACACTGATGTGGAAGGTGCCCTTTCACTTGCTTTTGCTTCTCAATGAATAAGTTAATTAATATGTTCCCTCAAATAGTGCAAACTGCTTTATCCTTGCCCTTCACTTCTGTGTTGTTAGGTGAAAAATGCTCTAGGGCATTCTGCCTTCTCATTTACTTTGATTATTTACAGTCCCACTCTTACCTTCACTGCTATAATTGCTTATGAGTTACACAAAATCAGTCACTTGCCTTTATTCATACTGAATAGCCCCATAGACTACAGTGAAGGCATGCTGAGTGCAGCATGCTTCAGTTTATGACACCCATGAATCTCACCAGACTGAATAACTCTAACAGGGGAAGTAATTCAGAGAGTAACTTCCACTGTCTCTGGAAAACAGGACATGGCTTCTACCTCACCCTTCTTCAGGCTCTGTCCCTAAAGTTAACCCATTTCATGACGTTTCTCAGTGTGTCAGGATGCTGGGCTGATTCCCAATAAACTGAATGATCCAAGTATAGGAGTACCACAAATGTTAACAACTGTATGAACCTTCCCTTCTAAATGTAATTTTAAGAGAACATGTACCTACAAGGAAACAAGTATTTGTAAATAGAGACCTTAGATGTGATGGTATTCAGATTCAAGGATTAACAGAAATTCAACTGAAAGCCAAGATCCAAAGTTTACCCCTAGTTCTGGCACAGCTATAAAACTTGGGCAAGCCTTATTACTGTGCAAATAGAATTTCAAAAACAACCAAAATGAAAACAAACAATAAACCCCCACAAAAATATACTGAAAACTGTTCAGGAAAACTCAGGGGACCCCAATTAAATCCTTGAACTCCAACCTCAGTTCAGCCTTCTATTACAAACCCATATACCACACATTTTAAAATTAACTTGAGGCCAAAGAAATTTGCATCCTAAAGACTTCACATTCTCAGTTTATCACAATTATCTGTCCCTTCTCTTCTTCTATCTTAAATGTGGCCAGCAAAGTGTTTATTTGAAGAGGAATGCACTTATATTTAGAAGGTAAACTGCAGTGAACCACAGACAATAAAACCAGTGAAAATGATTGCATGGAATTGTAGTTACTTTATAGCAGCCAAAAAAAAATCCTCTCCAGGTTCTAAACTTTTCTTACATACGCCTGTAAAATTTATACCTACAAGAATTGTGATGTGAAAGCTGTTAGATATGGAAGTAGCCAGATAACTATAACTCATGACAGAGAAAGAAGGCTTCTGATACCCAAATCTACTATCTCAAGTATCTAGCCAGAAGAGAAGGCCACACCAAAGTGACAGCAGCAGCAATCATAGGAGCATAGCCTGCTAAAGCAATATTCAACAACAGGCACAACCCAACCATTCCTCTACCCCTCCTACCTTGAATTGTGCCTTAATGCACAATCTGCTCTTTTTCAGCTCTGCTGCACAGCCAACAAAAGGCATATTGCTTGTGGTATTAACAAGCCTGAAAATAAGCACTGAGCCCGTGAAAAATGTATTCTTTCTTGGAATAAGTACTTATTGACACCCTAGTGTGTTGGCTTCCTCCTCTATTTCATGAGCTCTAAGGAGCTTTATTATCAGGGAGTCACCTCATTCTCTCAGAACAAAAGAAATGCAGGTGTGTGGTAAAATGTTCTTTAACGTGCTATAGGCAGACTATGCTTAAGTTGTCTTCTGGTTTTGCTGCCAGAGAGATTCTTCCCCACAAACACAAGCAGTTGGATTTTTTTCTCCATTACTCTTTTAATCTTTGCTCAGCTGCCACCATGGCATTTGGGACATCTCAATACAGTTTTCAAAGCACTGCATCTGATATTTATGAACCTATAACCTGGTGCTGTTTGTTTGAAGCAGCTCAGGCTGTTGGCAGGGCTTGTTGTCGGTTTTGACTGCAAACAAGTTCTGACTGCATTTCAGGTTCATTCAGAGTGAAACCCTGAAAAATACAGCAAGAACCACTAAACAGCTTCAGGCATGTCTATATTCTTATCAGCCTTGGGTGTCTTCAATACCTTCTGAGGAACGGACAGATAGATATTAACTTTACCCCTCTGTCTTCCTTAGATGTATCCCTTTCTTTCAGCATCATTAACAAATAGCCACCATTGTTTCAAATTAATATTCCCAAGGAAACACTGTTTCCCAGTCCTATGGTTCCTGATATATACATTTATTGGGAAAGAATTAAAACTAAAAGGTGTACATTGGCTCAACTCAGTGTGGTATGCAGAACAGATAATTTCAGTAATGGCTTGGCAGCTATATACCCTTCTAGCATTTTCATTGCAACCACTCTATAATGCCTGTAGTCCAGCTCTTATCCACTCCAGGATCTTCTAAGCTAAAGAGGGCAGGAAGCCTAGAAAACACTACAATTTCCTACCTGCTTTCCTACTGTCTCCTCTTTCTCTATCACTGGTGCATCATCATCCCAGAGTGATGGAAGCAGTAACACCACACATCTTTCTGCTTGTTTTCCCACCACTTTAAAGACTCTTCACATTGTACAGTGGAAAAGCTCCCAGACTGCAGAGCACTAAGAGCTATGCTTAATGACTGCTGGTGGCACAGTAAAGACTGAACAAAGAGTTTCATCAATATCTCATCACTTAGATGATGTTCCTCTGAGTTTTATTTTGCAGATAAGAGGTTCACACAGCTCTAGCTGCCAAGCTCCTCTTATTAAAGTACTTATATGTCCTCCATCATCACAGACAACAACTGTATAAGTAAAATAAGCAATACCAGGTGTGCTGGTTTTGGCTAGGATAGAGTTAATTTTCTGCATAGTAGCTAGTATGGGGCTATGTTTTGGATTTTTGCTGAAAACAGTGTTGATAACACAGGGATGTTTTCCTTATTGCTGAGCAGCGCTGACACAGAGTTGAGGTCTTTGCTGCTCCTCACTCCACCCCAGCAGTGAGTAGGCTGGGGGGGGAACAAGAAGTTGGGAGTGGACATCTGACCCAAACTGCCTAAAGGGATATTCCATACCATATGATGTCATGCTCAGCGTGTAAAACTGGGAGAAGAAGAGAGAGGACATTTGGAGTGATGGTGTTTGTCTTCCCAAGTAACAGTTACCCATGCTGGAGCCCTTCTTTCCTGGAGGTGGCTGAACACTGATGATGGGAAGACGGGAATGAATTCCTTATTCTGCTTTGCTTGTGTGCATGGCTTTACCTATTAAACTGTATTTAGCTCAACCCAAGAGTTTTCTCACTTTTACTCTTCCGATTCTCTCCCCCATCCCACCAGGGGCGAGGAGTGACACCGTGGCTGTGTGGGGCTTAGTTGCCAGCTGGAGTTAAACCGTGACACCAGGGAATGTTCTTGACATGAAAATGCCATTTTCCATGCCATTCAAACAATCTCTAACATGGTTTTGACTAGGGCTAGCTAGCAGTCTCTCAAGTAATTCTCAGCAAAGGTTGGGTATTAACACAAGCCAAGGACCTTTTCCAACTGGCAGTTTGCCACTCTGATTCAGAGGAAGAGAGTTTAACCTTAAGATCATGGCCAGACCATATCACTTGGCATGAAAGGTAAAAATACTCTCTAACTTTGTTTAATTTTCTGGTAAAAATGTAGCAACAGTCT
The DNA here is from genome assembly GCF_023634155.1 of Falco peregrinus. Classification (NCBI taxonomy): domain Eukaryota; kingdom Metazoa; phylum Chordata; class Aves; order Falconiformes; family Falconidae; genus Falco; species Falco peregrinus. Next base: position 52,988,504 of record NC_073722.1, on the reverse strand, counting down.
CTAAGTATCTCTCAATACTTAATCTACTCAGCTTCAACTTAAAATGGCAGGAAGAGAATAAATATTCTTACAAATTACGCTTGGCAAAGGCAGAAGGAGGATAACGCTTACTTTCTCAATAGCATTTAGGTATGCAATTCTCATAGCTTCAAAGACTGAGGTAAGTCTGACTTTATTCACCAAAGACGTCCATGGGCAGAAAGGACTATGAACTCACCATAGGTTAGTATCCAAGCAAATGGAAAGAACTTTCCTTTTGTGGACAAAGCCTATGGCTGGGATTAATGCCAAAACTGATGCTGCAGTTCTGCCACCACTAAAGCAACAATAAACACGTACCACTACTAAGCAGCTTCAGATATGACTCATCCCATGCTAAGACAGCTATCTCAAGTACATAGGTTCCCTTCAGTATGGGTCTTCTCTACTAATTATGAAGACAGACTTGACGTCTATTTTGGTGTATATACCTTAACTGTAGAAGGTTAAAATTATGTGAGCTGACTCTCACTTTTAACCCATCTGTGAGACTAAAACCACATCTGAATAAAGAGTGTACAGGGGGCAATGTGTCAGGAAAGCTAGATTTAGACCTTTGGGTTAACAGTTTACAAGAAGAACTTGAAGCAGAAACTTGGAGAATTCACAGTACAAGATATAATGATTTTGCTAATAGTTTTTCACAATTTCTAACCTTTTTTCCTCAAAATGGTAAATTTTAGGGGCATTTTTTTTCATTATCACAGACTCCATGACCTCCAGATAAATCATACTCATTTTATAAAATTCTTATCAGTTCCTTTTATTTCTCACAACCAAAGGAAAACATGTAACTGTAGTTAAAGGTGAAGAAATTAGAAAGATTTATCACTGAAATGACACAGATAAAATCTGGTAAGGAACATCTGCTCCAAGAAATCCTAAGCATTCGCGTGATAATCTTGCAAAGGTCTGCATACTAACAAATCTGCTGGATATCAATTTGCAGTTGATTAAGACTTCTTAAGACATCAAAAAAGCATAAATGCATGAAAATTTTGGACCCAGCCTATCATGGGACAACCTTGATTATAAAAGATTAGCTCCAGTGCCACACGCTTTGTCATATTCTCCACCCCAAATCTATATTACCTTCTCCCAGTCTTGAAGCAAACAGTGCAGTCAAATCTCTCTGAACAGATACATGTTGGATCCCCAAACAAATGAGAATGAATGTCTTGTTTTCTTTTGGTGAAAACCATCATTCTTTTCAATGGAGGGATATAAATAAAAATACATTAAATTACATAACATGCCACAGACAAGACAGTCAAAATAATAATTTGTCTTTTTTAAAGGCATAGCCTGAGCATAGATGTTGAGAAAACGAAAACAGTACTGCTGTTATATTGTACAGCATGACTTCTTTGACCTGGAGATGAAGGAAGACAAAGCAACAAAGGCATGTCACTCTAAAAGGTACAAAACCAGAGAAACCCAAGTGTCCTGGTTTTGTCTACAAGTTTTCTTGAAAGACAAAAATAATTCCTTTGGATTCCCTTCTCTTTATCATTATTGCTTTATTCCCAGAAAGCAGTACTGTAGGTCATTTACAGAGAAATTGCTCGTTAATGGAAAACCAAATCAACAATATATTTACTCAGCCAATGCATTTCCCTAGGTCACATTATACAGAAAAGTTGGGGTTTTTTTGTTTGACTGATCATATGATGACTTGAACTGTTCACTGCTCTGAGTAGGAGACCTTGTTTTAATGCAAGGGCTTTAAATATACAGTTCAGATGTGTTCACATGTGAAAGGAAGGAACCACTTGGCTGCAAAGCGGTGTATAAATGGCAGACGAAGGGTGTCTTGTGAAAACAGAAACACTCTTAGTGTCATCTCCCAGAAACTGCTGCAAACGCTGCTTTTGACCCTGATCTAGGGAGAGAAAGAAGAGCTCCTAATGGCTTTTTGGATTGGTGTGCCAGAACACGGAGGCTTTTCTTGGGCATTTGGGTGAACTTAAAAGAACTGCCATGTGATGGGGGAGTGAAAGGGGCATTTCATGGTGTACAGTCTATTGAAACACAATTTACACAATTTACAGTAAACACATTCACCTTTGCTTCTTGAAGCTTTCAAAACCAGATTTTTATAAAGACAGAAAGTTTCTTCCATATGTGCACATGTGCATGCATATATGCATTACATAAGCAAATATGACATTATTACTGATAATTGCAATAACTCTTAAAAAGAGAAGGTACATAAATGAAAGTATATCCATCCTCACCAAGAGAAACAGGGTTTCTTTGGTCAGGAGATGGAGATACTTTTCAATTGGTTCCACTTCCCTTTTAATTTTATTAGTCCCTTTTTCTCCTTTCTTTTCCTTCACTTCTATTCTTGTCTCATCTTGTCTCATGTATTTTCATTTCCCTTTCTCTTCCCCCTTTACTCTTTGCTTTTCCTCTCTTCCTTCTCCAGGCATAGCAGTCTAAGAGACAATCTTGCATCTTTTACTCTGTAGGTATGCATGGAAGATAATATAGCCATGCCAACACAGAGCCAAAGCAAAGCTAAGCAGTACCAATTCCTGCTACTTCTGTCCTTGCCACATGAGACAAAGACAACTGAACAAATTGTCATAGATACCATAGATATGGAACGTCTGCCTCCCTTAGTGTTTCTGGGGTCATTTCTGCAGGGTCTACTCAGTCACATTCTTGTTTCCCTATTTCATTCAGTTAATTTGTTAGTATTTGTGAACTACTTTCCATCCTCCATTGCCTTCACCTTTTCTCCATGAAAAAGATTAACTTCATAGTCAAATGTACATTAGCAGTGGTTACATTCATACACAGACTTTCTTCTATCTTTTTTCTGACCTTCTGGACAGCCCATTCAGTCCTCTCTGTACTTTCATGGCACTGTTGAAATCAACAGTTCCATCACTAGGTCTTGTTGCTTCTCCTCAAGCAGATGCTTTCAGTAGGATCATCCTGTAAAGCTCACAAAAATCTCCCACAAAGGCTTACAGAGGTTACTGTACTTCTGATTACTGGATTTTCACCCAAAGCTGGAGGCTCATCTATCAAAGAACACGGTCCCATGGCTGTTGGAAGATTGCTTCCATGTGTAGAACTACTGTTTTTCCTTGGGTGTTACACTCCACAGTGATGCACTGCCAGCATCTCACAGGCAGCTCAGATCAGGCCTGGTAAAGGCAAAATCGCCGAGTCATCTATTTTCTAATTGGGGTGAATACGTCAAGCCAGGATCACTGCAGTGTGTTTGGTGCTCCCTGGACAACACTAGTGCAATTAGGGCAAAGTTATACAAAAAGCTCTCGCCCAGGCTGAATCGGATACATACTCAGAGACGGAAAGGTGAAACGCAAATTCTCCCAGGGAAAAGGGAAGCCTCCTGATGTCTCCTATCTCTCTCCAGAAGGCTTTGGATGGGAGGCCCATCAGATGTACAGTCCTGCACATGCTGAACAGACAGAAACACGGCACCCATGTCGGTCTTGGTGGATATTCAGCAATGCTAAAGAAAGCTTTTGAGCTGTCTGGGTCTCAGGGTGTGCACTCATGCAGTACAGGCCACGTTTCTGGGAAGCACGATGCAGCACGCTGTACAGAGGGCTGTCCTGAACCATGGAAATATCTCAGGGGAGCGGAGAGACGCGGTCCCCGGCGTGGCCTCTCCAGCTCCTTCGCTTGCCCTTGCAGGGGGCAACTTGGTAACCAGAGACAGGAGCCGCAGGATCTTTCCCACCTGCACCAGGGACACAATTCGCATTTGGCTTAACCGTCAGTGTCTGCAGGGCTCAGTCCTGCCCCGCCAGAAGGAATCCGAGAGGAGCACAGGGAGGAGGAGTTTTATCTATTGCCCAAGGGCTCGTAGCTCTTCTTTTCAAGACAGATCGAAGTCAGACCACCTGGCCCAGAAAACTTTGCACCTCTCTACATAAGTCAGGGACATCCACCTGCAGTCCCCGTCTTCATTTCAGTTTTGGGGGGTGTCTGCTCCCTTGGTCAAGAAGCCCCTGGGGACTCGCTCCCGCCAGGCTGCTTTGTTCTTGGTGCGATGCCCAGGACCCGTTGAGTCGGGCGGTGGGGACGAAGGCTGGAGCTTGCTGGGTGGGTGATGCTGTCCGGGCGGCTGTGACATCACCGAGGACGTGTCACAATGGGAGCTGTCTTCAGGGACATCACCAGGCAGCCCCACTGCAGTTTGCCTTCGGCGCTCGGTGAGTGCAGCATGCAGGGGGAAGGCTGGGCTGGGTGGGGGACGGGGCAGATGCCCAGGGCCTTTCTAACCCAGAGCGAGAGGCGAGCCCCTCAGGGCAGGGCACGGTACCGCCCTCGGGGCTGGGGCAGAGCTGCTGGGGGCTCCCGCTGGGGGCAGGTGCCCAGAGCGGCTTTGGGGATGGGACGCGTGCCCGTGGCTCCATGGGACGCTGTCCTGTGGCAGGGATGGGGCCTCGGGAGACTCTATGGGGACAGCCCGCGGCTCCCGCCGGTACAGTGCTCACAAACCCTGCCCTTGCTCCCTCGCACCTCCATCACCCCCCTCTCCTACCGGCCCCCAGCTCCAGCCGGCTCCTGCCCCGCTCCCCCAGCCCCGCGCTCCCTCCCACCCAGCCCTGCTCAGCCCCCTTTTCTCCCACCTCCTCTAGGCCATGGCTGCGGCAATCGCCCTCATCCTGGCTATACTGGCCACGCAGCCCATGCAGAAGGGCCTCCACTGCAGAGATACGGCCACGGACGAGCGGATGCGTCAGCGTAAGGCGTATCTGGATGAGCAAACGACTCGGGTGATGCAGGAGGTTGACCGGAGCAGGGGCATGGAGGAAGCCATGCTCCTTCCCGCTTTGCAGCAGTGGCCGCTTTGGACTCTTGCAGGAGCCCTGGTGATACTCGCTAGCTTGCTGGTCAGGAAAATGAAGCTTGCCTCTGGCAGCAGCAGTGAGCAGGACAGAAAGGAGGATGACAGGGAGGAGGAAGACCTCCATGGTGCACACAGCGGTGTCAGCTCTATGGCTGTGCCCACCCCACCGCCAATGCAGGACCTGCCTGACACGTGCGAGGCCCCGAAGGAGCTGGCGGGTGACCTCCTTAAGGTCTGCCAGATACTGTGCAAGAGGAGTTTCATGCCAGAGCCGTACCCAGCCACTGGGGAGGAGGGTGCCCGTGAAACCTGGAGTGTGCACGGGAACAGCATCACCTACCGCCTGCCTGTGCTCCTGCGGCCACCCCCCGGGCACTCTTTCACCCTGGAGCTGGACACCACAGGGCAGCTGCCAGAAGAGCAGCCCAGCATCCATGTGGGGCTGGAGTGCATGTGCTTGAGGCAGCAGCTGCTGGGAGACACACTGTGCTTTCTCCACCACCCCGAGGACCAGCTGCCGAGATCCACCAACGGCCAGAGAGCCACGCTGCTGTCGAGATGTTGCTTTGCAGGTACATGGCAAGGCGCACCCAGCAGGAAGGTTCCCACCTCAGAGGTCTGCAGCTCTGCACCTGTATCCTGGTGGACACAGGCTTTTCCACCCGTGCCTGCGACCCTGAGGATCTCCTCTCATCTCTCAACGGTGGGGCCCGAGGGACAACTGTGGACACTGGCACAGACAATCTGCTCACCCCAGAGACTGCCTGGGGAGTGCGTGCCGCAGCTCTGAGCAAGCTGGGCACGGACATGACACCGCCCGAGGGGAGCTCAGCATCACCGGCGTGTGGGGAATGTCCGCCGGTCCAGCTGGAGATGTCACTGCAGCTGAGGATCCCGTTATCACCTGTAACAGCATGGGACCACCCATCCTGTTGGAAAGAGCTGATCCCCTCTGGGACCTTTACATGATGTAAACATGGCAATAAATTAGTTTGTTTTAACCAGCCGTCTGTCTGTGAGTGTCTGTGCAACACTTTGCTGGGGCATGCGGGCGGGTAGCAGGTTGCTGCCTCCTCAGATGCAGAGGCAGCGGGGCGGCATTTTGAGGTCAGCAAGTAGCACCGAAACAGAATGCTTCCCCTGACCCCTTTTCCCTTTCTTCTTGCAGTTTTCTGCTCTGCTTCCATTTTAAGGGCAAGGTGCCTCTGTGTGTGTATGCTGGATGGGAGGGAGCCAGACCTTTCTCAGCAGTGACCACTGACAGCACGAGAACCAGTGGGCACAAATGAAAAGGCATGAATTTCCCTCTGAACACAAGCAAGCACATTCTGACTCTGAGGGTGCTCTAACACACAGACTGCCCAGGGAGGTTGTGGGGTCTCCAACCTTTGAATGTCACCTGGACACAGTCCTGTGCAGCCTGCTCTAGGTGCCTGAGGGGATTGCACCAGATTGAGCAGAGGGGTTGCACCAGATGAACTTGGGACAAACCCACCCCTGAGAGCCCAACAGCATTGCCCTGGGGCCACCCCTGGGGAGGTGGACATCACAGTCTCCAAGTGCTGAGCCCTCTGCACAGGGAACAAGCACCATGAGTGCGGAGCAGGGCTCTGGATGCTCCGCTTGCTGCACCCGTAGGAGGCCTGGGCACAAGCCAATGCAGAGCAGCAAGCTTGAGAGCTGGAGGCACAGTCAGGGCAGGTGCAGGAGGGAGGAGTGTCCTGCAGCACGTCCCCTTCTGCACCCCCTCATCACCCATCACAAATGCCTCTTGTGGAACACTGATCTCTCAGCAGCACAGCAAGAGCAGACGCCCGCCTTCCTGTGGAGAGGCCCTGTCCCACCACAGGGATAGACACCATCACCATCGCCCCCCCCATCAGTGTCATGAAGGCACCATGAGCACCGTCACGTCTACAAGCACAAAGGCCAGCACCAAGGGAGCCGATCCATCTCACAGGGTGGCAAAGCAGGGCTAAACCATCCATGGGCCGCCTCACCGTCTCTCATGCGTGCCGACTTTGAATTCCTTTGGGAGGCCTGCCTACAGTCACAGGCACACAGAGCAAAGAGATGTCTAGGAGGTTCCTGGAGTGTGTGGAAGATGACTTCCTGACACAGCTGGTGAGAGGGCCAACTAGGGAAGGCGTTACGCTGGACCTGTTGTTTTGCGACAGAAAAGGACTTGTGGGTGACGTGATGGCTGGAGGCTGTCTTGGGCACGGCGATCATGAAATCACAGAGGTTTTGATTCTCAGAGAAGTAAGGGCAGGGGTCAGCAGAACTGCCACCTTGGACTTCTGGAGGGCAGACTTTGGCCTGTTTAGGGGCCTGGCTGACAGAGACCCTTGGGAGGCAGTCCTGAAGGGCAGAGGGGTCCAGCAAGGCTGGACATTCTTCACGAAGGAAATCATAAAGACTCAGGAGGAGGGGTGGAGGAGCTCACCAAGCTGCACTCCATCATTTATCAGCAGTCCTGGCAAACTGGGGAAGCCCCAGAAGACTGGAGGTCAGCCAGTGTGACACCCATCCACAAGAAGGGCAAGAAAGTATAGAATACAGGGAAATACAGGCCTGTTAGCCTGACCTCAGTGCTAGGGAAGGTTATGGAGCAGGCCTTGAGTGGCACCATGCAGCACGTGCAAGATAACTGGGAGGTCAGGCCCAGCCAGCATGGGCTTATGAAAGGCAGGTCCTGTTGGGCTGACCTGATTTTTTTCTGTGACAAGATGACCCGCATAGTGGATGAGGGAAAGCCTGTGGATGTTGTCTACCTGGGCTTTAGGAAAGTCCTTGACATAGCATTGTCTCTTACAGCATTCTCCTGGAGAAACTGGCTGCTCATGGCTTGGATGGGTCTCTTTTACTCTGGGTGAAAAGCTGGCTGGACAGCCAAGCCCAAAGAGTTGTAGTAAATGGAATTAAAACCAGCTGATGGCCGGTCACAAGTGGTGTTCCCCAGGGCTCAGTACTGGGGACCGCTCTGTTATGTATCTTTATCAATTAGGTGGATGAGGGGACTGAGTGCACACTCAGTAAGTTGCAGGTGACACCAAACTGGGCAGGACTGTTGCCCTGCTTGAGGGCAGGAGGCTCTGCAGAGGGACCTGGACAGAATGGAGCGATGGCCCGAGGCCAAGTGTGTGCGCTTCAACAAGGCTCAGTGCCGGGGCCTGCGCTGGGGTCACACCAACCCCACGCAGCGCTGCAGGCTGGGGGCAGAGCGGCTGCCAAGCTGCCCAGCAGAAAAGGGCCTGGGGCAGCAAACGGCCATCTGCATACGAGCCGGCAGCGTGCCCAGGTGGCCAGGAAGGCCAAGGGCATCCTGGCTTGTATCCAAAACCGTGTGCCCAGCAGGACCAGGGCAGCGACCATCTCCCTGTACTTGGCACTGGTGAGGCTGCGCCTCGACTACGGTGTTCACCTGTGGGCCCCTCAGGACGAGGAAGACACAGAGGTGCTGGAGCGTGTCCAGGGGAGGGCAACGGAGCTGCTGATGGGTCCGGAGCACAATTCTTACGAGAAGCGGCTGAGGGGACTGGGGTTGTTTAGCCTGGAGTAAAGGAGGCTCAGCGGGGACCTTCTCACTCTCCACAACTACCGGAAAGGAGGCGGTAGCAAAGCTGGTGTCGGTCTCTTGTCTCAAGCAACAAGCAACAGGATGAGAGGAAATGGCCGCAGGTTGTGCCGGGGGAGGATGACAGTGGCTGTTGGGGAAAATTTCTTCACTGGAAGGGTGCTCAAGCATTGGAACAGGCTGCCCAGTGGAAGCGCTTGAGTCACCATCCCGGAGGTATTTACAAGACGTGTAGAGGTGGCACTTGGGGACACGGTTTAGTGGTGGACATGGCAGTGTCGGGTTTACGGCTGGACTTGTTGATCCCAAGGGTCTTTTCCAACCTAAATGATTCCATGATTCTAGGTTCCCTCCACTTGGGACCTCAGGTCCCCATCACCTCAACAAGAAACTTGACACAGAAAGGGACTCTGGGGCACAATTCCCTCCCTCTTTTCACCTCCAGAAGGCTTTGGACGGGAGGCCCATCAGATGTACAGTCCTGCACATGCTGAACAGACAGAAACACGGCACCCATGTCGGTCTTGGTGGATATTCAGCAATGCTAAAGAAAGCTTTTGAGCTGTCTGGGTCTCAGGGCGTGCACTCATGCAGTACAGGCCACGTTTCTGGGAAGCACGATGCAGCACGCTGTACAGAGGGCTGTCCTGAACCATGGAAATATCTCAGGGGAGCGGAGAGACGCGGTCCCCGGCGTGGCCTCTCCAGCTCCTTCGCTTGCCCTTGCAGGGGGCAACTTGGTAACCAGAGACAGGAGCCGCAGGATCTTTCCCACCTGCACCAGGGACACAATTCGCATTTGGCTTAACCGTCAGTGTCTGCAGGGCTCAGTCCTGCCCCGCCAGAAGGAATCCGAGAGGAGCACAGGGAGGAGGAGTTTTATCTATTGCCCAAGGGCTCGTAGCTCTTCTTTTCAAGACAGATCGAAGTCAGACCACCTGGCCCAGAAAACTTTGCACCTCTCTACATAAGTCAGGGACATCCACCTGCAGTCCCCGTCTTCATTTCAGTTTTGGGGGGTGTCTGCTCCCTTGGTCAAGAAGCCCCTGGGGACTCGCTCCCGCCAGGCTGCTTTGTTCTTGGTGCGATGCCCAGGACCCGTTGAGTCGGGCGGTGGGGACGAAGGCTGGAGCTTGCTGGGTGGGTGATGCTGTCCGGGCGGCTGTGACATCACCGAGGACGTGTCACAATGGGAGCTGTCTTCAGGGACATCACCAGGCAGCCCCACTGCAGTTTGCCTTCGGCGCTCGGTGAGTGCAGCATGCAGGGGGAAGGCTGGGCTGGGTGGGGGACGGGGCAGATGCCCAGGGCCTTTCTAACCCAGAGCGAGAGGCGAGCCCCTCAGGGCAGGGCACGGTACCGCCCTCGGGGCTGGGGCAGAGCTGCTGGGGGCTCCCGCTGGGGGCAGGTGCCCAGAGCGGCTTTGGGGATGGGACGCGTGCCCGTGGCTCCATGGGACGCTGTCCTGTGGCAGGGATGGGGCCTCGGGAGACTCTATGGGGACAGCCCGCGGCTCCCGCCGGTACAGTGCTCACAAACCCTGCCCTTGCTCCCTCGCACCTCCATCACCCCCTCTCCTACCGGCCCCCAGCTCCAGCCGGCTCCTGCCCCGCTCCCCCAGCCCCGCGCTCCCTCCCACCCAGCCCTGCTCAGCCCCCTTTTCTCCCACCTCCTCTAGGCCATGGCTGCGGCAATCGCCCTCATCCTGGCTATACTGGCCACGCAGCCCATGCAGAAGGGCCTCCACTGCAGAGATACGGCCACGGACGAGCGGATGCGTCAGCGTAAGGCGTATCTGGATGAGCAAACGACTCGGGTGATGCAGGAGGTTGACCGGAGCAGGGGCATGGAGGAAGCCATGCTCCTTCCCGCTTTGCAGCAGTGGCCGCTTTGGACTCTTGCAGGAGCCCTGGTGATACTCGCTAGCTTGCTGGTCAGGAAAATGAAGCTTGCCTCTGGCAGCAGCAGTGAGCAGGACAGAAAGGAGGATGACAGGGAGGAGGAAGACCTCCATGGTGCACACAGCGGTGTCAGCTCTATGGCTGTGCCCACCCCACCGCCAATGCAGGACCTGCCTGACACGTGCGAGGCCCCGAAGGAGCTGGCGGGTGACCTCCTTAAGGTCTGCCAGATACTGTGCAAGAGGAGTTTCATGCCAGAGCCGTACCCAGCCACTGGGGAGGAGGGTGCCCGTGAAACCTGGAGTGTGCACGGGAACAGCATCACCTACCGCCTGCCTGTGCTCCTGCGGCCACCCCCCGGGCACTCTTTCACCCTGGAGCTGGACACCACAGGGCAGCTGCCAGAAGAGCAGCCCAGCATCCATGTGGGGCTGGAGTGCATGTGCTTGAGGCAGCAGCTGCTGGGAGACACACTGTGCTTTCTCCACCACCCCGAGGACCAGCTGCCGAGATCCACCAACGGCCAGAGAGCCACGCTGCTGTCGAGATGTTGCTTTGCAGGTACATGGCAAGGCGCACCCAGCAGGAAGGTTCCCACCTCAGAGGTCTGCAGCTCTGCACCTGTATCCTGGTGGACACAGGCTTTTCCACCCGTGCCTGCGACCCTGAGGATCTCCTCTCATCTCTCAACGGTGGGGCCCGAGGGACAACTGTGGACACTGGCACAGACAATCTGCTCACCCCAGAGACTGCCTGGGGAGTGCGTGCCGCAGCTCTGAGCAAGCTGGGCACGGACATGACACCGCCCGAGGGGAGCTCAGCATCACCGGCGTGTGGGGAATGTCCGCCGGTCCAGCTGGAGATGTCACTGCAGCTGAGGATCCCGTTATCACCTGTAACAGCATGGGACCACCCATCCTGTTGGAAAGAGCTGATCCCCTCTGGGACCTTTACATGATGTAAACATGGCAATAAATTAGTTTGTTTTAACCAGCCGTCTGTCTGTGAGTGTCTGTGCAACACTTTGCTGGGGCATGCGGGCGGGTAGCAGGTTGCTGCCTCCTCAGATGCAGAGGCAGCGGGGCGGCATTTTGAGGTCAGCAAGTAGCACCGAAACAGAATGCTTCCCCTGACCCCTTTTCCCTTTCTTCTTGCAGTTTTCTGCTCTGCTTCCATTTTAAGGGCAAGGTGCCTCTGTGTGTGTATGCTGGATGGGAGGGAGCCAGACCTTTCTCAGCAGTGACCACTGACAGCACGAGAACCAGTGGGCACAAATGAAAAGGCATGAATTTCCCTCTGAACACAAGCAAGCACATTCTGACTCTGAGGGTGCTCTAACACACAGACTGCCCAGGGAGGTTGTGGGGTCTCCAACCTTTGAATGTCACCTGGACACAGTCCTGTGCAGCCTGCTCTAGGTGCCTGAGGGGATTGCACCAGATTGAGCAGAGGGGTTGCACCAGATGAACTTGGGACAAACCCACCCCTGAGAGCCCAACAGCATTGCCCTGGGGCCACCCCTGGGGAGGTGGACATCACAGTCTCCAAGTGCTGAGCCCTCTGCACAGGGAACAAGCACCATGAGTGCGGAGCAGGGCTCTGGATGCTCCGCTTGCTGCACCCGTAGGAGGCCTGGGCACAAGCCAATGCAGAGCAGCAAGCTTGAGAGCTGGAGGCACAGTCAGGGCAGGTGCAGGAGGGAGGAGTGTCCTGCAGCACGTCCCCTTCTGCACCCCCTCATCACCCATCACAAATGCCTCTTGTGGAACACTGATCTCTCAGCAGCACAGCAAGAGCAGACGCCCGCCTTCCTGTGGAGAGGCCCTGTCCCACCACAGGGATAGACACCATCACCATCGCCCCCCCCATCAGTGTCATGAAGGCACCATGAGCACCGTCACGTCTACAAGCACAAAGGCCAGCACCAAGGGAGCCGATCCATCTCACAGGGTGGCAAAGCAGGGCTAAACCATCCATGGGCCGCCTCACCGTCTCTCATGCGTGCCGACTTTGAATTCCTTTGGGAGGCCTGCCTACAGTCACAGGCACACAGAGCAAAGAGATGTCTAGGAGGTTCCTGGAGTGTGTGGAAGATGACTTCCTGACACAGCTGGTGAGAGGGCCAACTAGGGAAGGCGTTACGCTGGACCTGTTGTTTTGCGACAGAAAAGGACTTGTGGGTGACGTGATGGCTGGAGGCTGTCTTGGGCACGGCGATCATGAAATCACAGAGGTTTTGATTCTCAGAGAAGTAAGGGCAGGGGTCAGCAGAACTGCCACCTTGGACTTCTGGAGGGCAGACTTTGGCCTGTTTAGGGGCCTGGCTGACAGAGACCCTTGGGAGGCAGTCCTGAAGGGCAGAGGGGTCCAGCAAGGCTGGACATTCTTCACGAAGGAAATCATAAAGACTCAGGAGGAGGGGTGGAGGAGCTCACCAAGCTGCACTCCATCATTTATCAGCAGTCCTGGCAAACTGGGGAAGCCCCAGAAGACTGGAGGTCAGCCAGTGTGACACCCATCCACAAGAAGGGCAAGAAAGTATAGAATACAGGGAAATACAGGCCTGTTAGCCTGACCTCAGTGCTAGGGAAGGTTATGGAGCAGGCCTTGAGTGGCACCATGCAGCACGTGCAAGATAACTGGGAGGTCAGGCCCAGCCAGCATGGGCTTATGAAAGGCAGGTCCTGTTGGGCTGACCTGATTTTTTTCTGTGACAAGATGACCCGCATAGTGGATGAGGGAAAGCCTGTGGATGTTGTCTACCTGGGCTTTAGGAAAGTCCTTGACATAGCATTGTCTCTTACAGCATTCTCCTGGAGAAACTGGCTGCTCATGGCTTGGATGGGTCTCTTTTACTCTGGGTGAAAAGCTGGCTGGACAGCCAAGCCCAAAGAGTTGTAGTAAATGGAATTAAAACCAGCTGATGGCCGGTCACAAGTGGTGTTCCCCAGGGCTCAGTACTGGGGACCGCTCTGTTATGTATCTTTATCAATTAGGTGGATGAGGGGACTGAGTGCACACTCAGTAAGTTGCAGGTGACACCAAACTGGGCAGGACTGTTGCCCTGCTTGAGGGCAGGAGGCTCTGCAGAGGGACCTGGACAGAATGGAGCGATGGCCCGAGGCCAGCTGTGTGCGCTTCAACAAGGCTCAGTGCCGGGGCCTGCGCTGGGGTCACACCAACCCCACGCAGCGCTGCAGGCTGGGGGCAGAGCGGCTGCCAAGCTGCCCAGCAGAAAAGGGCCTGGGGCAGCAAACGGCCATCTGCATACGAGCCGGCAGCGTGCCCAGGTGGCCAGGAAGGCCAAGGGCATCCTGGCTTGTATCCAAAACCGTGTGCCCAGCAGGACCAGGGCAGCGACCATCTCCCTGTACTTGGCACTGGTGAGGCTGCGCCTCGACTACGGTGTTCACCTGTGGGCCCCTCAGGACGAGGAAGACACAGAGGTGCTGGAGCGTGTCCAGGGGAGGGCAACGGAGCTGCTGATGGGTCCGGAGCACAATTCTTACGAGAAGCGGCTGAGGGGACTGGGGTTGTTTAGCCTGGAGTAAAGGAGGCTCAGCGGGGACCTTCTCACTCTCCACAACTACCGGAAAGGAGGCGGTAGCAAAGCTGGTGTCGGTCTCTTGTCTCAAGCAACAAGCAACAGGATGAGAGGAAATGGCCGCAGGTTGTGCCGGGGGAGGATGACAGTGGCTGTTGGGGAAAATTTCTTCACTGGAAGGGTGCTCAAGCATTGGAACAGGCTGCCCAGTGGAAGCGCTTGAGTCACCATCCCGGAGGTATTTACAAGACGTGTAGAGGTGGCACTTGGGGACACGGTTTAGTGGTGGACATGGCAGTGTCGGGTTTACGGCTGGACTTGTTGATCCCAAGGGTCTTTTCCAACCTAAATGATTCCATGATTCTAGGTTCCCTCCACTTGGGACCTCAGGTCCCCATCACCTCAACAAGAAACTTGACACAGAAAGGGACTCTGGGGCACAATTCCCTCCCTCTTTTCACCTCCAGAAGGCTTTGGACGGGAGGCCCATCAGATGTACAGTCCTGCACATGCTGAACAGACAGAAACACGGCACCCATGTCGGTCTTGGTGGATATTCAGCAATGCTAAAGAAAGCTTTTGAGCTGTCTGGGTCTCAGGGCGTGCACTCATGCAGTACAGGCCACGTTTCTGGGAAGCACGATGCAGCACGCTGTACAGAGGGCTGTCCTGAACCATGGAAATATCTCAGGGGAGCGGAGAGACGCGGTCCCCGGCGTGGCCTCTCCAGCTCCTTCGCTTGCCCTTGCAGTGGCCAAATTGGTAATGAGCCGGCATTGTGCCCAGGTGGCCACAAAGGCCAACGGCATCCTGGCTTCTATCAAAAATTTTGTCGTCAGCAGTATTAGGGAAGTGATTTTCCCCCTGTATTCAGCACTGGTGAGACACAGCTCAAATACTATGTTCAGTTGTGGGCCCTTCACAACAAAAGGGATGCAGAGGTGATGGAGAGGGTCCAGAGAATGGCAACAAAGCTGGTGAAGTGTCCAGAGAAGAAATTCTACAAGAAGCAGCTGAGGGAACTGGGGTGGTTTAGTTCGGAGAAGGAAGAGGAGATTCAGGGGAGACCTTATTGCTCTTTGGAGCTATGTGAAAAGAGGTTGTAGACAGGTCGGGGTAAGTCTCTTCTCGCAGATAGCAAGCAACAGGATGAAAGGAAACAGCCTCAGGTTGTTCCAGGGAAGGTTTAGAATGGGTATTAGGAAATGTGTCTTCACAGGAAGTGTTATCAAGCATTGGAACAGGCTGCCCAGCAAGGTGGTGAAATCATCGTCCTTGGAAGTGTTTAAAAAATGTGTAGATGTGGTGCTTAGAGACATGGCTTAGTGATGGCAGTCCTAGTGAGCTAATGGGTGGACTTGATGATCTCAAAGGTCTTTTTCAACCTAAATGATTCTATGATTCTAGGAGTGGGCTGTCCCTATATGCTGAAAGACAGGCTGGCGTGGAAGAAGACCAGCCTGGCTGAACAGAGAGCTTTGGCTGGATCTTTCAAAAAAACCAAGCACCACGCAGTTGCTTGCTCACTCTCCTTCACCCAGACGGACGAGGAGGAGAATTGGAAAGGAACGTAAAACTCAAGGGTTGATATAAGAACAATGTAATAGGTAAAGCAAAAGCTGCGCACGCAAGCAAAGCAAATCAAGGAATTCATTCACCACTTCCCATCGGCAGGCAGCTGTTCAGCCATCTCCAGGGAAGCTGGGCTCCATCACGTGTAACAGTTACTCAGGAAGACAAACGTCATAATGCCAAATGTTCCCCCCTTTCTTCTTCTTTCCTCAGTTTATAGACTCAGCATGATATCATATGGTATGGAATACCTCTCTGGCTAGTTCAGGTCACCTGTCCTGACTGTGTCCCCTCCCAGCCCTCTCACTGGCAGGGCCTGGGAGACTGAAAAGTCTTTGACTTAGTATAAACATCATCCAGAAACAACCAGAAATGCGTGTGTTATCAACATGGTTCTCACATCAGAGCCAAAACACAGCACCGCACTAGCTACTAAGAAGAAAACTAACTCTATCCCAGCTGAAACCACAACAGAGTTTCATTGTTTATATATTATATATATTATTTATATATTATATTATTTTTTATTATTATTCTTATTATAAGAGTTTCCTTTAGCTTCTCAGGGAAGTTGGAGCCAGTATATACAAAGAAATACAGTTTTTCAAGCTACCTAAGCTATTTCTACTAAAGAATTATTTCCCTTTACAACATTTTGTACTTCAGAAACTTAGTTTTCTTTTGCAGTTCAGTACCAAGAGCCGACTAAACCAGTTACTTCATTATTTGTGTGGAATGCAAAGAGAAAACAATGATCTCCAATGCAAAATAAGTGATGGGCAGGAGACAAGGCTATATATTATAACCCAGAGGAAGCATGCATTGCCCAGCCCATTGCTGTATTCTTTCTCCGTCAGACTAATTCTCATTCACCACTTCAGTCTTAGGGTTTTTTTTTCAAGGGATTATATTATTTTTATTTCACATCAATCAAAAGAAACTAACATAAGCTATATAAAAATAGCAATGTAACAGAGTAAGTAACTTTAGGTCACAACATAAAATCTTTTCTGACTCAAAAGTGGAAAAAAAAAAGGAACTTTTTAACTTGAAGTGTCAAGGCCAGAATTAAATCTGGTTTAGTTATTTATTTTCATCCTTTACACTGACAAGTACAAAAGACAATCTTCTGAATCAAAAGAAATACAACACTATTTATGTTCCAAAACAAAATGGAAGATAACAATTATTTGTGTCAGAATTTCTCTTATTTGAAAAAATATATCCTAACTGTATTAATCTACAAGCTGCAGTGCAATTTTTTTGTAATGTTTTGTATTATGTGTTACTGCTACTACCTCCTAAAATCTGTTCAGAGTTGCTAAGAAATTATAACCCATCTGAAATTACTGCAATTATTGCTGGTCCACTTCCTGGAAATCCTCTAGAATTTTTGTTTTGAAAAGGCTGCAACAGAAGAAATATATCACCATCTGCTTACCCCATTCATATCTCTAGCATCTGAAATTGACCACTAGTGTACATACACAGCAGTCTAAACAGACCTTTGGTTTGACTCATTACAGATGTTCTTATGGCCTCAGCACTTAAGATAATTGCTTTAGAGAAGGGAGTGTATGGCTTTTCTAATATGTTGTGTTTTGTTTTGTTTCAGAAACCAGTGGCAGTGCCATTCTCTTTTTTAATCTGTTTTGCATTGCTTAGTGCTGATATTTTTCACTCCCAATGTAAACAGATTGCCCTTTGATGTCAGGACTAATTCCTTGCATGTTGATGGAGCAGAATATCAGAGATGAAATCAATCATATGGCTCTGAGACAAGAATCCATCTGTATCATCATGCTAATTTGAGAACATATTTGGAGCCAAGATAAAATACAAGTCTGCATGGAGCTAAACATCATGCTGATCAGCAGAGATACAACTAAATGTCATTGAAGTCCAAGGAAAATCTAATCAGTGAGCAAACTGAATCAAGTTGTCCAGCTGTATTTCTTTAGAGAGATACATAAGTGTGTGCATGTATACACACATCTATTAGTAAATTAATGAACTGGGAAATGTACTTGCAGACATTTGAATTTTCTGTATCCTGGTGGAGTTTTAATGTAAATATTAAAGGACATCAGGTTTGGCACTGTTTCTTTGGATCAGACAATGGAACAGCTCTCACCAACTTCAGCGTAAAATAAGTCAAGCCTAAGAAATTGCTCCTTGTGTCAGTTGACACGGAGTGAACTTAGTTGACAAGAGTTGTGAGCATATGAACTTTAATTAACCCTATAGGATAAGGGAGTAACAGTTCTAAAAATAGAGTACCTTAAGTGTAAACAAACCTGTCAAGTACGATGAGTGTCTTTGTGGAAAGCCTTTGAGATAGGCTGATTGTGAGCACCAGTGCCTGCTAGTGGTTGGGTGTTGAGGGAATTTGAACAAGCCAACCAATAATTAAATTTTATCTATCCAATACTATTGGTGTCCAGAGTCACTCAAGAATGGAAAAGGATCTCACAGCCCTGCCGTGTGACTATGTACCACACAGATGAAAACATTACATTGACTCCCTACTTACTTCTAGATTTTGCTGTCTTTCCCATGGGGCAAGGAAGCCATATAACTTGTAAAATTTCTTACATCTGTGATTAAAGTCTTTTGGCATGCAATCCATTCAGCCTCTGAACTGCCAGTCTGGTCTGAAATCACAACACTTTCTTCTCATCAACCATACCTCTGAGACAACACTTCAGGAAAGGAGTTGTTATTATATAAATGCCTGTGATGTGAAGGTTGGATGTCATGAGTGACCTAGAATAGGGGTCTCCAGCTTTTCATGTATAGCTCTCGTGAAGCTGTACACTGTACAGTATGGTTCATCCCTGTTACGGAAGCAAATACCCATCCATCCTGTAATCAAACTGCAGATGCCTGCCATCATCCACATCTGTTTGCAAGTATGTGCGAAGTCACATGAACAGTGTCTACTTTTGTGTAGCTGTCACTTTCCCCAAAAGCACATATTCCACTATCATGAGACAGACATGTCCCCATTCATATAATGGGGCACATAAACAGCCTCGGGTCACTTAAACTGTGTGCATACAGACACAGAAGTCATGCTTTGTCAAGTATGCATTACAACATTCTGGTCATGCTATGGATACACAACTGGTTATATAGTGGAAAGGACTGGTTATACATGGAAGGATGACATGTCTCTGGAGAGAGTGTGGCATAGAAGAGGCCAGGCAGGAACAAATTGTTTGGACTGGCACACTTGACCTGTGGTGCTCCATCCCATAACCCATCTGACAATCCTTCCTTGACCTGATCAAGCCTTGGTAAGTCCTTCCAGAGACAGTTTTTACTGCCTAAAAAGCACATGCACTAATCCATTTTGCCCAAATCTGCCCATTAATGTGAGGAATGCTGAGGATGAAAACACATTTCTGCAGCACCTGAGTAGATGTGGCCTATTTCCTTCATGCAGCAGCAGCAGCACTGGGCACAGAGGGAGCACAACTTACGTTCTCCTTCTCCAAAGTCTCCTTATTTGTCTGTTGAAGAGAGGGCGGTCCAGACATCAGCTGGTGGACCAATGCAAGGGCTTCCTTGGTCCACTACTTAGACTAGGATCAGCTTAGACTAGGAAATCTGGACAAGATGTGAGAAAAATCACAGCATGATGAATCTTAACAGAACCTGACTTTTAAAGAATTGTTTAAATCTATAAAAGTGATGTCCCCCATCTGTTACAAAAAAATGTGTAATATTCTTCATGTCACTTAACTGGTTCTGAACACTGTGTGGGAGAACACAGGAGAAAGATTAAAGTAGGCTAGGAGGATTTCATAACATTTTGTGGCATCTCCTCTCAGTAAATTGCACTGTCTGCTCCAACTCTTCACATACTTGCATTTTTATGCTGCATTCCTAAAAAGCCACAAGGGATGACACGTGTCTCTGGGTCAAATTCATATTCACACAGCAGCAGCAGACATTCGTACTGCTACTAGCAGAAATGGCAGCAAGCTTTTCCACTCGTATTCAAGGTAATCTGCAGAAATTGGAAACTGGGGAAATAGGGATGGAGAGCTCCAACTCAGACAGAGTCAGGTGAAAAAGAAGGACCTATATTTCCTCACTGATTAATCATATCAGTTCAGAAATACAAATTTAAGTGTTAGCTGGACATTGTGAATCCTTGATTCTAACTAAGGAGATACAGATAAAGAATCAGATCACTGATTCAAGATTCAGATTAATTTTATCCTGCTTTGGGCACTAGAGCTGGACTACTTCTTTTCCTCTCGTGCTGCATGCCCAAAGCTGTATTGCCTGCATCTTGCAGGCAGCTGAGAGGATCACTCTGGGTACAGGTAAAACCCAATCTGAATTCCTTTGGGTGTCCTGCCTACAACTACAAGCAGGTGGAGGGGTCTCCATCCTTTGGTGTGCAATCAGCAGTAATTGTCCAGTGCAGGGAATCTTAAGAGCAGAACAGCATGACTTCTCTGTCTGTATGCATAGAATTTTAGGTGACCCGAGGCTGTTTATGTGCCCCATTATATGAATGGGGACATGTCTGTCTCATGATAGTGGAATATGTGCTTTTGGGGAAAGTGACAGCTACACAAAAGTAGACACTATTCATGTGACTTTGCACATACTTGCAACACCTTAACATCTTACTTCTTAACATCATACTTAATATCTATCTTCTGTTAGAATCTAGTTTATCTAAGCATAATTTCTGAAGGTTAGGCAGAGTAAGACAGCACTATAGACTCCTTCTATAGGTTCCTTGAACAGCCAAAGGGCAATTCCTTTCTATAACTGCATGGCTATGGTGCAGAAAGAAGGGACTTCTCCTCCAGGAGTGTCTATCTCTGCATTGACTATTACAGGCTTACACTAGGTACTCAACATTTTTATAATTTATTTTAGCTGAGACTTCTATTAGCCAATCTGTAAGGTTCCTCTTCTCCAGCTGCTCTAGAATAATTCTATGAGTGGAAACATGACAGAGGGCTTTTATCACACAAACGTGTCCCACCACTGGATAAGCCCCTTGACCCTAACAGAGAACCTATGGACTGCTGGCCTTCTGCATCCCAAGTAGCTAATCAAGGAGGTATATGATTTTTTTTTTATTTCATATAGGCATGAAGTTGCGTAAGTATACGAGTACATGTAAGTACATTCCATATAAATGTGAAGATCACATATTAGGCCTCTCCTCTACGATGAGGCAAATGGGAAAAAACTTGGAAGATTTGCAGGTATTTGTAGAAGAAAGGGATTGCAATATTCTACTTGATTATTTTCCCATTCTTTAGAAAGGTATAAAAAATTGCTTCCTCTGCTTTTCCTTAGATGTGGGATGACTCAACAAAACCTGAAACTCTGCTATCTTCAGCATTGTTCCAAGATGAGAAATGCAAGAAACATGTCAGCATGAAGGAGACAGTAAACGCAGAGCATAAATTGAACACAAAAAGATTGAAAAAAACATTTTTCTATGTTTCTTCCCACAAGTAAGCAAGGAATTGCTTACAAGGCAACCATTATGGGGTGTCAGGAGGTCAAAGTATTGTCAGCAGGTCAAGGGATTTGATCCTTCCCCTCAGCACTGGTGAGGCCACACCTGGAGTGCTGAGTTCAGTCCTGGGGTCCTCAGTACAAGAGAGACATGGACAGACTGGAGAGAGTCCAGAGAGGGACTACTAAGATGACAAAGGGACTGGAACATCTGTCCTATAAGGAAAATCTGAGAGAGCTGGGACTGTTCAGCTTGGAGAAGAGAAGGCTCAGGGGGATCTTATCAAGGTTATCCCTCCTGAAGGGAGGCTGCAAAGAAGATTGAGCCAGACTCTTTTCAGTGGTGCCCAGTGACAGGACCAGAGGCAATGGACACAAACTGATTGATACACAGGAGGTTCCCTCTGAAAATCAGGAAACACTTTTTCACTGTGAGGGTGACCGAGCACTGGTACAGGTTGCCCACAGAGGTTGTGGAGTCTCCATCCTCGGAGATACTCAAAAGCCATCTGAACATGGTCCTGGGCAACTAGCTGTAGGTGGATCTGCTTGAGCAGGGGAGGTGACAAGACAATGTCCAGAGGCCCCTTTGAACCTCAAGCATTCTGTGATTTTCTGATTCTGTGATGAATTAGAAAGAAAACTGTTTCTTAATTCTGCATTTGAAAATCTTGGCTTGGTGGAGAAAGTTAGAAATAATTCCACTGCAGTCAATGAACTACATGGGCAAAAGACAACAGAACTAGGCTGTAGATCGTTGTTCCACCATGCTAGACTGATAGACAAGTTGGAAAAAAAAAATATATTTTTTTTGTAAAGCAATTGCTTGAGAAAATGACCAATGATATTTGCAGGATATTTGCATGTTTTCAAGTCTACAGATACTAATGCACAAAATTAGTTTCTTCCTGTATGATTAGTGACAGTGTTGAAAGAAGACTACCGGGAGTCTTTCCACCCCTCCAACAAAAATACAGAATCTTCTCTGGTGCTGTTCCTCTCCTGTGTGTATTTCATAACAAAGGAGCCTATTTCTATCAGAAGGAGTTGAATTTCACTAGAACCAGAAAAGGTACTGACATCACAAGAGGACAGGTGGGGTATTTAGCCTATGCACTGAGACAAGGATTTAGTCCTGAGTGCTGATTTCCTTTTCCTGTCTTTTAACTAGGCTTGTTTGAACTTCTGTGCCTGATTGAATAAACATTTTTTTCTGTAGTAGCTATATCCCCTCTGCACATCTGACAGCCCACAGGTTTACTGCAAATATTTCCATCTCCTTTTAAAAACAGGTCATTTGTCTAGTTGAATCAGACTTATATAAGACACAGCTTACCAGGGTAGCCAACGTGCATTAGCACTCTTTTACTAATGAGTTCTACACAATGAAACTGAACAATTCTTTCTGCTGCTCTCCCAGAGAACTGAAAACAAGCAAGGGGTTTAAAGTGACTTTCTAATCAAGATGCACCTCATTAATGGAGGCTTTTTTTAATAGCTTTTCATAGTGAGACTGCTTAAAAATACACTTTAATTAACTCCAGATCGGTTTTGCTTACTTTTCTCTTTATTTGATTTAGAACAAAGACTGTGTGAGCTGACACTCACAAACAGGAAGAATTCTTTCATGAAAACTTTCTAAACAAATGAGATTTAATCTTTTTAATTCAAAAAAATCATGTTTTTCTAGTCATGATTCAAAATCTAAATATTTGTATGTACAATTATTTATATATATATATTAGACAGGAATATTTTAGTAACGAAATATAGTTCAGTGCATACCAGCACACATGGACATCAACACCAGCCTAGAAAATGTAAATACCGGAATATATTCTTATTAGAAATCAGAAACAAGTAATTAGGTCATTTTTTTTAGAAAATCCCAGACTTTCTGAATGGGAAATGGAAGTAGGTTTTAGCTTTGTGTGTTAAGATTTATCAGTTCTAATAATGACCATTTTAAGCATAAAAGACTGCTCTGCTGAAAAACATCTAAACAGGGTTATAAGAAAGAAACATGGCAGACTAATGTGACAGAAATGCTTCCTATAATTAAGGAAGATAGGAAAGGAGGATCCTATAATAAAGGTTAGCAATATGTGAAGCTGCAGCTGAGAACTGACTTCACCTGAAAAAAATCTCAATGGATAGGAAACTGCAGAAAACAAGGAGGTGATAGAACTCCAAATAAATTAAAGCAGGCACAGCACAGTGTGCCCAAGAGATTTGCACTGACTAGATAGCTGGAAATTGTATGCAAACAATTAAACATGCAAGAACTAGTGGAAGAACATGGCAGTTGACCATGTGCTGACTTTGGGCAGGCTGGACTAGATGACCTAAGATTCCTCCCAACATAAACTATCCTATGGTCTAGATAGGAATTCATCTTAATGATGATGCACTAAAGAATAAAGTATTTGTAAAAAGATGGTTGTAAAATAAAATTGCAATTTTCTTTGGTTTATAGTCCTTTTCACCAACCCATTTTGTCATTAGGAGGATGAGCTACAAGGAGGTAGAAGCTCATAGTCTCAATAGTAGTAAGATGTGGATAACACAAGGCAGATCCCTGAAAGTATTGATACCTCAGCATCTCTGATTCCCACACTCTTCTTGTGCTGTCTCCTTCCAGCACCTCTGAGCTGTGCTACCTCCTTCTCATTCCAAAGTTCTGAAACTCAGACCCTTCTCTTCAGGGCTAATAGTAGCAGAAGCAGCAACTCACCTGTGGGTATATTTACCTCATTTGTCACTGTTCCTTTACTATGGCTCTGCTGCAGCATAAGGACAATATTAGTTTCTTCATGCAAAATTGGAGTAAAAAGGCACAGGAAACAATTATTCTAACACAGAATTTTTCACACTGTGTGTCTGTAACTGTGATGAGAGACAGAAAAGTTTATATTAGTTGCCCATAGATACCTTTAATTGCTGGTAGCTGCTAAGGTAGGCTCATGATGAGTCTGTGCCACTGGTCATTTCTTTTCCTGAACTAGCTGAATTGAGATGCTGCTAACTTATCTGTAATGGAGAAACAGTGGGAGAGGTTACGAGGTGTTTACATAGAGACACATGAGCCTAAAAAGGAAGCTGAATTTTAAACCTGCTAGTTTTTCACAAAGCACTGTCTTGGAGTAAACTGGTTACTATTCACATACACAGAGATACATCTTACCCATCTTTCATTGAGGGAGAGAAGTTGGGAGGAAAAAAAGATAGAGGGAAATACAAATCAATCCACTTTTCCTCTGAAAATCTTTTGTCCAAAAAGCTGCTCAAATCCTTGAATTAAACTGTATTTTCCTCCTCTTTCTGCACTAATCATCACATATCCCCACTACAGAAGCAAGGGCAACAGCTGCAGGGGAGGAAAAGAGTTTTCAAGAAAAGTTGCAGGTTATTGTTGTACTAAATTCTTTTTTACTTTTTAACATTTTATCTTTTTAATCAATAAGACACTAATTTAAATTTGTAATTTCCAGTAAAAGGAAATTCAAATGTTACATTTTCTTTTTAAGGATGAAGTGAGGATCAATCTTTTCTGTCAATGAAAGAACTGAACCAGCTCATATGATATGGCTTCTCCAGGAACATAGGGACATCTCCAATGTGGATCCCAGTAACACGGCTTCCTCATGCAGCCAGTGTGCACCCCAAGTGCACTACCACCTGTAACAACCCAAAGTGAATTGAAAACGGTCCCAATGGGAATCAGATCAAGACCTGAATTAGGCCAGACCAAATATTACTCTAAGAGTGAGCATGAAACAGTAGCAGGTTTGGGTTTCTCTCCCACTCCATGAATGAACTCTGCCATGATGGTAGTCCTAAGGCTATAATGAAATTACTTTTACCCAGTCCAGTATAATGCCCTTTCAGCCAGGATAGCCCTGTGAAAGACGTACTGCTTTGTGGGTAGACAGACAAGGGTCTCTCCATTTTTCTGATGATTTCGGTGTTTCAAAATGGAGTTTCACTCAACTACAGTTCAGCATTTAACAATGAGGGCTGGATTCCTGACTAATGGAAACTTTTGCAACCAGGGAGCCAGGATGATCGAGGGACCCCACAAATGCAGTCAGCCCACAAGATGCTGAGTAACTGCAGAAGAAAATCAAGCCCAGAAACCAGGAAGGTTTACACAGGATTTCACAAATAAATATATTTCCTTCAGTCTCCAGCAAAACCCATTGTCAGTTGAAATACTCTGACCTGACTATATGATTTGGGTAAGTATTTCAGATGAACCTATCCAACCAGTTTTCATCTGTGTGTCCTTAAAAGAGTCAAAGAGAACTGGTGTCAGTCCTGTCCTTCAATGTCTAGGCAACACGATTCCATCTCTATACAACTCAAATAGTCAGACTCAGAAAGGTAATGAGTTTCATTAAAGCTGTATTTTCTAGTAAACGGATAAAAGATTTGCTTTTCATTCTTTCTAACAAGTGAAATGGAGAATAAATGTTCTTCCCCTGTAGCTAAAGAAATCTGAAACAAGTCCAAACAGCTTCTCTATTGAATTTATACAAACAGAAGCTCTAAGCTCATAAAAATATATCACTGTGAAGCCTACAAATATGGCTTCATTTTATTACTCTTACAACGATAATTTGAAGCAATAAATATTCCACACTGAACTTGTATTCTGTCTGCAACATGGGTCATCTAATTTCCTCGGACTTCACTCTGTATCTGGAACTCAGGTTTCATAACCCAGTTGATCTGTGCCTGGAAATCTAGTGGCAGCTAGTTACATGCAACAAAGACAAACACAGACCAGCCCACGTTACACAAAAGAGGTATTTAATGAAAGCCTGGATCAAGCTTTATTTTTCTCTGTTAAATGTACCTTTCTCTGCAAGGTCAGTTGATTTCCATAGGATCACTTGCAAACTTAGGTAATTCTGTGAATCAGAGTGGTAGAGTTGAGCCTTAAGGGTTAGAGGCCATCATAGGGAAAAGAAAAAAGAAAAAAAAAAAAAAAGAAAAAGAAAAAAAGAGTATTTTAAAAGCAACAGCGCCCTTAAAAGAACACAGTTATGCTGGATATCATCGGATAGGTGAAAGCAGTCAATCTTGAACACTGTGTCTAATAAAGACTACAAAGCATCTGTGTGCTTAGGCATGCTCTTTTCATCTAAGGTAACCATACCCCTACTGTCGCTATCACAAACACTTTCAAACGTTTTTAGTATTAAGAGAAATCACAGCTTGTTTCAGGCTTCCAGTCCATTTACTGATGTTACATTCTATTTGAATAAGCAAAGACCACACAATCAAAATATATTTTTCCTGTAGTGTAAACTCAGGGGACAGGTGACCCCCCACACACGCTGGGTCCCCGTCTTGGTCCTGAGCAGGTAAACACACCACACTGTCTCGAGGAATGACAGCTTGAAAGTGTCCCACTGCTCCCCAGTACTTCTGAAAACACACAGTGTTTCACCTCCTGCTGATTTTGTGGAAGTGGGACATGGCCTTACCTACTTTTAATCCCTTTAAAGCCAGCAGACATCCCAGACGATTCAACTGGGAGTAAAGTGCCTCTCGCTGCAAGGCTATCAGGCTCAGTCCAGCAGTGTGCAGCATACAGCACAGTTCCATTCTCTGTCCCCTGCCCATGTCACACACTAAAGGCTGGGCAAAGGCTAGCCCTCCGCAATATACTGCAGTACTAGAAGAAAGATGTACGTATTTGTTACCTCATGCAGGTTTGTATTTGAGTTGCAGAGTATAAATACAAGAGTCTTTCCTTCTCCTAAGCAAGAAGGCAGTAGAGCACACTTCAATTAACGTATGCAGATTAGTTCTTGCCTACTACTATTAAGTTTCCACAGACCATGTAGCATTGGCATGACAGGGATTTGCTTCTAAAGAAAGCAATGATGATATACACACACACAAAAAAAAAAAAATCCCTAATGCCATATATCCATCAGGTGGCAGGTACAGGAAAACAAAGGGGGCAGAATCAAACACAAAACAGTTTCTCACAGTAATGCCCTCTAAAAATTGAGATGGAAACTCAATCCAAAAATTCCAAAAAGCATGAATATCTTTCTCTTAAAATAATCTGAGGCCAGGCATTCCTACTTTAGAGTAGCCAGAAGAGCAAAGAATTAACTTGTCTTATGGAGACCTTCTGGCTATTTCCTTACATTTGTACATGGCTGTGAGTAGGAGAAAATCTTCTAGCTCTCAGGCTGAACGTATAATAAACCTAAATAACACAAGAGGCTTTTTGACATTGAGAGATGTCTGAAATTACAAGTCTGGAAGCACAATAATGCTTGAATGGGAAGGTGACTCCAGTCAGTTGTTTACCCTGTCTCCTTTTCACTGTCTTCAGGGTTTTTTCTGGATTTGAAACTGCACAGCAAGGCTCAGCTGCATGGATCACTGTCACCTACTCTGTGTGCTGCAAGCAACTTCCAAGGGATATAACAGCATTTAACTTTTTTTACTCCCATTTCAAGTGGCTAGGTACCACTGAAAATAGGGATCCTAACCTTTTCTGAACAGCTCTCAGCCACACGCTCTGGTGCTGGGACCAAGCCTCGGTGAGGCACCTCACATGAAACCAATGGGAAACTATTCTCTTTCCCAGTGGCACCAGTGGTTTTCCGCTACTTTACCAAACTCAACTGCCCAATGAGCAAGTCAGGTAGCAGGAAGGTGGGGATAGGGACAAACAAACTTGCCTTTTTGGCGGCACCTGCAAGCTCTGCTGGCCTTGCAAGGTTCTGCTAGCCTTAGGATATCACCCTGAACAGAAGGGTGGGAAAACCTGTGCAGCAGCAACTGCTGTGGACTCACCTCTGCCTGACAGAGCTCCTGTCACCCACACAGCTGTTCAGGAAGATCACACTACAACAACAATCACTTTGTACCTATCCGCTTCTCTTTATATAGCAATACCTTACCTGAAAGGGGTACTCTGCATTCTCAAATGAAGAGGCTTAATTACTTGCAAAGCTATAACAAGTCTGACATATCTTCTGGAACTTGGATCTTACCCATTGTCAATTTACTACTTATCTTTTTTTGCCTTTACTTTGTTAAACCCAACATTCTTCAGATCATGTAAAAGCCATCATCCTGAGTCTTGCATCACTAAGTAATAATCTCTGTTTCTTATTACATACAGAGCTTCAGTTAGGGAAAGGAAAAGTCTTAAATTTTGTTTATACTGAATTACAGGATTTTGACAGGGCTCTTACTTACAGCAGTATAAACCTCAGTGCCCCTCAGTGCTCAGCTCCTGGAGCTTAAAGTGCCAACCTAAGAACGTCTGCCTAAAGAAAACATATTAGTAGGCCATGGCATTACTACACGCTTCACAGAGATCATTTTAAGTAAAAATCTGAAGTGTGCTGTGTGTTGGGGATGTGAGGAATCTTCAGTTTAACTCTTTATTTATTTCTCTGGAAAAGTTTAATATTATCATTTAATTATCATTCATCCTCCTTTTTCACGGCAAGGTTCCCTCCTGCATGCCTCACTTCCACCTAGCTTTCCTAAGCTCACTTATACAGTAAGCCCTCACTTATTCTCTGTAGATAAATTTTCCTTGAAAATATTTTTATGTGATTGGGCTTTTTAGATTTTCTTTGCACCTCCTTCAGTATTGTTCCTACACCAGTCTGGTCCCTCTCACACAGTTCCTTTCCATCTGCTACATTTTGTTTGTTTTCCCTGTGTTTTATTGCTTAATCTAAGATGTGAATTTAATTTTTAAATACTGGACCATAGAAAGAATATATGGTAAATGTGGCTTCCAGACTGGACCATAGTATTACATCTCCTCAGTATTGCCATTACTAAATGCACCATCACTACTTCTGAGAAGCTTTGACAGTGGAGCTTGTTTAACAGCAGCACCGGACACTTGACAGAAACAAACTCAACTTTCAAAAGGTTTACAGTTTAGCTTTTTGTATATTCATTCAAACCTGATACCCATTTGGAATTACTGTCTCATTGCCACAGTTTCCCTATTTCAGCTGTACCTTCTACCATGAACAACTGAGCTGATGTCTTCCACCGCAGGGACAGATCCCCTCTGGACAGCCCAGAAAGCCTTTCTCTTCCAGAGAAGAAAATTTCCCAGGCTGGAGACACACAGTCTCTTCTGCAAACACTAATATCACTCTACCTGTAGACTGCAAAATCCCAGGCCCTTCTTTCAAATCTGACAGTTCATCTGTTTTGCACACTACAAGGTTTCACCACCCAAGAGTTCATTTTGGACGGTTTCTGTTAAGCCACCACTCTATCAGCAATGATATCAGGCCCAACAAGCAGCACTGCCTTACTCTGTAAGTGTGGGAGAAAACTGTTCACAAAGTGACAGGATGGCTCCCTGCATTTACATTGGTTTGGTATTTCTATCAAGAGCCACGTTGCCTGGTGGCCATGCTGTTATATCCAACATGAACACCTTATAAGTGCTTGACTTTGAGGATAAAGGAAAAACACAACATGTAGGAAAGTGGAAAACTTTAGATGTGTTTCACCTGAGCAAGGCCAGTTTATAATCTCACAGTCCCAACCACACACATTTTCCACAATTCCCTTTCCAAATCCTTTGCTTTTCACATCCAAATGGTGCATTTCTCATGTCTTTACATTCTAGCCCTGAATTAGTCTCATGTTCTTTATATTTTAGACCTGAAGTAACATACTTATTATTTCCTGAATTTAAAATAAAATTGTAATGTATTTTATAACTCAACCCCTGAATTCCCTTAGCTGACTGGATTACACCACTACTTCCACTCTGCTTTCCTCTGAGTATTTCCTAGTGACAAATCTAGAAATCCGTGAGCCTGGGTTGTCCTGAATTGCTTAAGTCATAACTGCATTACTTGACCCCAACAAATGTAAACTTTGCTGTGTAACAGGCAGCTTCAACACAGACTATACAGAGAAAGCTCAAAGCATTTCCTCAGTTAAGTAATTTTCATGTCTGTCTTGCAGCTGTCTTCTGCCTCTGCATTTCTGAAACAGTTACAGTGAGACAGAGTGGAGTCATGGCACAGGGTTTGAAAGAAAGCTTTGAAAGAGAAGGAGTGCTCTCCTTGATGTTTATGACAGCGTGAAACCAGTGCTCTCCAGGCTGTGCTGGAAACAGCTTCAGCCAGCTCCAGAGCTGAGCCAGCAGCAAAGGCCACCTCCAGCAGTGGCCGAGCTGATCCCTGCTCCCTCCTGGGAGCCACAGGGAGCCCAGTGAGTCATCACCTCCTCCCTCCCCACCTAACAGGCGTCCCACCTCTGCTGCCTTCCTGTCTCCAGCAGGGGCCCTGACCCCAAGGTATCTGACCTGGCTCTGAATGGGCTGGCATCTCCTCCTGCAGAATGATTTCCTCTGAGCAGGCTCCCATTTCATTTACTGTATGGGCAGGACACCTCTCTCTTTAGAGTATATGATCCATGCCAGTAATCCAGGATATACTGGAATTTTGCTAAAAGCAGATATCCCATTTTTCACACCCCCCTTTTCAGACTAGAGGGAAGTATAAATGGATATTGGCAACATTGCACTGACTATTTTAATTTCCTTTCTCATTCTTTTGGCTTTAAGAATTCTCATTTCCTTTTTCCCAGTTAGCCATTACTCAATTAACCAAATAAAAATATAGCATGTGTACAGTTAGTGTCACTCTATCTTACGAGTTTTCCCACAGTTGAGGAAACAACTGCCATCACCTCAAACAAACCTGCTTTGAGGAAATTACAGATTTGCTTGATAAAGAAAAGTACGCAGGCAGAACAGACCCAGACTTTCAAAAGGCATCAGATTTAGTAGATCAGACATTTGAATTTAAAAAGTAAAGTTAACTGTCAATGAAATGTACTTGAAGTAGCTTAAGAACTGGGTAACCAATAAATCCTGAAACCTTAATGGCAGTTGGGATTCAGTATCAAAGTATTGTGAAAATGTTTCCATGTAAATTTTAAGCATCATTATTGCACTCACTGATGAAAATTTTTGAAAAGTGAAGAAAAATAAATCTAAGCTTCCTTAAGCCTACAGAAAAGGCCTTTCAGTTAGACACTGGAAGAGATAATTTGTTTAGCTTAACAAAAAAAATAAAATACTGAAAAGTGACTTAATTAGAATAAGAAAGTATGTTTTGGGGAAGAACGTATCTTTAATCTACTTGGGAAGGTGATTAATATAAAACACTGGCTTGGAGCTACAGTTAAATACCTTCAGATTAAAAGGTGCACAGACACTTTCTGTTATCGATGCCAAAAGATAGTTCATGATTTGAACATACTACCTAAAGAAATGGTGATTTTTTCACCTTTTGATTCTTTTATATCAAGACTGGATATTAAACATGAAATGTGTATTATGGTATCTGATCTAGAGATCACATGGAAGAAACAACAATACTTTATGACTGAATTGTGTGGGTCTGTAGCCACTGAACATCTAAGTTTTTCGGTTTTAACCAAAACCTACTGTCACGCCATAAATAGCAGAGTTAAACAGTGAGGCTAATCTCAAATGAAAGCATTTCTCTATTAGACTCTCAGGTTTATAATAAAACATACAGGAAGGTATTAAAATACAAGTAAAAAGACAATATTGTTATTTTTTTAGTAAACAAACTTGTGAAATGTTCTGGTTTTGTCTTAAAAAATCAAAAGTATTTGAACATGTCTATTGGTGCTAAAGAAATTACACTGAAATAATTTAGTAAACTTAAATACAGGAAACATCTAAAATACTAAATACGCAAAAACAGAAAATAAAAGACATTTTACCATCCTATTTTTTTCCTTCAGTAGTTGGATTTGTTTCTTGAAAACCTCTGACAAGATTCTATTTAGAGATACTGCTTTTAAAACATAATTGAGTGCTTTTCATTCCTTAGATGTTCTATTACATATTTATTTTACTAATTAATTTAGCCATACAAAAGTATGCCTATTCAAGGCTGGAGGCAGACAAACAAAGTAACTCCCTGCACACACCTACTTCCCGTAATCCTTTTGAAATTGCCGGTGATACTTAAATAAACATAACATCTTTGTTTTGCATCCTTCAACAGGAGTCATGATTAGAAAAGAGTTCCATAATTGATTGCTGTGGCTCCTGTTATAATATCAGTGCAGGCCAAGGCAGAAGGCAAAGAATTTAAGAAAATATATAACATCAGAATTTTTGCATCACATTAGTGCACTAAGCTGGGGTTTGGTGCAGGAAGCAAGCGTGACCTGACGTTCCCACAGACCTGCACTCGAGTGAATGGACCAT
Source organism: Falco peregrinus (assembly GCF_023634155.1). Classification (NCBI taxonomy): domain Eukaryota; kingdom Metazoa; phylum Chordata; class Aves; order Falconiformes; family Falconidae; genus Falco; species Falco peregrinus. Next base: position 52,956,254 of record NC_073722.1, on the reverse strand, counting down.
GAGCTGCAGGCAAGAGTCATAGAACCCTGCAAACATCTCTTTAGTCCATTTTCAGTGGGAATATTGGCCAGTGTCCTGTCAAAGACTGGAGAGGTGATTTAAGCCTTTCTCATCCCACGGTTATTTAAAGAGACCACTCTCAGATGCTGAGGTCTAGCTCATGCCAACCTCCCAGTCCTCACACAGCAGCTGCAGAAACAGTTTCTAGTAGAAGGATGGAAAAAACCTGGCTGGTGTACACATACAGTGAGAACCCACTCCTGCAATGCTTGTGCAAACAGCTCCACCAACGTGGGTGGAAATTTAAACATCAAACTCTAAATCTATATAATCATGTGCCATTGGAGAACAGCAGTTCTCAAAACAAGCTGATGAACAAGCAACTGTTCTTTCCAAGCAAAGCTACAGAAGTGTAAGTACAGAAAAGAAGTAAAAGTTTGAAACAGGAAACATAAGAAAGAAATCAGGAAGTTTTAAACTGACCCTCAGCTGCAGAGAGGCTCCGGGCTGCCCGCCAGCCCCAGCCAGGGGGGTGCTGGTGGATGTGATGGAGCAAGTTACTTCTTGAGCCGGCACCAAACCCTGTGTGCAAACAGCACTAACCCACCTGCTGCAGGAATGCCCCACCGCCTGCAGCCCTCGGGGGCTGCGTGCAGCACCCCAAGCAGAAGTGGGGCTGAACTGATCAAAACCAACCAAGAAATTGGTTCCCCCACCAGCCCCTGGGTTGTTTTTCTTGCGTTTTGGGTGGTTTTCTTTTTTTTGTTGTTTTGTTGGTTTTTTTTTGGGGGGGGGGGGGGTGAGCTGCTCAGGCCTGTTTTTTACACCTGGTAAATTTCAAGAGGGTTTGGCTGTTGAAATAATGGATGAAGATGCGGTATGTTAATGCTGTTTTTAATGCATTTTATCTTGAAAAAAAAACCCACAGATCAGTTCCTGGCAAACAGAGACGTATTTCAATAAAATAAACCTATGATTTAAAATAAATACCCAGAAAGCCTGTTTCCTACTGCTGTTAGGAAGCAGCATTTCTGTCACTCTGGACATCCGTTCTGCTTTAAATTCGTCTGGCTGAACAAAAAGCATTTCGGGAGTTGGGGGGGTGTTGAATTTAAAAAAATCAAAGCCACCTTGTAAAGTGCAGAACACATAAACAAGAAGTAAACACAGCGACAAGTGCTGTCGGTCTCTCATTCCTGCGGCCTCGCACGGGTTATGTCGGTAGGTACAGGCAGGAGGCCCCCGGCGGGCCGGGCGAGCGGCCGCTCTCGGCAGGTAGCCATTTCTTCCTCTGGGGCTGTAACGTGATTCGTGTCAATTACTGCGTTTGCGTGCCCGCACCGCTGCGTGCCCACCCTGCGCCGCCGCCCGCCGCCGGGACAGGTCCCCCGCCGGCCGCGGGGCGCAGCGGCAGCCCCGGCACTGCCCCCCCCAAGCAGGTCGCCAGGCGCCGCGGGGGGGGCGGGGCGGGGGCGGGGCCTGGCCGTGACGCGGGCGGGGTGGGGCGGGGCTGCACAAACAGGCGGGCGCCGGGCGCCGGCAGCGCCGCTTCCAGGCGAGCGAGGCGGGCGGCAGCGGGCGCTCCCCGGCTCCCCCGCTCCCCCGCACGCCGCCCGGCGCGCTTCCCCTGGCTCCGCCGCCCATGGAACAGCGGGGCGGGCGCTGCCCCACGGCTCTGCGCCCCGGCGGTGAGTGACACGCGGCTCGGAGCCCTCCTCGGAGGGCGGCGGGCGCTGGCCGCCAGGGAAGTTTGGGGTGGGAGGTGGTGCCGGCGGCGGGGCGGTCGCGGGGGGGTTCGCCGCCCCCCGGGCGCGCACAGGCGCTGGCAGCCGGCGCTGCCACCCGCTCCGCCGCCCGGCACCTGCTGGTGGGAGCCCCGCGCCCGCGGGAGGCGAGCGCCGCTGCGGGGCTGAGCAGCGGGGCTGGACCCGCCGTGCGAAACCCACCGGCCCCAACCCCGAGGGGGCTGCGCAGCAGCCGCCCCCCACCCGCCGTTCTCACCGAGTCGGGCTCGGGGAGGCGTCGCTGGTGGCGGGGAGCGAAAAGAAAGCGGGGCGGGGGGGGAAGGTGGTCGGCAGCACCCGGGTTGTAGATGTGACCAGATCTGCCCCTGGGCACTTTATTTCTTTGCCTCCTTGTTTGCCCTGTGGCTAAATGACAAGGGCATGTCGCGGCAGAGTGGCAGGGGTGTGGAAGCGGGGTGGCGGAGCGCAGGGCTCCAGCTGACAGCAGGACAACTTGCAAAAGCTCCTCGGAGCATCTCTGATCCGTTCCCACGCAGGGTGCTGGATCCGGCTGGGTGCAGCGTGCTGAACTGGAGCCTGGCAAGCTGCGCGCAGGGCTGGAGGGCGAGGTGGTGTTCGGGGGTGGCGGAGGAGCACGGAGACTTAACTCAGCTCACTCTGTTCTGAAGCGCTGGCTCCCTGCACCAGCCCGGGGAAGGCTTGATTCCTGCAGTTCTCGGGGTGCTTTCTGGGGATCAGGGCGTAAGGGGTTCACATCTTTTGAGGGCAAAAGGATGATGGGAGGGAGGGATGGTAGCCCCCAGCTGGAAGGGTTCTGGTTTGGTCTTGTCTTCCAGTCGAGATCAGGAAAGGGCACCCAGCTAAGTACGGGCAATTCAATCACCTCAGTTGACTGCGAATTAAAGTATATGACTCCCCTTCCTCTCTGTTAGTGCGGTAGGTTGAGGGCTTTCCCTGTGCCAAGACTGTTAGTCTCTGGATACTGGGGAGGGGAAGAAAATAAATCTGAGAAGTTCTGTGAATACTAAGCTTGAATGGCATGGGGCTGGAGTGTCTGTGGGGATCATACCTCTGGCATGAGGGACCCATTCATTGCCCACTGAGAGTCTCAGCAGTATGTATGCCAAGTGGAGCATCAGTGGAATAGGTTCAGTTTAGTATATGCTCATATATTGTCTGGCTATCAAACTTAATCTGTAAATATATATAAATATAGTAATTGTTACAATTTACATCTGCTAGCGTTTCTTACGCTCTTGAACAAGTGCATTTCCCACATTGCTCAGAAATGAGCACCTATCAGTAAGAGCGCAGTTACTGACATCATCTTTAGCTATCTCTTGCACATCCACCCTTTCAGTACCCACCCTGGATTTTTTCCTTTTTGGAAAATGCAGACGCTTTTGATATTACATAGTTATCGAATGCCTCCGGTAGGTCAGCAGCAAGATTACGCATCTGAAGCAAAGCCAGCTGCTGCAGTGGAGAGGCACTAATTTTGACAGAGCAAATTCTGACCCCAGCATTGCTAAGTTCTTGACTGTGTCCCCTCCTTGTCAGAATATTACCTTGGTTGTTCTGAATTAACCATATGCTTCCACAGACATTACAGAAGAACAGAGGAGATGGAAAACAGTTTTGCAATACCTAATACATGCAGGTACAGATACATATAACTCTTCTGCTCTTCATTAGAGGAAACTAGAAATGGTTTAATTAGTCTGATTAGCATGGGAGCTCACCCTTCCCTCTTCTAGAAATGCTACCCAGAGCTAAGAAGCTATCAGAGCCCAAAAGTATGTCAAAGCTGATAGATTTCTGTGAAAAGTTTTGATAGTTAGAAGAAGAAAACTGAAAATATGCCTGGGCAGTCCAAAATGGAAGATCCTGATGGGTTACCTTACTTCTCACTCCAGAGTATGAGGGTTCCCTCCAGGTCACCATGTAGTGCTTTGCTTAGTAAATGATTGGTTTAGCCAAGCCTAATACAGTGATGACCTTACCAGTATGCACTCCATTATTATTCTGAAGGCAGGACTGGAAGACACAGAAATCAGCTTGTAATATGAACTAAAAGATTATGTGAAAGTTTGTGTGTGTGTGTGTGTGTTTATTGTTGTTTTAAATGTCTTGCTGGTATTTGAAATAGGGCCCACAGCTACAGAGAGTGAAAGAAATTGCTTGGCAGAGAAAATGAGAATGGGATTGCTTAATCTGCTGTGTTCCCTTTTTCAATACATCTAGTTAAGGTGAGCCTGTGTACAGAAAGGGAGCAAGACAGGACTGAGCCATTCTTTCATGTGGATTGTTTTCTTGGGGACAGCTTTGATGAACTAGGAAACAACTCTATTAACCGTGCAGTAGATTTCTGCTTCCTAATTGGAATGTGACCCATTTTGCTTGGAAGTGGGATGGAGAGTAATTTCTGGATCTTGAATTGAACTTTTGGGTTTATGTGGGGATAGAGGAGACAGTGGTATGTGTATGCTTTCTCTTTATGAAAAAAATTAGTCATGGCAGGTACTAAAAAAATTGCTAGAAGGTGGTAGGGGGATTCCATATTAGCATTCGGTATAAAACCTTTTGTGCATCCTGAGCTTTTCAGGTTTATTTTTATTCTGCTGTAATGTCCCATTTTATTTTTACCTGCATGAGGCTCTCTGATAGCTACAGTATCCTCTCTTCTAAAAATTTTTATGATCTCTTGGCATGAAAGACTGCAGTGGTCCCTTCTGACCTTAAGGGAAAAAAAATGCATGTTATATATAACTACAGTCTATTATAAATTTGCTACTTCATTGCTCACACTGGAGCTGAACTCTTTCTTTAGAAGTCATGAACTGGTGACCTAGCTAATTTGTGTAAACTGTATTTATCACAGCAGGTGCAGAAATATAGCAGACTTCAGCCAAAAATACTTCCTACCAAGTCAGCCTTTCTCAGTGTGTGAAGTTCCCCAAACCAAAATTGAGAGACTTTTACAATTGTATTTCTGGAGTCTTACAGCTGATAGACAATCTATCATCTTAACAGCACTGAAATTATGTTTAAATTTCTTAACATGCTGACTGTAAAAGTTAGTCATGGCTTAATTTCTATTGGTTATGCAGAATTTTTTTTAATATATTTTGGGAAATGTACCTAGACAATATCACTTAGGCACTGTAATACAGGTTTGTATGGTTGCTTATCTTTTTACCTCCCTTCTTAATGCACAGATGGCTTTTTTTTTTATATCATGAGGTGATCAATAGTTTATGCCCCTAGAGATCTATGGCTTCAGTAGTATATTGTTCTAGTTAACTTAATACACTTGTCTCTGTAGCACTCACTGAAATAGGCAATTACTTGTAGTTAATTACTGGAAACTAGAATTTGAGCATTTCATTGGCACTTGTTTAAAATTTTTATTAAAATGTGATTAAAAACAGTGTGTGAGGAAGTGTGGGAAGCATTTCTTCATGAAGAGAGCATTATGAGACAGTTTAATAGTTAAAAACAGCAAAATGCAGAATATACTTCCAAAGGAAAAAAATGTTTAATAAACTAGATCAGACTTAAAAATAAATGTTGCTCCCTTTCCTTTCCTGCTCTTGACTGAGCTTTAAGTGATAGCTGTACTAGAGTTTTATGCGAACTGGATACAAACTGTCACTCAAAAAAAGCTCTAATAAACAATTCCTGTTATGTAGGAATATATCCTATGGCAGACACCAGCTATACTTAGAGGACAGGAATATAAGCTGTTCATATCAAGTTATTGAAGAATTTAAAGTACACTACAATTGATCTAGTTCAGGTTTTTAAACACAGCATTGAATACAAATGTCCAGATCACTGACTTTCATCAGTTTAGAAAGTTGTTTTTAGAGTTGGTTAGCTCAGTTATGGATTTTTTTTTTTTTTTTTCCCCAATATAAGAAGCCAGTTTAGCAGATGTGTGGGTTGTACTGCACAGCTAGTTTTAACCAGCAATGTTAATCTTATATTTTTCAGTATTTAGTGTCCAAATATTTGCAAAGGAAAACAGAGTCTGCAAATTGTGTTGAGGTTCTATCGCATCTGCAAAACTAAATATAATTTTATAAGAACAGAATGGCTCCTTCAGATTTTCAGCTTTAATCTCCCTCTAGAGACAAACTTCAGCAACTGATCTATGGTTCTCATTCAGGCCAGACTGTGCTTTTTCAGATGCCTGGGCAAAGATCTTTCCAGTGAAGGGTTTCAGTTCTACAAGGAGAGAAAGTGAAGGCATCTGAGATGTAACCTGTTCATCCTCAGTCCCTAGAGAACCATAAAAACACAACTTTGCTTTAATGAAGATGAAGTCACCTGCGTGTTCATGGGAAGGTTTTAGTCTTCCCTCTCCTAGTCACTGTCCTAGTAGTAACTGTGTCTCATTAGCTCTGCTAAACCTCTCAGTATGTTGCTGTGGGCTTTTTTGTGAAGCGTACACTTGTCAGATTTGCCAGCAGACTCAACCTGACGCCTACTGACTGCCATACAGACACTCTTTATGTTCCCTCCTGCCTGCTTCAGCAGTTAACTCAAAGGCGTTTATGAAAGTTTAGAGTGAAACCCAGCCCCATCCCACCCCCAGGAAAAATGAAATTTTCAGTCCAGGCAAAAACTGCCTTATTTTGTTAATGCTAACTGAACTGAAAATTATATATAATCTAGGTAGTTTAGGCCATGCCATTGATTGAGGATAAACATACCAAAGCATTAAATTATCTTGGTAATGTGGTAAGAGATAGAAATCATAAAATAGTGACACATCTCAAAAAGCATTGTAATGTGTTTAAAAGCCAATGAAGTCTGGCAGCTGTGGCCCTCCTACTGCATTTACTGAGAAAAGCTTCCATTTATTTTCAAGTTACTATTACTTTTGAAGATTTTTTTTAATCATGAAAGCTGATTTGATTGACAATGTCCACATTTAATCTTGTTGAATAAACACTATGGCACATTTTGCAAATTAATTGGAGAAGGCTGAAGAAAAGATTAAGCAAAAGCAATCAGACTTTGAAAAGTCTTGGTATAATCTTCAAGGCACCATTTAACATAAACTGTGTTTCTTGTACTAACTTGCTTGTTTACTTGTAGCAAATACAATAGTAATGACTGTCAGTTAAATTTTTGTACTAATCTGGAATACAGAGTCATTGAGGGAAGTCATGTATGCTCTGCGTGACTTCTGGAGGCAGTGAAGAAAATTCTTTAAAGCAGAAAAGTAATTTGGCAGAGTGGTTGCTGTAAACTCTTCAGTGTATGCTTATTATTGTTGAAACAGTTTTTTAGACCCACAGATTATAAAGCTATGGAATACATGTTTGCATCATTTTATATAAACGGCTGTAATTCTAGCCACCAAACTGCAGATCTACATAAAGCATTAAAGAGGACATAAGAGAAGATGACAACCAATTTATATGCAGTTTTATTCCTGGACACCACTTTGCCCACACAACTTGTTTTGAGATGAATTTAGGAGCCATATCCATTGTGTTGCATTAGTCTCACAAAACACAATTGATCCAGGTATCAAACCTACACAGATTGAGAGAAACAAAAGAGAGTGGAAAGAAAAGGCAGACAAAGTTGGGATTTTTTTGCTTGCAAGCAAAACAATAGCATGTATGTACTTTGAAAGGCATAATTACTGATACGGTTTGTTAGGTGTGCTTAAAGACAGAAAATGCTACAGATACTGTAGCAGTGTTCTGCATTGTAGGAACACCTGTTGTGTACCTTGAACAAAGAGTTGTGGAGGAACAATTAAATTCTGCATGTCTGAAACAGAAGATACTCCCATGTTATTCTGAGGTCTGATGTTGCAACAGAAAACAGTTGGGTTTATTTAGAAAAAGCTATACTCCCCCCCCACCAAAGTATTTGAGTTAAAAATGGAAAGACAGGGAGGCAGAGCTCCACTGAGGCTCAAAAAAATACCTGAGGTGAGGCCCTTGGTACCACACCTGTAATATCCCACAAATCTGATTTCAAAGATTAATGGCAGCCGAAACAAGAGTAGAGCTCAGTTAAGAGACATTTTGCTGTGTCTTTTATTTCCCCAAAACATTCCCATGCTATACTCGGCCGCGGGAAGAGGTAAATAGAAAAAGCTGGCGACTGAGTAGTATGGAAACTGTGAATTAAAAATGAACAGTCCCAATGAACAGGTATATCTAGTTCATTTCAAAAAATAAAAAAAATTCCAATAAATCTGTTGTCACTAATAGCTGAGACCAGCAGCTAAAAGTTAATCTTTTCAGAGACAGGCAGCCTATTGCAGAAGTTGGCTATTGGCATTGCATATTTCAGCCTGACTACTCAGAAATAAGGGTTCCTACCATTAGGCTTTAACTGAATTCCTTTCAACAACAGTTCAACCTGTTCCTCACTGGAATCCTATTACGCTTTTCCAGTAAGGTGTTAAGGCAACAACTCAGGCTTACTATTTATGGAGCTAGTGACTCTTAAAATATACTCTGAAGTAAGTGGCTATTCCTTTAATCTGTGACCTTAAAATTCAGCAAGAGTTGATGTTTTGTTGCTCTCATGTACTGAGCTGCCTATCAATCACTGATGCAATCTGACTGGTGCTGTACCATTTGCTCACGTTGCTGCTGAATATAATGGCAGCATAGCTCAGTGGGGACATCCACCATGAATATATATACCAAACTCTTTGTCACCCAGCGTCACCCTACCAACATCCTCAGTGTAGGGCAAATAATTCAGATTATTTCTTGTTATACCTGAAGTAGATCAAACGGAGAAAGATTAACAGGAATGGTGAGGACAGGGAAAGAGCAGAAGATAATTACAACAGCCAAATGGAGTTCTTTTAGCAATATAAAATTTCAGCGGCCAAAAATGGAAGAACAACAAATTCCTCTGCAAAGCTGCCTCACATCAGACATCACAGAACAGCCTGCAGCATGACCTTCTGCCCAAGGCAAGGCGTGCTCATGAGCTCAAAGCCTGCGGGCATACAGGGAAGCACACCCTCTTTAGACTTTGCACCTATCGTGACACTTTGCTTCCCTCTCCTCCCAGCCTTGATTTCTGTTTCCGAACAATATCACTGCTTTGTAGCCCTTTAAAAGTGGTTAGATATAGGGAAAGCATAAAAGTACTAATCAGTAGCAAACATCAGGAAGCAGACCAGATCCATTCAGGATGGAGTCATGACCTCTGTAAATGCAGAGCTACCAAATAAAACTTTCTAGATCACTTAGAAACACATCATTAGTCCTTGTCACACTGGGGCTTAGCTTATTGTGGAAAAGTTCTTAGTTTCTTTTCAGATTCTCTGGAGAATTTCCAAAACCTAGCCCTTGCATTTCCTCAGGTTGTTCATACGTAATTTCATATTTCAGCCCTTGTTAGCTGGTACAGTATGCACTGTTCCAAGCTTAAAATTCATAATTACAATAGCCTGCTGAGACAAAGCAGTTGGGTGCTCTGCCATTGCAGCTTCCACTTCTAAAGTGAGTTAGACGATACCAAAATCATGCTTACACCAGCCATCCACTGAGTTTATAAAGTCTTCGGAAAACATTTTAGTTTAGGGAGTTTGTATACGCAGCCTGCTTATAACGTGACGATCTAACAGCTATGCTATGTGTGAGGCCATTAAGAGTTCACTTCAAACATTGCATTAGAAACACCCTGACCTTTAAACAGAGTTCAGTGCTGATGGTTAGTAGTCCTTTGATAAAGTGTAAAGTTAGTTGTTTACGTCACAGCAGCTTGCTGGCTAACTCTTGAAATGACCTTCAGAAGCATTCATTGTGTAGTTTCTTTCCTGAGCATCATGACTGGAACCACAGCTCTTCTAGCATTTTGTTAATGCAGTCATACTACGTAGTCTATGGTTTCATTATCTTATGTTTTGCAGGGCCAGAGTGCATGCTACCTGATATATCCTTAGAAACCCCACTCGCAAAGCAAATACTAACTTTTCTTTGGTCTACTACTCACGCAGAGCTCTTCCTAACTGCTTCCTAGGAGAGTGTTACCTTCCCACAGTTGGGCAGCTCTATCTATATTGCATGAGCCTTTCTCCCCAGGAGGTTTTACTTCTAAGGTTGCTGTCACATCATCCTTTAGGAGGCTGTAATTCCTAGGCTTCCTACAAGACCCTCAGCTTTTAGAAATGCTCTTTTGGGCCAGTCCATACCTTTTCCTTTTTATGTTTTGTTTCAAAGATAAACCTATTCTTGCAGATAAAAAAAGCGCTTAATTCTCTTGTGATTGTGCTTCAACTCCAGTGAAATCAGATTTTAAAAAATAATACAAAAAGTAATACTCAAGAGGTATCTTGGGTGCAAAAGTTTCGTCGTGTCTCCTGATGACTGGAAATTAATTTTGTCATGGCATTATTGTATGTGCCTGTCTTTTAAAAACTGTAATTATACCAAATGATCTAGGAGCATAGAGTTGGGAAAGCTAAAGTTTGTTCAGTTGTGACGAGCGAAAGATACTTGTATTGTGGCTTTAGTAGTGATATGTCTGAGTATAAAATAATGTGATGCTTTTTCTTTTCCCTCTTTCAGCAAAGTTTCTGTCTGAGAAATACGTGTTCACTCAGCAAAACAAAAACAACTTTTAAAGGTTGTTCTCGGTGGAAATCACTCTATGCCCCATTACCTGCTTGAGTGAAACCAGTCTAAGAACTTCTGTCATGGCAGCTTTTCTGCTGGGAGCTGTGTTGCTTATTGTTCAACCTCAGATAGTGCCTTCCAGACCGGCTATAAATTCAAAGGCTGAGACTTCTTCTCAGTCTGTTCAGAGAGAGCTTTTAAAGAAAACGTCTCAAAAAAATGACTTCAAAGAAAGCATTCATTCTAATGGATCATGCCGGCAGCTGCCACAGACTATCATTATTGGAGTAAGAAAAGGTGGAACAAGGGCTTTGTTAGAGATGTTGAGTCTCCATCCAGATATTGCAGCAGCAGAAAGTGAAGTTCACTTCTTTGACTGGGAAGATCATTACAGAAATGGATTGCAGTGGTATATTAATCAAATGCCATTCTCTTATCCCCATCAGATCACCGTGGAAAAAACTCCAGCATATTTCACATCACCTAAAGTGCCTGAAAGAGTTTATAACATGAACCAATCAATGAGACTACTCCTTATTTTAAGAGACCCAAGTGAGAGAGTACTGTCAGATTACACCCAAGTGTTCTATAATCACATGCAGAAGCACAAGCCGTATCCATCCATTGAACAATTCCTGATTAAAGATGGTGAACTCAATGTGGACTACAAGGCAATAAACAGAAGCTTATACTACATTCACATGCAAAACTGGCTGAAGTATTTTCCTCTCAATCATATTCATATTGTAGATGGGGATAAACTAATCAAAGATCCCTTCCCAGAAATAGAGAAGGTAGAAAGATTTTTGAAGTTATCGCCACAGATAAACGCTTCAAACTTTTATTTCAATAAAACTAAAGGCTTCTACTGCTTAAGGGACAGTGGTAGAGAGCGTTGTTTACATGAGTCAAAAGGACGAGCCCACCCACAAGTAGATACCCGGTTACTTGAGAAACTGCATGAATATTTCCATGAACCCAACAAGAAATTTTTCGAGCTTGTGGGCAGAACATTTGACTGGCACTCATTTGTGGCAAGTTAGTGGTAGGCTTCAGAACCTATGTTCCACTGTACATTTAGAAATTTTAAAAGGGGCATTTAAGCTATAATTTATTTGTAAAATCCATAAATATTTCTGTACAGTATTAGATTCACAATTGCCATATATACTAGTTATATTTTTCTACTTGTTAAATTTGAAAGCATTTTGTATTGTTTTTCATGGCTGTTAACATTGTGTATGATGTGTCTATATGAAGAAACTAAATTATTTCACTGCAAGATGGTCTCTTGAGAATGCATTGTCTTTTTAATAAATAGGAAATTCATTACAACAGAACCCTTCAGAATTTGAATACTTTGGCCTTTCTGGACTTTCTCCTTTAATTGCTAATGAATATGCTAGACTTTACATTTCCTTTTTTCTTGCTTTAAAATGTGGTTTAAGAATTTCTCTATCACTTGAAAAAATATTGTTGTACTTAGCAAATTGTTCCATTCTGCTTTATAAAATTATTTCCTCAAAAGTGGTTGTACTTCTACGTGTTGGGACATGCACACCCAAAGGAAAGTGGAAGTCTCTGTAATATGACATATTAACTGCTGTACTTACCTTTGTATAACCTGTTATAACAAGTGCTCCTCCAATTCTTTGGCAGTACAGTGCAGGTTTCATAGTAGATTTTTAAGGTTTCTGTGGGGACCTGCTCATAAAATCTGGAGTTAGCTGCAGAAATATGATCAACCTGAAAACTTCCTACAGTCTCTGAATATATATATATACTTCATAAAGGAGGGTTGAGAGAAGACTTTAAGCAATATAGGGACATTTTCAAGGTTGCTTATGACTGTTCCTACGTTTTATAGCACATTTATGCTTTGCCATCACTGAAAATGAACACTTACACCAGAAAAATTAGTTGGTCTACATTGCAATAAGCAGCAACTTCATTCATATAAATATTACCACTTGTACTCCATTTAAGGCTGTTTCCTATGAGCTGTGCAGGTGCTTCGTGCAACTGAAAATTGCCCATGGGCTGCTGTTCTTTTAATCTCCTTCCATGAGCCGTGATGCCAAGTCTTGATTAGACTTGTGTGTTGTGGGATTAACCCCAATTCCAGGAACTTTTATGGTCTTTCGTCTGCTAAAAATGGAAGTTAGATGTTAGTACATTAGTAAAAATTACATCTCTCCTTGTCTACAGTAGTTATGATGTTGTCTTAGCCATTGATTTCTGGAGTTAAAGTTAATCCTGTTTCCACACAAGGCTTACTATGGTACTTTCATTCTGAGCTCCTAATTTTCCTGTTATGTTTAGCTGTTGAATGTGCAGTGGCGACACCCTGTAAATCTGAACTTGTAACTGATTGTTGCAATCCTTTATAAAATTTAAATGTAGAGTCATTAATTTTTTTCTGGTGAGATGGTGCAAACTTGGGCACTATGACAAGGTACTGTCTGGATGCAAATATCCCATATTATGCTGCTTGCATGAAAATTTGCAGATGATGCCCTTCTCTCTCCTGCTCCTTGTGCACCTGCCCAAGCTGTATTCAACCTCAGGGAGGTTGGTGGTGTTTTATAAAGTAGACCTTTGATGAAAGCCTACAATGAAATGGTATTGTACTCAATAAAATATTTTCTGAATTGCATCTTTCCTTTCTCTTTTGTTCATCAGTTTCTAGTTTGAAAGGCCAGAATTTAGGATTCAACTCCAGTTTGGATTCCAGTTAAATGTTACTTAAGAATTTACCTGTAGCCTAGTGAATTGGTTGGAAAGCAGTTGTTTGCTACTCAGTTGTGCCTGTATGGTCCATTGCTGACCCAGAATATACGACAAGGAGGGAAAGTTTCTGGTGACAGTAATGTCAGATCTTACATGACGCAGATGCCAAAAATTGGATTACAGGATTGTAGTGCCATCATAAATTTTCGAAAAGGTGAGTTCAGGGGGGGTTGTGTAATTTGGGGCAGTATTTTTCTTTACGCTTATTATTTATTTCTTTGCTAATGTGACCTCTGCAGGAGCCATCTGCACCTAAGAGGTTTTGGTCCAGACAAAAGGCTTTTCACCTTAGTACAGTCCCATCTTCACTGGGACCTCCCTACAGTCCCAGACTACACCCACCACATTCACCAGATTTTTGCTGGGAAAGGAAAACTACTACCAGGGTATGTGACCAGGAGCCAGAGGAGACAGGGTTGCATCAAGTTCACCTGCAGGAGGTCATACAGGGCAGCATAAGGTGTAAGTGTTGAATTGTGAATGCCAGAGCAATATTGACACCTGATGTTGGTACTGAGAATACTTTTAGATGTATAATGCTACTTTATACCAGTATCTTGCTGTCACTAAGCAGGACACATGCACGTTTCCCACTGCCCAATACGGCTTGTCTCTGTAGAAAGAGAAGTAGAGCATGAACCATTGGGTCACTGTTTCTGTGTTAATGCTAAGACCCCATAGTGTGTTCTCTGTAGTATCAGGAGGTGAAGTGACCACTTCAGGGGCACATCCTGAAGCAAAGGTTCACATGACTCATGCCTTAGACCCTACATTCAAAGGGGCCCACAGACACTATGTCAAACTGAATGTTTATGCCTTGTGCAGGGATGACATGATTGTACAATACCTTATCCTGGAGGTTGCACAGCTAGCTATGTGGTGGCTATGATGATGATGGAAAATAAATCACACCCACACTAATAATAATGGTAAAATTTACCTGTCATAGATGTCCTAAATTCAAGAGTTACAATACTTAAAACTAGGTTTAGAGTATGAATGTTCAGTGTAACAGAGCAGCACTCACTTTCCACACATGCATTACTGTATTTACGTATATTTCCTAGACTGTTTCAAAAGAAATGCTAAACAACAATAAAAGACAAAAGTGAAGAGAGAATGGAAGAAAGAGGCTGAAGCACATTCTTATTGGGACTGTAGAAACACCAATAGGGAGCACTGAAGTCATGCCGTATCTATTAATTTTTAAAAATCTCTGAAAATCCCTTTCCAGTGTTATGCAATATAGGTATTTCTGTAAAACTCTACCATCTCAGGTTTAAAGTACAACCACTTAGGTGTTGCTCTAGAGGCCTGCTTCCTCGGGGCAGCTAGCCAAGTCTGTGATTACTCTTGCAAATATAAAATAAATACAACACTCAATGTGCAATTCAAAGCCTACCACTCCCCATTTCCTACAAAAAGAAATACCAATCAAGTCATTAATCAGGGTGGCACTGTAGGACTAAGTCTTGCCCTTTGCTTCACAACATGGATTACTGTGAGTCTTTGAAAGCCAGATATTTTACCTGCAGAGGACAAAGTCTGAGCTATAATCATTATTCCATGAGCACTGCTGAAAAAGTATGGAAAGGGAAAAAAGTCTCCTAGGAAAAAAATCACAGAAGTTCTTACTTCATCAAGACTATTGCTACGTACTGTTGGTGCTGTATGATCCTTTTACACGTGCTTTGTTTTTCCTTGTGCCTTTTTCCTGATGTTGTAGGTGAAATAACATCTACTGTGCTTGAATAAATCAACTTTGTTTTGGAACATCTCAGAAAAAAAATCCATCCTTTTTTTTAATCTTGCTTGAGCCTGTTTGTATTGGGAATATGGTAATGCTACACTCCATGGTGAGCGTGTGAGACTTACCACCACAGAGTAGTTTAGACAAAAACTTCATTACTTTGGGGCTCAAGGCTGATTCATGTTTCCTTGTTTCATGCATTTTCATACCTATTTTCTGCAGAAAGCCAGGATTCTCATTCCCTCTTGTCATACACACAGATTTCCAATATCTAAAAATAAATGTTGGTTTAAGACATATTTCCATGTATGTTTCTTCTGCTGTAGCTAGCATGACTGATCATGTATTTAAGAAAGTTCACACATGCACCCCACAAGTAAGAGGCTGTACATCAAAACTACTTTGCAGAGGAATATCCCTTCTTCTTTCTCTTTTTCAAAGTCTCTGACTTTAAAGTCCTTATTAAGCTCACATTGTGGATGAAATTTTGCAGGAGTAAATTAGTAAATGTTCTCTATTACAGTAATACAGTAATAAAAAGTACAGTAAGGCAAAAATATTAAATTAACATTGTCAACAAAGTGTGTTGAACTTGCTACTAGGTGCATACCAGCTGAAATAGTTGCAAATATGTGCCCCTACAGCTGTAATATTATTCTTTTCCCATTCTTAACCCTGGAAATGTTATTTATATGACTCTGCCTAAGTGCCCAGTTATGCTGGAAAGATTGTATGTTCAATGTTACTTCCTTCATTTTGCAGTTGCATTCAAAAGGCCAGTTACAGATGGCAACCATGCAAATATCTTATGAAAAACATTTATTAGTATTTTGCTTACCAAAAATAAATGAAATTGCATTTATGTCTCCTAGAATATTAGCAAAGGAAAGCAGTACTCTTTCCTTGCAATACTAACTGATCCACAGTAAATTTTCTACTTAACTACCACACATCAGTTGATGCAGCTTTTAAGTTAATAGTGCAATAAACTCAACAGTGATGCTGCAGATTTTAAATGCCTTCTGGGATATATAAAATATGCAAGTCAGGGTGGGGAGCAGCTGGATGCATAGGAACAGCTGGTCTCATTGGTCTGAGAACACTTTTTTTGTTGTTGTTAATGATAAGGGACATGAAATTTTTGGCTTGAATATAACTTTGTGTTATCTATGAAAGCAGTGTCTTCAATTAACTTCTAAGTCAATAATCCTATCATAATGATATAATCTTTTTACTTGCTATTGACATTATGTTCTGCCAAAACAGTTTAAGAGCCAAACCCCAAGCAGCAGGTGCATGAGGAATCCTTTAGTATATTAAAAAAATTGTAATACAACATAGACACATAGTTTCACTTATGAAGGCACGTTCACTTGAACAAAGGACTGTTCTAAAGTGAATGGAAAAATTCTTCTTAATTTGGATGAGGGTTACAAAAACAGGAACATGTATGCATTCACAGTAAAACAGCAGAACAACTAACATGCCCTCTGCTCCTTGGTTTTCAATCAGTCACCACTATTTCAACAATAATGATCAGGGCATTTTACAGCACTGAACACAGTTCAGTCCAGATAACACACAGTTAGAAAAGGAGGAGTTGAAGTATTTCTTACACCAGACAGACTTCTCATGGTATCTCCTGTTACTGAAAATTGTGACATTCCTTTTTCCTCTCCAGTATGCTGCTGTATCGCATCTGTCCTATGATTAACTATTATATTATCACTCTGTAAGAAAATAGCTCCATGATCTGATGGTATTTTTATAGAATAGTGTTCAAATGAATGGGAAATCACAGCGTTATAGGGTCTCAAGCATACTTTGTTTATGTTTGTTCTGATATATTTTAAACTTTAATTAAATAAAATTCTATAGGGTCTCAAGCATACTTTGTTTATGTTTGTTCTGATATATTTTAAACTTTAATTAAATAAAATTCAGCTTGTTTGGTCTGTGTAATTGTATTACAGGAGGAGCTATTGTCACACCGTCACATGCAACTAGTTACCTAATGCTTTTGGTAAAAATAAATGTATAATCAAAGGAACATATTTTTCCCATTGCTAGAGTAGCAGTTATGTTATTGGCAAAATTAAGAGACTTTTACCTATACTATGAGCGGTAGCAGTATTTCTTGTGAAGTAATGGAAACAGTCTGAGAACCATTCCCTTGATCCACATAGGAATGGCATCTTTTTTCCCCTTGTGACTTTGTGTAAAGTACAAAGAGCAGGAATGCAAGTTGTGTTCTACAGTCAGTTAACAAAGGTAACATAAGTGTGCATGTGCTGGAAGAAAAGGCATTGGAACCATACCATGTCTTTTTTATTTTACTGACTTGTTTTCTTGCCTGAGCATGTGGGTTCCTGTGCAAGGGGAATAATAGAGGGAACAAAAGGACACACCCTCCAGAAACAAAGCATCTAATCCATTTTGACGGTGACACTGGCTGGGACCAGGGCTAAAGAGCCAATTAAACAGACAAGGACATTGGAAGCAGATAGTAAGGGAACACTGGATACAGGGGAGCATCTTACCATAGCTGCATTCCCTATGTTCACATCCTTACATATGATGAACAAGCAGGAAAAGCAGCTTCTTTCCCAGTTCTTGTCTGTGCTACTTGAACAGAGAAAAGGCATCCAAATCCATCTGAGTATCAGTTGACTCCCATGCCTCAACACCTTTTTTAAAAGTCAGCGCAGTATAATGCAATTAGAGTTATTATTCACCTAAGTGTCTAATCTTCCCCTTTTTTGTTTTTAAATTCGTACTAAGTTTTCCATCTGCTACAAATAAAAGGGTTTGATGAATAAATGACTTACAGCCTGCAGGAGGAGAAGAGTTCATATTAAACATTTTGCAGAGAGGAGACTTGCAAAAGAGGATATTTTCTCATAGAAAAAAAAGAGCATCTGTGGACCAGTTGGTTTCTTGCTGACTAAGCCAGCTGGATATGATACTACTTTTGGCAGCTTCCTTATTCTTGTGTGGGCTTCAGTTATGTGAATTCCATAAGATATTTATTACTGAATATAGCTATATATTCAATATCATGCATATGATGTTTTATGACGTTGGCATTAGTTTTCCGAGTTAATTATTTAACATCAAATGATGTTAAAATCCTAGTGCCGTTTTTTCATACTTAATGAACTTGAGTCAGCTAAAGCTCAGACATTCATAAACTGAAAAGAAAATAATGTAAAAGTTTAACTGCCTCAGTGCTCCTTTTAGTGACTCATACAAGAACTTCTCTTCTGTAGCCTTATGGAAGAAAGCTAAATTTCAAGCACAGTAAATAAAGGAAAGGATTTACTATCCCTTACAAATGGGGCAATGCATGAAAAATGGATTTTAGCAAGTAAATTAACTGCTCATGAAGTTGAACAGGGATTGACAGCTCAGGAAAGTAAAAAGGAAAACCTTTCCTGTTCTCAGAGCAAGGATAAAATGGGTGTCACAGCCTCTGTGGGGGCCTGCAGAGTTCTGGTATGTTCCCTCCACCTTATCACAAGCATGAGAGTTTTGCAGCGTCTCACCTGTCACCAAAGGATGCTTTTTCTTCTCCTCTGCCCCAGGTTACCAGCCTTGAACTGGCCTGTTTAACTGCTAGTATACTGGAAGTAGCAATGTAAACATAAAGGAGAAAGTGGCTTAGTAGAATCAGCTCTCTTCTCCACCTACATAACTGCTTGCCTTATATACAGTTATGCTGAACCAGCTGGGAGGACGATGAGCCCCGTGCAGACAGCAGGAATACATTACAGCACTATTGCTGCTAAACTCTTCATTACCTTATTCAGGAGACAGCTTTGGCATTGTTCCTACTAACTGAAGGACCTCAGCTCTTTAAAATTGTGGCCATTTCTTTGACAGACAGGCCATCATCTCTTGTGTTTGATTGTCTAGTAATAACTATTTGCTGGGGAATGATGCCGCTAAATTTCTTTTTCCCCAAACCAGTGATCCAGAATCTGATTTCAGCAGATACAAGCCATGGTTGAACGCTCAGAGATACTGCTTAATCTTGCCAAAGCAGGCCAGAGGTGTGCCAGAACAAGAGTGGATTCAGCTGAAAAAGAACTGTTTTTTCAGCTGCATCAGGTCCCTGGTTCAGATCATCACACAGTTCTGCAAATACAAGCAACCCTGAGCACACCTGAGTGTGAGACAGCCTTTCATTCCAACAACGCAACCAAAAATTAGCCTGTTAAACTACAGAAGTATTCAGGAATTACAGCACCCTGAGATATTCCTGCCCTCTATTTGTACTGCCTTAGGACTGGTACAACTTTGTGGGCAATTATCCTGTGAATTGGATCAGGGAACGGATCTATTTTTGTATACATTTGCTTTAAAGCATTGGTCATGCAGAGATAACTAGATAAGTTGCATGCTGTGGCTATTGTGGGAGTTGATACGAATTTTGGCACTGAAGGCTTTGTGCTGTGACACACAGCCCTGGTGTGTACATTGCAGCATAACCTATCTTCACCCACTGAATCTTCTAGTTCAGACCAACCTGTGAACTGAAAAATACTCTTGATAAAAACGTTTAAATGAAGTGAATGCCCAGAGCTCATTTTCACCTCTTGACATAGTAGTAGTATTCAAACACTCTAAGTGAGGAGGGTAAATGGGTGGTAAACGACTCCCAAACCTCTCTGTGAGGACACCACAACAGTGAAAGTGCAAATTCCCCAAAGCTCTCAAAATGTTCATCTCTCAATGGGTTATGTTTACTTTTCTATACAATCCTTAACTTCTTTGTGTCTGCCAGCAAAGGGTAGAGGGTCTAAGATAATTCCTGTTTTTGAAGGAGACACCTTTAGCACCACCTTTTCATTAATTTCACAAGGGATCTGTGCCACAGCTTTGTATTTATAGTTAAATATGTGACGGGTGCAGTTGACCAGAAAAAGAATGACAAAAAATGTCATTAATTCTTAATCTAAAAGAATATACAATTCTTGATCATGTTTAACCAAAATTCTAATACTTGGGAAAATATTTTTCTAATAAGCAGTACTATACCTCCTTCTGCTCTCAAATACACTAATTAAACCTAGTGTCCTCCGTACAATCATCTGAGGAAAGGGAGACAATACTCTAGGTCCACAGACATAAACTACAGCATGCAATCCTATCTTCTGAAGTACTGAGAGCAGGAAGGCTACTTTTTCCTCTTGCTGGTGAACATGTAGTTTTTACTGTGTTTAATGTCAGGCTTACTTTATACCTCTGAAGGAGAATTCTACTTAGAATATTTTAAATACCATTTAATACCTTTCCTATCTGCAAAATCAGTTTCTGAAAACTTGCTCTTAACTTGGCAAGTGGGAAATGGTTCTAAAAAACTCTACAGACATGTATCTGTACAACTCTGATTTCTGCTACAGAGTGGTATTAACAGTTCTACAGAACTAGTAGTCAGTGGATTCAGAGTTTCAGTCAGAAATGCCCGATACCACTGAAGTCACCATAGTAGAATTAATACCTAGGTGCTGAAGTCAATTCCTCTATGTCCCATCAGTGGTATGCATCGCTAAAGTATTTCAAGGAATCGCATTTGCTTTTATGCATTGTTCAGTTAAAGGCTACAATCAGCACATTTGATTTTTTAATACAGTATACTAATTCCTAATCCTATGGCAGATATGCCATTACTTGACTAAGCGTCTTTCAAACTGTCACAATCACTGCCATGAAATATCTACAGTTCAGTGATAATAATTCATACTTATATAATACAATTCTTTCAAATTATTTTATAAGACCCCTGAAATGCAACCAGTGTTACAGTGGAGAATGACATTCAAGTTATGTTTGAAAGTCACACAAAGAAAGCAGACAAGTTAATTTTTGAGAAAACCAAATGCAAACCTCTACCCTTAATAAGGACAGTGAAGACTTTGAAGTGTGGGTAAAACAGGAACTTATTTTTCAGCACATCCACCAGAGTCCTACTTGGTAAACCATGCAGTATTTATTTACCTTTCTCTGAAAATGGAAATGCTGAGGAATTAATCAATGGTCCCAAAGAGAAAGAAAAAGATTAAGTGTTTTAAATCAATGCCTTTCAACAGTATATTCAGCCAGAAATAGATATATTGTTAATCTGCCTGGTGAGACGTTGGCAGGTAAAAGCCATATTTTTAAAGGTATTTATGTACCTGGAAATGCAGAAAGGTATCCATTGGGCTTTTCGAAAGTACCTTCATAAGTACCAGATTCTTTGTAGGGGTTTGAATACTGTGGCTCTGACAGCCTCCTGAAGGCTCTGTGAATATCGTCACAGAGAAATGGGCTCTACATTCTGAAGAAAAAAAATAACCAAACAAAAAAACCACGGGGTTCACAAATGGAGAAAAAAAAGCTACATTTTAAATCTCTACAAACTGAAGTGATAAAATAAAATCTTCTAATCTTTAAAGACACCTAACACTTAGAGGAAGATCATTTCAATACAGAGAGTATTATTTCTTTGTCTGTGCCATCTCTGGTGATAAGCTGTCTGTAGTTTAGCTGAACCTTTTCTGAAGTCTTGCTTTCTCCTTAGGCAAAAGTGAAACAGAAAACCAACCAGAGGGCAGGGATGACCTACCTCAGCTCTGTTTTCTATGGAACAATTGCAATCATATCACAAGGTTTTACTATTATAGGAAGTGAAATAATGGAAGAAACCCAAATCATCAAATAAAATACACAGACATTAGATATACACTAGACTTTTCCAGATGGTAAACAGAACTCTCAACCCATTTAAATCAGCACAGATTCATTAAAGCCAACACACTTTGTTATCATATACTTTTCATGACTGGAGAGGGTTCTTGAAGAAAACAAAAATTACCTGTGCTTGTTTCATAAGCCCTTGGCACTTCTGAAATGCTGTAAAGGACTTTATTAAAATGAGACCAAAGTCTTCTCTCCCTGATCCTGGAAAAGAATAACAAGGCTATTTAGCTGTCCTTCTTAAAGTAACCAAACTGTATCACAGGAAAAAAAAAAAAAACCCTTTAAAATTTCATAGCAGAGGTGAGTAGAGCCAAATATCTTTCAAAGAACAGAAAATCATGTAAAAATTAGCTAGACTCCAAGTGTTCATGGAAACAACTCATGTCTCACAAAATCCCCTCCACCCAAATAAGTACATTTCAGTTTTTTACTGCCTGTCAGTCCAATGCATGCTACGTAAACTTGCCTTGCACAGATTTGACTTGTTCACTCTTTTACAGAGCTAATTTAAAACCATGCCCACTCTACAAATTTTCCAGCAGGACAGTCAATAATCTACTAACCTGATATGTTGCTTTACAATTTATCACAAAAAAAGACAATGAAGTTAAATGCAGCAGAAGCGTGCAGACAGTCCCAGCAGTTACGGTTCATTGATAGTGTGTTCTACAGCCCAAACTAAAGATTTGTAGTAGATCAAGTTATTTTTCTTTCATATCCTGAGAAAAGTCTACTAAATTACACATATTTTGACACCTGTAACTCAAGCATAAGAGAGAGACAGCTAATGAATGAAACCAGATTTTTCTTACGGCTTTCTTGGAGCTTGCCTATCAGTAAATAAGTTACCAGGGTTTTTCGCCTTTTCTATTGTATTAAGTGAATGCCTCATGCAAAGAAAATGCCAGTTTCCTGCTCTCCATTTTATACTTGGAAACAAAAAAAGAATATGCAGGAGTTTTTACTGAGGCAAATGCCAGTTTGCTCATGCAGGCAAGCAGTTCAGCAATCAGACAAAGCAGACAGCTGCAGATTGGTTTATGAGGTGTGGAATGCAAGAACAGTCATCATTTCTTTGAATGGCACCTATTAACCATCTCCTAACAACTTTTTAGCCTCCATGGACAACCTCTGAGGAAAAGCAATGACTTCCAGTCTGACTGTCCAGGTTAAAATGCTAGTTTGAAAAGCAGCAGCAACCACAACCGCTGCCTTTTATTGAATGAAACGTGTCTGAAGGATCATGCTAATCTGCTAACAGATGTCTCACATGATGGACGTGGTGAACAGGGAAAGACTTTCATAAACTCCAGAGCAAGGCCATGACTATGCTCAGATGCCAAATGTAGTTTAGATATGAAGACAAAGAAATGTGAAGCCGCTAAGCATTTTTATTCTTTTTTTATTATTATAAAATTCATATAGATGTTCATGGAAGAAAGAGAACCAGCTCTGTCTATAAAATCCTCAGAATATTGTGGAATATCTAATCATTTTCCCTCAATTTGGTCTAGCTAAGAGGTGTCCTCAAAAGGGCTCTCTCCTGACACATGATCAAATGTAGGTTAGCTCAAGAGGAAAAGGTAAAAGTTAACACAAATCAGAACATCAGATCATTAGTAGTTAATCCCACAACAAACTGACATTTTAATTCATTCCTTTCATGAGATGGCTTTATTTACTGCATACCTCAATAGTGGTTTTCTCTCAAAATCATGGGGATATGGTCTCCATGAGATGTGGTGGTGCTGTTCTTACTGAGTATATGCTAATGCCACTTGCCTTGTTATTCAACTGGGAAAGAAAAAGATGCAGGAAAGCAAATGTAGCTTTAGGTGAACCTTGATATAAGGACAAAAGGGCCCGTACTGCCCTGCTTCTGCTTGCTTCTGTAGAAATCATGAAAAAGAGAAGAAAATAGCAGGCAGGAAGAAAAAGGTGCTGCAACAATGAGGTCAATGATTATATTTATGATATTTACAGGTTTAGCTAAGTTAAGCTAAAGATAGCACTACATTATTTTCCAATAAAGACAACAAAGAAAGCAAACAGATGCATAAAATACAGCAATATAAAATGTTTTTAAATAAAGTAATAAACTGCTGAAAGGATCAAAGTTTTCAATATTTTTGAAGTGCTTATATTGATATTTCATTTGCAGGAGGTAACAACATTCCTTTAAATCATTGAGAGTA
The DNA here is from genome assembly GCF_023634155.1 of Falco peregrinus. Lineage (NCBI taxonomy): Eukaryota > Metazoa > Chordata > Aves > Falconiformes > Falconidae > Falco > Falco peregrinus. Next base: position 52,932,418 of record NC_073722.1, on the reverse strand, counting down.
ATTGAACTGATGTGGCTGTAAGTTGTTTGCTGTTCTGAGGATTAAATATAGGAAATGTAAGTCACCATTCTATAGTTAATGGTCCCATAAATAAATAAAGTCCTATTCTGCTTGACTTCTGTGGGTGAGTATCAGAATACGATTATTTTTTTTCCTAAATAAACTGGAATCAAATAATTTAAAAGTTTATACACTTGCTAGCAAGATGTACCTCATGTCTGCTTACAAAAACTAAGTAGTTCAATGTGTCGTGCTTTTACAGTACTGTTTGCAAAAATTACATTCCATTGCTGCTCTTCTGATTGGCTATAAAAAACATGTACAGGATTTACACAACATTGGAAAGACCTTGACAACATTACTTCAGATGTCCAGATGATGTATAACAAAAATCTTTACAGCTTTACTTGCAAAACCCCTCATGCAATGCTGAATATTTCTGTGCTATACTTTCTGCTAAGTGTAATTGAGAACATGCTTGCATTAATGTTGTCAGGATTCCAAAACAGAATAAAAAAACCCAGAGGCTCTTTAAAATTGCATGAGTACTTAAGTATAAAACTAGATCAGGATTCTGGAAAGGAGACATAATAGGATTTCCTCTACGGATCCCTGTGAAGATGTTTTGGGAAGCAAATGGCTTTTCTCCAGAGCTTGTAAATTAGATCCCTTAAATCATATCCTAACATTTATCACTACTCCAAATTGCCACCAACTCCCAATGCCTTTCAAATCAGTAATTTTTGAAGTAATGTAAATAGAGTTAAAGAGCCCAGATGAGGTGCTTGCTAGAGACAGAAAAGGGACACCACTCTCCATTCACATGCTGAAACTCATATGTAATGGTTTATCTATTCTGAATTCCTTGAATGTTCTACAGTTTGCCTATAATGCGTACAGTTTCAAGGACACTGGAACTGTTCTGAAGAACAATGAGACTAGGGTAGCACATTTTAAGCAAAATGAATATTGGCTTACTAGAGTTGCAGTAACAATTTTATTCTGACTATACTTTTCTGAATGTAGCAACCTCATTCAACATTTATTGCCCCTTCAACTGCTCAGAATTACAGGAGCCAAAAAAATGCACGTGTTCACGTTAAAGCCATTTTCACCTCCTAGAAGGTGATCAGCAATAAACACAATACAATACTGTTAACACACTGCAGAGTTCAAAGTTAATCTTTATGCACCTGTAGATACAAAGCAGCAAAGGATGCAGAAAAATAAGTTTGCAAGAAACCCTCTTTTACTGGATAAAGAATAGATAAAAAAATAAAATTCATAGATAATAGATAATAAAAGTTAATCGATTTAATGTTTTAGTTTTCTGTGTTATCCAACACAGATCTAACTCCTGTACAAGGTCACTCTGGATAAATCAGACACAATCTAAACTGTCTATCATCATCTTGCCAGTCCTCAGTCTTCCTTTTTTGAATCTGAACCCTAGAAGAATTCAGTATTTTATGATTTATTTTTTTAACATAATGCTAGAGAAGCAATTATGAATGTCACTGTCACAGCTGATATCTGAAAGTCTGGGGTTTTTGGATCTTGCTGAATATACATCAAAGTTCTAGACATTAATTCCACCTCTCTTGGGTGGTATTCCACAGCTTAACTTCTCCCAGCATTGATCTGAGTCACAGTAAGATGTTGGTCATGACTATTTTCTCAAACATATCTACAGATTTAAAGCTATATGATGTCACAATGATCATCCTTGCAAAACAAGAAGCAAAACATGAATTCCTGAAAGGTAGGAACATCTACAGAACTGTGTGAAAGCTTTGATTTTCCCCTGAACTGAGCTAACCTCATTCCTGGAGGTAAAGCAAAAGAAAACAAAGCAAAACAAAACAAAACCCAACACCCCACTCGGCTCACTGTACATGATGTTTCCCCATGTCTCTTGCAGTCTGACTGTCAGCTTTCCATTGATTCATCCCTCATAGCCTTTCCTAATCTATTCATGCCACCTCCCCTTTTCGAAAGTCTTTGAAGTTTCAGATCTCTGCTGAACCCAGGCATAGCCCTAGGAAGAGTACCCCATTCCATCCTGCACAGAGCCAGTTTGTCTCCCAATAGCCCAGCAGCCACTCATATCTGAAATTCTTTGAAGTTATATACTTTAGGCTGTCTTATCTGTGCCGTTGTTCTACCTTCTCACTCCTTTAACAACGTTGTTGCCGCTTCCCATGATTTAACTCTACGCATTCAGGTTAGCAACAGCAAAACTGAATTGAGGAGTCATAGATAGTCAACACTAGATTCATAACAAATTCTCAAAGTATATATTTCCAGCTTTATAGCTTGGATAGAAGAAAATGCATCCTGCAAATGCCAATTAATACATTTTTTTCAGTTCTAAGTAGTTATTTAAATTTTAATCAAATGAAGCAGAGCAAGATTAATTTTAAATACACGATGCTTTGTGACTCAAATTTATTGACACCAATAAGATGCTTATAGCCCTTAAAATATTTTCTGGAAGCTATGAAAAGCCAGGCCTACTTAGGATGTAAGCTTACCTCGCTTAACTGAATGGAAATCACACCAGAATTTGGGCCTCTACGTTCCCTGTATAATGCACAAGAAGACTTAGGTCTCTCAGAAGGGTGACCCTGCACTATTAATAGAATGTTGCTTGGAGTACCCACCAGAAAATACCTCACCATGGAGTGCTTATCTCTGTGACTCTAGGGATGGTCCTTCCAGTTCTGGAAGCAAGGTCTCCTTGTGAGGACAAGGACATACCTTTCACACAGCTGAGGAGAACTTGTTTTCTTTCAGAACAGAGCTGCAGCACGGTGGTGTTCCTATGCATACCGATGGGTAGCTTTAAATGGCTGTGGCTGAGCCAGTTAAGTCAGGATCCCTTTCCAGCCAAGTGACAGAAGGAAATATTTGGAGGAGTTGGCTGACCTGACATTCTTTAGACAGTTATTCTTCCATAAGATGAATCACATCCTGAATGTGCTATCCATTTACTGCTGAGGTAGTCGAGCTAGTTGCCACCTAAAAAGTAGGCACCTAGAGTTCAATTAAAGTAACCTCCCACCTCCGTCCTCGTGACTAGAATACTTTGTGAAGTAGAAGATCCTCTCTAGTCTGAATGGGTTCAAAGCCATGCAGTGCTTCTCCAGGTGGCTGCATGCCCCCCATGCCTCCAACAGAATCTGTGCTGTTGTGTAGAAAAGCACAAAGTGCAAAGGCCAGTCATCTGAAAGGCTCCAGGGAAAGCAGTTTTGTCCTATACTCTGATCTTAGCATTGGCTTTTATTTTGTTTCTCTTGTTCCTACCCTCCACCCCACCCACCTGCCCCTACTAAATATAAACACATAGCTCTATAATGAAGAATCAAACCCAGGACTCCTTTTTTCTTAAGCATCACCTACTGGGTAAGTGTATTAGTCCCAAGTCTGTAAAGTAAAAGATAGTCAGACTGCCATCACTTCTCCTCCAGAAGCTAGTTATTTAAGGAAAATAGCTAGGAAGCGATGCTGACAGGGTCCCAGTTCAGTAGCTCTGTGGTGGAATGACATTCAGCAAGAAGTTCCTCCTCCTCCTCTGCCAAGCCAAACACTTTGGCATTATTGTGTGTCACTTCTGACTTCCTAGCATAGGTGAGAACCAGGTTGTCCATTCTGGCCTGTGCAAGTGACAAGACTTTATGAATCACACCTGGGGGACTATCTAGTGATGAGAAAACAGCTAGATGCCTTTTGGTTTAAGCAGTTACTGTGTGAGCAGAATTTGAATCACGACTTAGATTTAGGTGTCAGATTCCTGTCTAGAGCCCATTTTAGATAACTGTGATTTTTTCCCCTAATGTTTCCCAATGACAAACCAATATACCATAATACAGTTGGAAAGTTTTTAAAAGACTGATTAACTAAATCACAGTCTATACATCATTTAGGATAAGTTTCCTAGTAAATCTCTTCAGACAATTCTTCTAGCTTGATTTACATAAAACTGTCACATGAAAATGGTGAGGCTTGATGTGCATCAATCAAGTTATTAAACAGAAATATTTTCACCTATTTGTTTTACTAGTATTTTGATTATAGAACTGTAAAAGAAGGTGAAAGTTATCTGTAATAGCGTTGTTAAAAGCAGAATTTGGAACAGATTTTTAACAAACTTATTAAAGTGCAAGAATCAGGTAAATTTTGCTGTTATAGTAAATTTTGGCATGAAACTTCAGAATTTTACTGTATGATTTCAACATGGCAATCTACACTAGTGAGAATGTAAGATTAATTTTTACTTTGATATTTAGCCTAACCAGATTTGGGGAGCAAAAAAATTCGCAAAGTGACCAAACATAAAACTCAATATACATAAAGGAGGGAAGCCCATTTTCTAATCTGTAAGGAAAAATCAGTTAGGCGTTGCCTAAGAAGTTATTTGGCAGAACTTTTCAATTTATCTTTGGTCCAAAAAGAAAAAAACCCACTTTGTTTACGTACCTCCATTGGCCACGCTTCACAAATAAATGAGACTGGTAAAAATCTTATGCCTGCCAAGAAAGAACCCCCTCTTGATTATTGGCATTTCAATGCAATTACAGAATTCAGGTTTAAAAATTAGACGGGATGATAAAAAGCACATTCTTCATAAATATTTAACCTTCTTCAGTATGACAGTAATTATAGTGTGGAGCTCAGTAGCTGCATATTCCATTTAAAAGATCTGTCATGCCTTCCCTTCGAAATGCTTCTTTTCAAAGGTTTGCAATGCCAAGATAAAAAGAAAACTCCCCCAAGGTGGAAACTTGGAATAAAGTCTCAGCTTCTAAAAATTATTATTAATGGTAGATTCTGAGGATGAGAGAGTCTGTTTGAAATATAGTGAGATTTTACAAGCACTGCTTTCTTTTCCTGAGCAAAATATTTAATAACATTGGATAATCTTTACATTCTAAAAATATCTGGGAAAAATCGCAAAATATTTTCAAAATGGAAACACTGATTTTTGTTAAATGTTTTTTGTTTTGAAGTGTCCTTTGATCTTACTGGTAACATTTCATCCTTTTAAAAAGTACTTGAAGTAAAGTTGAAGTATTTGGTGTTGAATACAATTGGTTTAGATCAAATGAAATGTTTTTTTTTTTTTGCAGAAATTCCAGATACCTTAAAAACTATTATTCACTCAGCTTTAGATCAGTATATATACATTTTGATAGGTAAAACCATGTTTTCATATTATAGAAAGCTAGTGAATGGCTTTGAAGAAGGTTTTGATAATGCTTAACTCGAAATTCTAAGTTGTTTTATTAGGGGAAGGTAATTCATCTATTTGAAGTTTGGTGGGGATAAGGTGGGAAGAGGGAAAGTGCTAAACCTCAGCCATGCTCATGGAAATGTGGATGTGAAGATTAAGCGAAGTGAACAAGTGAAGATAACAGGTCTTGTCAGGAGATGGTGATATTTGTGGCTGTGCTGGCACCCAGGCATCTGACCGAGGCTTTCACTTGTGATAGAAGCAGGTGGGTAAGTCTCTTGCCAGGACAGAGTCTTGTTTTGGTACTCAGCAGCTGCAGTCAGAACACCTTAGGAACACTCTCTCTTTCTTGCAAGGAGAGAGTGGGAGCAGTTCCCAGGAGCTGCTTTCCCATTCTCTGCCCACACAGTGTGGATAAGAAACTAGGCTAGTTTGTGCGTGGGTGGTTGGTGGGAAGGAGGTAAAGACAGACACATATGTTTATATGGCACTTCATCACTACTGGAGGTCAGTCAGGTTTGGAGCCAAGCTGCTGCTTATGCAGCTTTGAAAAGCTTCTTCTCTGTCCTTGAAGCTGAACTGTTATTAGAGGCAAAATTCCTCTCCAGCCTCATGGCTGTATCAGTGAAGAGTAACTGCCAATATCTCTATAAGATGTTGCATACTCCTCTTTAAGATTAGTCAAAGAAATGCAGTTGAAACTCGAGTTTCACTTCAGACTCTCTTAAGCACTGAAACATTTAATGAGAAGTTCTTTATGCTTCACTTCTTTCTTCTGCTAGGCTTTTTCTAAAAAATTAAGAACTTGGGTGTTCATAATGGTTTTAGCTCTAATTACCTGTTTACAGTCATGGACTATTTATATTCATTTACATTGCTTTGCATTTATGGCACTGTATTCCACTTCATTTTTGTCACTCTTATCAATTAGTTAGAATGAGGATTTTCTGCAATTCTTGACAGTCAGCTTCAGATTTGTCTGTTTTAAATTTAAATAATTTAAATAATTCAAAATCATATAAAAACTTTATTATTTCCCTATTCATCCCTTTTGTGGATTTTCTGAATATGCTACATAGGATCTCTTAGAATATACAGTTCTATTGTCACAGCCAAGCATACACTCCTGCCCTTCGTTCCATAACTTTCAAACAGTTGCTGATCTATGAGGCAACTTTTCTTTTTTTCCTATGACAGCTTCATTTCAACAGTATTAACCTGATCATCCTTACTGATATGCTGTTAACTTAGTAGATATGTGAAATAGGACTTCCCCCTACCCAGTGACTCTTCCTTCAGATAATATGTAACCATTTCTCTACTAACTCTAGTACACAGGGTACTCATCACTCAATATAAAGTGTATTTAACTGGTTAAGTTATAAAATTCATATTTTTACATTACCTCTGGGAGAACCCTAAACCTTTATTTAATATAAAAAAAGATATCAGAGTCTGGGTGGTTATTCAGCTGAGTAGCCTAAAATGTGGTACAAATCTACACATTTGTCTAGTACAGAAGCCAGATTCACTGACCCTTGGTTTCTCAGGATCCTTTCTGATTCTTCTGAAGGTTTGCATTTGTATTAAGGTTGATTAAGCAATGGATGATATACCACAGTCATTGACCAAATTCACTTCACTAGGTCCTATTTCCCTTCCTAGTGCTCTAAATTTACTGCATTTCAGAGATGGAAAGAACAGCCAAACCAAGGAGTGAATAATAAAATAATAAAGGAGAGAAGTCTATCCATTCAGAAACAGAAATAAAAATTAAGGAAAAAAAGGGACTTAAATGGGGAAGAAGTATAAATTTTTCAAAGATACTTTTTTCCCCCAAGAGCAATATTCTACTGAAGACTGTTCTATTCCCAGCGCTGTGTAATATATAGAACTCACCTAGAAACTCACTGCTCTACTTGCAACTCCATCTTCTTTCTAGGGTTACAAAATGGAAGGTTTGAGGTACTCATGTTTCCTCTTTCAAGGAACTCATGACCAATAGGATTGACATGCAACTTTATTTAATAACACCTATGAAAAAAAGAACTTTAAAATAAAGCAATCTTCATTCACTGTTATAAGATAGATTTTTCTCAAAAATTAGACCATAAATGACAAGGCGAGGCTTGAAGCAGGAATCTGGATGAAAAATATACTTGCAAATAAACAAGCAGGCCATAAATTCATAAATTTTAAAATATAAGGAAAAATACGTAAGCTTCCCTCAGGAAGACATGGTTATCTAAGGATGAATCTGTCATTATTGGGACAGGGCTACCTCTCTTTTATGCATTGTGCTCCTTCTTCACTAGTATGTGTCAGGTTTTAACCTCTTCACATAACCATAGCTGTCAAGTAACAAAGATGATTCCCTCACATGTGCCTTCAAACCTCATGTCTGCATTCACCTACACTCTTGCCAAATTCTTAAGAAGAGACATGAGAGTAAAAAGGTTATCTGGTCTAGTATTTTTTTTGAAGAAATCCTAGTCATTAGTGAACAGATAATTTTTGTGGTTTGATTTTGAGGCAGAAGACATTGATTCATTTCATTTGGCTATTATATAAACTGTTAAAATGAAGAAGTCACAATAAATGAAATTTATTTTACTGAAGTTGTTCATGTTTATGTGAGCATAATCATGTATGAACATATACGAGTCCATAATTTAAGGCTTTTTGCAGTTCAATAGTCTGAGCTGCTCTATAACTCTTGCAATGAATGAACTCTCTCAGTGTCCATTATGGGATGATATTGGAAGACCATAAATACTTGATTGTCTTTGTCCTTATCCTCTTTCAGTAGTGAACACATCATCAAAGGTAAAATTTACACAACAGCTCAGGCTTAAGCACCAACAGAACTGAAAAGCTTTGTGTGAATGTCAGAAGACTCTGTGTTGATACCAACCATGAGCATTCTGAGACAAAAGAATACTCTAGAAAAGGCCACCTCTTCCTTTCCGATACAGATGAAGGTATTAATTAGTTTCATTTTAATATGAGATACAAATCCAGATATGCCACTTATGCAGTAAGTTCTATCCTGTCATGTGCACTAAAATAATTTCTCTATTTCTGTAGATTGGAAGTTCTGCCCCTTTTCCTTCCAGGACAAGACAGGAATCCTGCTGCAGCAAACTCTCCAGGATCATTACTATGCAACCTACTCTCTGCATCTCACTGCTTCTGGAATAGTGATCCTTGCCTTCTCCTGAGCACAGCCTTCAAAAACCATGAACTTGGCATGATCCACCTCTTGGACTTCACTGCTGCCAAGCAGTCTGAATATGCAGGGTGGTGTCCTAAGGTACCCAGGATGCATGAGCAAGCCAATCACCACATGTACTAGAGGGTTCAGCCATGCTAGGGGTATGTTTACAGGTATGGGTTCAACATGCTGTGTTGAAAATAACGCAAACTTAAAAAATTGCTATGCCTATGTCCCACTGTCATTTAAACCTCCTGTCCTCACCTCTGCACTGCAGTTTATTCTCTCTTCATGGACCTCCTCCATTATCCTCATATAACATGTGCCACTAAAACTGGTTGCAGGCCTTTTCTATGGATTAGATCACTAAAATGAACGGAAATTTTTATCTCCCCTTGGAAATATTTCTTTTTTTAATCATTTTTTCTTTAAACCAAGCACATTTTCATGGAGCAGGTGACAGTTCCATGCTTTAGATAAGACTGTCCTAGCCAAACCCTTATGGAGATACTGTTCTTGACTACCTTCAGAAAAAAAATATTAACACCATGATTATAATTAGCCAACTATTAATCTTTAAAGAAGGCTCAAAGAACTACAGGAATTTGACAGATAAAATGGAATTTCATAATTAAATCTCAGTTTTAAAGGCAGAGAGGGTCCACATGTAGGCAGCAAACAGAATAATATATTCTTCATTAATTTATCACCACGTAATAAATAACAAATATACCTTCAATAATCATTTATCAGTGAAATGCCTGCCCTATTTAAAGCAAACACTTCTAACTGGATATGTGTAAGTAGAAGAAAGGTACTGTCAGCAAGCTATTCTGAATCTTTGTGACAAAAATGGATGGAGAGACGGCAGAAGGGAGGGGGCAGAAATGGAAATATTGTAAATTATTAGATGCAATTCTATATGATACATATTATCAGAATGATTCACATAGCAAGATAATAACTAGAAATAAAACTCTAATCATCCAGCAGCAAAGTAGAGAATGTTGTTGCTGTTAAGAATCCTGAAACAGAATCAAAGAAAGAGGAAAATAAAGAAAATGGAAAATTTGAATAGGAGTGCAAAAGACTGCAAACTAAAAATAGAGGTGTGATGGGGAAAACTACATCTGAAGATTGGAGAAATGAGGGAAAGACACACCCCCTCCTTTCCAAAAGACTTGCTGATTTTTTTCAAAAACTGTGTCAGGCTAGAATAGAAATGGGAGGTTACACTTTGTGGTGAAAGCCACAGAAAAGGATACAAAATAAGAGCTCTAGTGTTAGCATACAAAGCATCTCAGCCCAAGTCTACAAAGTTTCACAAATGAGATTTCCAACTCAACATAACCAATGCCTGTGTGTCAAATTAAATATTAAATGTTGAGTCCTCTGTTATCAGGAAGTAATTCGGTGCCATTGACTTCAAATAGAGATGGAGCAATTAACACCAGCACAGAACCTGGCCTGATCCATTAGTGTTTGTATTAGCAAGGGGAAGCACAATTTCCTGTTAATTTGTGACAAATTTACAATAACTCTGACTGTTGCAGCTCAGAAAGTGGAAGATGAAGCAAGAACTGCAGAGCAGCTGGAGGAAGCTCATTTTATGAGAAATGTGCTTCATGCGCCTTGCAAAAGCAATACCACTGCTAATAAACTTAACCATGTTTTTACATGCATACAATGAGTATATACACACTGAGGAAGGACCAGTCCTGTCCAGATAGCTAAAAACCACAAACATATTCAGGAAGGACAAAGTTTTCTTTAAGATGTTAGTTAACACATGTTAAATATATTCCTCAAATCTCAGCTAACTTCCACTGGCTGAACACTCATGGTGACAAATGCAGTGAGTCCTGGTACCTTGAAACTCCAGATGTGAGAGATTTAAACTCTGTTAGTCTGTTTAAGCCTGAAGGTGGCCATACACTAGGGGTTCTGTCCAAAACTTCTGCTTCTTTCGTTTTGGTCTGACCAAAACAGTAACCCTGAGTGAGTGTCTATCCCTGCAAATTACTGGAAAGTGAGCTGAGTTGAAGCTCTGCCCATCCCACCTACAAAACATGTTTTTCAGTGATCTTCCCATTCCTGGTAGTTAGCTAGACATTTTTCCATTGGACTGTTATACCAATGTATAAGTGTTCTACAAGAACAGGATGTGATGAGCCATTTGACAGAAGCAGGTAGGTTTCCTACAGAGGACAGCACACTTTACTGGCAGGTCACCGAGCTTCCCAACAGTGTGCCAGACAAGCTAAACACAGCCACAAATCTGACAATTGCAGAATAAAAACTAAAGCCATGAACAGTAGGGCTTTATTGCTGCCTGCCATGGAGTTGGAAATATTTTGCTCATGGGACTTGAGTGAAGCCAAGACTGCCATGCTAATAGAATAATACTTTCCTTTTAAACAAAATACGTAAATATCCGTAATGAGAAAAAAGTAAGAATCTGAAAAACAGAGGACGTTAATCAACCCTTACAAATAGTTGACAAGGTATGGCCTTGGGAAAAGGAATAGACACCATAAATAAGTCAAACTAAGAAATAACAAGATAAGCTCAAGGAGAACCGAAGGGTTAATGAGACCAAACAGACAATTACTTGAACCATGTATGAACTGTCCCAATTAGCATACTACAAGGCCTGCTCTTGAGCAAAAAAAGCCCCCTACTAACAAAGCCCCCTCCCCACAGAACATGCAGGGTGAAAAGAAAGAATACTGTACCTTTAAATGGAGATGGGGCTTGTAAGAACCAGTAAGAATTGTGACCAAATGTAATAGTAAAGCATTGTTCAAAGTGTAGAAAATGTTTTACTATGTATTAAGAGGTGTGCTAGCTTTGTGGATTTACCACCTGGCACCATCTCTGCAGAGACATGCAATGAACAAATATCTCAGCTTTGTGTGTGGATTAGCCCTTGCACACCGGATGAAGAACCCAGAATTGGAATAACAATGCTGGCTGGATGTGGCCAGGGATATGTAAGCCACCAGGATTGTGGTGTTTTTCAGGGAGCTTACGGAAGTTCATCAACAGTTTCCTTTTGAGAAAACTGTATAAATGATCCTTTGTATTTTCATTTCTTCATAAAGGCAGAAGTTCAATACATTCCTTTCTAAAAAAAAAAGTCATTATTTTGTTCAAAAGCGGAAACATTTTTTAAACCTTCTGAATCTCCTACTGAATGGAATTACACATTGCAAAAAGCCTCAGTACATGAGCACCCAACCATATTATTAAGCATCCTGAGAATCTGTGAAGCTTCAATGTCTTTGCTGGTTTTGACCCAAAAATACCTTCAAAAAATTAATCTTTTATTGGACAAAGTTCTACAGAAAACACAGAAAGTGCAAACAGGCAAATTATTAACCTGTAGAAGTCAATACATATATTCAACTTTGCTGTTTCAACAGGAACTTTTGTACAACAAAGGCAAAGTTCTTGGACTGGATCAAGGTGTTGGGACTGCACATGATGCAGAGCATAAACCTCTCCCATTACCACCTATGTCTGCTGTGGTCCATGGATGGTGTAGGAAGAGCAACCACTTCAAAAAAATTCCTTGAAAAAAAGAATCAAAATGCCAAACCTCTGAATAAAATAAACTTATGAAATTGAGCAAGAGTTGTTTAGAACTGTTTAGACCATTAAAGTTAGGGGGCCTACTCAGGATAGAAAATATTACATTCTAAATACATGACCTGTTTATTCTTTCTTTAATCATGGAACAATTGTCTCATTCCAACTCCCTGGGAACTGGCATTTCATCAGTGGTTATTTCTTACAACCTCCACATGAAAATCTTCTACTTTATATAAACAATTAAATATTTATTGTACATCAGACTAAATAGTTCAGCATATAGATCACACACTTGAAAATACAGAAGGCCAAGTATTTGACTTTTTAAGAAAAAAGCTTATCCTGGAGCATAAAAATATTTTGGGAGGTGGGGAGTGGGAGAAGGGAAGTTGCTCAGAATTATACACTTCCTTCAAGAACTGTCATTGGAGCAAATTGTCAGTTTCCCAGTGAGAAGGTTTGTTGCAGATATTGAAGTCATTCCACTATTAAGATCTCCATCTCACATCAGTCCAGCTAGCAGACAACTCAGGGACTTGCACCGCGAGGTTGTCACTTCCCTATTCCTTTGGCAGCTCACCAAAAGCCCAGATCTCTCTTAACTCTTGATTTACCTGCAAACTTGCCTGGGCTGCCAGGCTTCCCTGCTAGGCTACTCATGTCTTGAGTAGGAGTTGCCTGCACATGCCAGCCACCTTACAGAGAGACCCATAATAACACTGACAGAGAGTGGTCAGAAATACATTAAGAGCTCTATGTTGGAGTTTCCTAAAATACAATATTTCAAATACTCCCACTGTACAGGAAATCTCAGACCTCTTATTTTCTGCTCAAGTTAGGAAGAACATTAAAAACCAGAGAAAGGTCCTGGGGCGGTAGACATATAATCCTCTGCACTGATTTACTTTTAAACTTTCTGAAACCCTTTCCCTACAAACAGATACTCAAGCTCTGCCATTACTTAAACAGGTCAAAAAAGTGATCCACTGATGTCTTCCATTATAAACAAAACCCTTCATATTAGAAGGTATGGAAGAAGATAATTAAGTTCTCACAGCTTACTTTTTGTCATTGGATTCCTCTGGGGACCTAATATTAGGAAACATCTTTATAATCTAAAATTACTGTTCCTAAAGTGTGCATGATAAATGTATCAGTGATGTTTTAGAAGATATTTTACCTCATTTGCTTCTTCTAACAACAATTTGTCAAAAAACAGAGAAGAGTCTGCTGAAATGCATAGGCTTTTGGGAGCCAGAAACTCCGTCTAAGAAGAAATTAGCAAATAAACTGCATGACGTTAACAGGTGTTGCGCACAGCAAATCTACCAACAACTAGGCAAGCTGAGTGAACCCAACAGCACTGAACATGAAATCTGTACCACAGTGCAGAGATTTAACACCGGTGTGAAAAAGCAGACACGGGATTGCCTATGATGATGATGTTGCATTAAGGTTTTGGCTTTGGGCAGAATTTTGAAGACAGACACCCATTTTTCAATACATTTTAATAATCTCTAGTGCTAAAACAAGAGCAGTTTCATTCAAATTATGAAGAATTCACACAAAAAAAATAATATTTAGGAACTGTGAAGTCATATGAGATGCCCTTGGACACAGAAGAAAGTTAATCTTCAGTACTGGGGAGTTTTCTAAAACAGCTGAAGACTAAAAAGTTCAACAATACAAGCAACTGTTCCTGGTTGATTGGGTAACAGCATTTACAAGAAGTCTGCTAAAGCCAGTGCTCTGTATGCTGCCATATTTCCTTTGTTTAAGTTCAGTGTGATCTCTGTGCACAGTGTAAACACAACACGAACATAGTATTGATAAAAAGGAGATGTTATGTCCGGCAGCGTCACTGGATTCCCTTACAATAGCAACAATTTACTTAGAAGGCGGCCCCCACAACAACCACAACATACTCACTGTGTACCAATTCTAAATCCCATGTGCAGATACTCAGTGTCTTTGTAATTTAACCTCAATTTCACCATCATGAGTCCTGCTTGTCTTTTTTGAGTATTTATATCTGCCTGGCAAATAGCCTCACTGGAACGTTGTTTGTAAGCAAGGGAGAAACTGGGCATATGTAAAACATCTGACATCCTCAGGATGAAAAATACTTGCTTCTGAAATTGCTTTTCATAGCAAAAAGTGCCCCTCTAACAAAATAAAATAGCTGAAATGGTTTGCAACCCCTCCTTCCCTATGACTTCAGAGGAAGCAATGCACATATTTTGCTGTTGGGTCACAGTGCATCACATGAGATGTGTAAACATCCACTGTATATTGGCGTTGTACTTTACGTAACTGTGCCCTTATCCTCAAGCAGGGTTCAGTCACCACAGCAAAATAAAAATCACAGTCATAATAACAGTAAAGCAGCTTTGCTTACTGATACAATACCGTGATGTAATTTGGGCTGTTTATGACTGTTTGATGATGAAAATACCCTTCTGCTCCTACCATTTCAATAGCATTGAATAAGGTCATCCTTGGCAAACAGAAGGGATCTGAAATAATATTTGTAGTGAGGTATTAACTGTAGTATAATTTAGAAAAAAACACCTGAACTTTACAAAACTGCCCATGATTTATAATGATTGTATATCAAAGGATGTCAGGGGAGGGAATGCAAATGAGACTGTAAAAACTGAAACAAAGACAGAAGAATAAAGAAATAAAGATAAAAAGAGGCAACCTCACTGACAGAGTTCCTGGGGCATTAGAAGAAAAACAGCACTTGCACTTTATCAAGTGATTAAGCTCAGATACTACTCATTAGGGAGACTCCAGCTTCCTGTACAATAACATTTTGCACTTGCTAAAAGTAGAGGTGTATTTTCCGTTAAGAGTTAGCACCAAGAGTGAGGTTAAGACTCACTTAAAAAGCCCAAACTTGAGCACCTGTGTAACTGAACATGAACTATCCCTTTTAATGTGAATGAAACTACTTAGGGTTTCAAACCTTGGCATGTACATAATGTTGAGCTTTTGACAAGCTTGTTCATGTTTTATATTAAAATCCTGTTATCAGAAAAAAAAAGGGATCACACCTTAGATACTTAGTTAAGAATTTATTGTCGGTCCAATTGATATTTTAGCATGTAATCAAAAGACAACATCTAGTTATATTTTGCCCAGGTAAATTATACAAATGCATACGTCTTGAATTATCTAAGTATTACAGAAGAACCCTCTTTATACTGCAGGAACTTATAGACTACCTTCCTAGTACCTACCCCTTTTCTCTAATGCTACTAGCACTCTTTTAATGCTCCTCTAGGTCCTAAAGCCAACAGCTCTGGTCTTCTGTAAGAAGGGGACAGGGGAGCCTTACTCGAAAGAACTTGAAAGCAACCTTATTTCTTTGACCCAGTTAATAGAAAAGGCTGATGTTTATTACCAACTACATCTACACACTTCTAAAACAAGGTCAAATCAGCTCGGGCTAAGACAAGCCCAGATAAGTACTAAGACCCTGCACCCCTAGGTCAATAAAAAGCCACAGGCCACAGACTAGTAAGGGCAAAAATTATTTTTTACTGGGCTGCATATATCATTAATATATCTTGCTACAACAAGACGCTAGCCTACCAACTGTTACTATGAATATATGAACCCTAAATGTAATGGAATTAAAAGTGATGCACGCAAACCTGCTATCAGAGCTGTTTTGAAAATCTTTTAGCACATCAGAGTGCCAAAGCATTAGTCACATTTCTTTCACATCTGACATGTGGCTGATTTCTAGAATTACAGAACTGTGTCTGTTATTTCAGTATTGCATAAATATTTGACATCATGTTTCTAAGTCTTAAGTATGTAGAATAACTACTCCTGAAGTCAGATGGCTTTCTTAGTGGAAACTAATGTCCCTCTTAATTATTTAGGACTTTTGAAGAATTATCACCTGAAAGTACAAAAAGGAATGGAAAAAAATTCTACTTGGATTTTTGAAAAGTCTAGGAGAAGATATTTGGGAAATTAAACTGCTTTGAGTAATGGATACAGCTTTCCCATTGTAATGTAATGACAGATTATGTGCAGAAAGGGTTAGTGATTAGCACAGCAGATGTTAACAGTGTTGGAAAGATTCAATGATGTAGTTTATTTACAAATAATCTAAGAAACAAGTAAATAACAAAGCTTGCAGAAGACAAGAATCTGCATATAATTGGATTGAGACAAGTTAAAACTGAAGAAAATTTACATGGCTTTAACAAAGGTAGCCAAAAAGACACTATAGATTCAGGGTCACATAATCACAAAATTTGATAGTATAATATATAATCCGTGATACTATGAAAACTCTCTTTTAATTTCTTGCTCAGATTCAGGATAAGTTTGTTTGCCCAGAGCAATATTCTATATAATTGATCTTTACAGCTCTAGAGTGTAATATTAGTCACTTAGAGAAAAGACACTTGATGACAGTGTAAACATTGCAAATATAAGAAATAAAGAAATGTTCAGAGAAAATATACCGGTTGTTACTCAATTTTAATAACTTTTTTTGTTATTAGGGAAAATGAATGGGAAGTTGCCAAACAGACATAGAAGGAATTAGTGTTGTACTGTCTCTTGGATTTGTCTCTTGGATGAATTTTAAATAATAAACACAAAGAGGCCAAGAATGTAGTCATAGGGCAGTTATTTAAAGAGTAGACTAGAGCAGCCATGTGAACAGGCATGATAAAAGGCTGGTGAGCTATTCTAAATGTTATTTGTACTCAAAGTTGAGCAGTAAATTCTAAGGTTGTTGACATACTGAATTTAAATATATTAGATAGGCATTCTGTAACTGAATTTATTGCTGGTAGCCAAATTCCTTGAGTTATGTCAAGACCAACTCTCAGCTTCAGGCTTGACTTAATACTTGACATTTTCAAGTCGTAACTCCTTGAGCAGTACCATAAAATACAGGGCTAAAAATGTTTGTGTGGTGTTGTAGTATCTCAGGTTTTCTATTTCAGATTGCATCTCAAAAGTGAACTTGTTAGTGCTGTGGTCAGGAATAGAATAACATGTTGGACTGACTAACCCAGAGATTTTGGTTCAGCTATTCTTAAGTAATTGACATGAACAAAGAGATGACATTTTGTCTTGAGACTACTAACACATGAAACATGAAACACAGCCTCTCAGTTACATCAAATTTCATCTGACGTTTTTAAAACACACCATCTACTTCAACTCATCTCAAATGGTCTGCAAATAGCAAGATATCTTATACCTACAGAGTAGCCACCTTGCAGTCTAGGGTTTATAAAAGATGGGGGGGGGGGGTGCGTTGTTTTGTTTTGGGTTTTGTCTTGTTTTATTTTGCTTTGGGTCTATGCTGAAATAAATGTGCAGTTCATGGAAGTTTGGCTTTTTATGTTTCTGTTCTGCAACACACAACATGAACATGAAAATGGAACAAAAATTTTCCCTTGCAGAGAAGTCCAGCTGCATACCAGATTGTGTTATCAAGAGTGTAGACAACAGATTATGGGAACTGACAGTTCTGACTTACTTGACACTTGTGAGACTGCATCTGCAGTACTCTGCAATCCAGTTTTAGGTTCCCTATGGTAAGAAAGATGTTGACATGCTGCAGCAGGTTGAGGAAATAAGCCACTAAGATAGACAGGAAGTTTAAGCACATGGTTTATGGGAAGAAGCTGAAAGAGCTGTGCTTGTTCATCATTAGGAAAAGAAGGCTTAGGGGAGATCTGACTGCTATGCGCAAATACCTAATGCAAGGGTATAAAGAAGGTGGAGGTACAGTTCCTTCACGAAGTGAAAGGACAAGAGGCAATGGACACATTCTTACCTCAGTGAGAATCTTGTATTCTCACACACTGACATAATAGCCAAAAAATGAAGACCTCTAAAATTCTGAAATGTTTTTTTATATTAAAAAAATAAATAATGAATTAGCTTACTATTTTTACTATTTTGCATTCTTCTAGAATGCTCATTCTCACACTGAGAGATGCATACCCCAGATTTTATCCCATACTCTATGTGGAGATGAAGGATTTTGAGAAGTTACAAGTGTTTAAAGATTGTTGAAGAGCATCAATTTTCAAGTGTATCAACAAGAGAAACAAGGACATAAGATCCAACAGTGTGGAAGCTGAAAACACCTCACTTGGAAGCAATAAAACTACCCTATGGGAAAACAATTTCTTTGCCAAAAGCTGCACAAATTGAGGTCTTGAGAATCAGAAGTCAAATAAGCACAGTCTTCAGTTTAATGCTAATAACCAGTTTGTATTGTTGGGGACTCAGGGAGGATGAAATCCCTTTGCTTTTATTAAAAGAACCATCTTACTGAGTGAGCATTTTATCAAGCTGTGCTTGATAATAAAAAGAAAGTATGAAAACCTGCATGCAACAACTCAATAACAATCCTAAGCTCATGGATAGCTTGCTTCATCTCATGGATTCAAAGAACTTTACAAGATAAACAGTATTATTTCTCTCTTTGAAACATAAGAAACTGAAGACACCAATGGTAAATGACTTGACGAGACACCAACATATCTTGGACTTAGACCTGGCTTCTCTGAATATCAGTCCATTGCCAAAGCCACTAATGAACACTGTTTCCAACTGCCTGGCAGTATGTTCTGAGCATGCCACTATAACTGTATATATTTTGTACGTAAAATAATAAACTTTGTGGTATTTTTTTTTTTAACTTGGGGGAAAAAAAACCCCACGCTGCTATGGTCAGCTTGTGTTCTAAGATGTATGCAAACTGGCTGATGTTATTAAGTCCTTTAACATTTATATATATATAATCGTTGAGTCTCAAGACTTTTCTACTTATATAAACAGTCACTTCATTTCACAGTTTGTCCTGTCAGCTTCCTCAAGGCCTGCTTTGTATCTTGGCAAGAGTTACTATATCCCCAAAGGAACTGGTGATTACTCTTTTAAATGGAGCTGCCAGTACATTGCTGTAGATGGACTTTGTTGTCCCCCTTTATAATTAATTTGAAATTAGAACATTCAGCAAAACTGTAAATGCAGTGTGTCTCATTTCTCAGTGGGAAGGTATTTGCAGTGAGTGTACTCCATGTTTTGCCATTGTGAATGATATCAGCACTGACTGAAGGTATCAGAACCGTAATGTGTAAAACAGAGGAGACTGCCAGGTGTTACATTTGACTCCTCTTTGAAGAATTGTGCTTTAAGTCCAGATCTATCCAAATGTAAACTTAATTAGCAAAGTGCCTTGCATGGCTAGAATCACAATATTAGAATATGCTGAGTTTTATGGATTCTTGTGGGAATTAAAATATCTGAGAGAGATCTTTAAATTTCTTTTCTACAGGGAAAGACATGAGATGCAGAAGAAGAAAATGACCATCTACCTACCATAGCTAGCATTATTATAAGCAACAATAATGAAGCAACATACAGTAGATCAAAAAGCATCCTTGTCTACACCCTGAAAGGATTAAATTCACCTTGCTGAAGAGGATAAGAACAAAGTTAATGTACCGTATAATCCCCACATAAGTCCAAAAAGCTGTGTTATTTCAGTTGCTTTTCAGTCAGGAGGGCAAGAGCAAGGATACCACTTTTGGAGCAAATAATTTATATCTTTGATTTAACATGCATGCTTAGATTCAGGGAAAGCACACAGCATTCATCCTGACAATTTTTTTGCAATGCATAATAGACCCAGACGAGACATAGAAGACCCCTTAAAAGGTTAATTTCTTCCACTTACCGTATTTCTTAAGCCCAAATAAACAGATAGCATATAGTCAGCTACGTGTGTGCTTTGCACAGTTGACAATGTCCATGCTTAAGATCATGGTGGTTTGCTTAAAACTACTTGTGAGTAAGCTTTTGCCATCAATACTGGGGTTGACCCTGAAATCCTAACTTAACGAAAATCCAACAAGTGCCACTGTGATCCAGCTGCTAAACCAGTACCCAAACTAGATGACCCATTGGTTTTGTGTGGTATATAGGGAAGAGGTGTTAGGAAAAGCCTTCCCACAGTTAGGCAGTAGGACAAGGCAGGACAACAAAGACACACGCTCTGAATTCTGATAGCAAGACTGTTTAGAAATAATGTGGGATGAGTTACAATCATTTCCATGCCAGGTCAAAATGGTCAGTTGGCTAGAGAGAGAGCATAGCACTCCAAGGCTCAAAAAATATTCACTCTAGTTGCTTCTCACTGGCTCTTTACAGTTTCTGAAAGGACAGACCTTTCCTAAGGAATCCAGAAAATTACTGCACCCACCATTTATGATTAATGAACCACCTACTCTCTGCTGAGAAACCTTCATTAATACTTTTTCCTGGTAAAGGAACTTCTTTAGTCTCCGTGAGTAAACTCACAGAAGATTTTGTAGCTATTCCCAGTTTTCTAGAATGTTATTTGTGACCAAATTATTGTGATTGGTTTAGCAATGTACCTGCTGTCTGTTGCTGTCCTCCCTTTACCCCAAAGAACCCTGTTTACCTAAACAACAGCTCCCTGCTTCCCTGTCCATCCTTCAAAGGCACAGGAAATACAGTAAATACAATGTTCAAAACCCACCCTCTTCTTATATTCCATTAGCAAAGACAGTTCTGACAATGTTAGAAGACAAGTAGTCCCTTCTCCATTACTTGGAAAAAAATGTCACAAGCTTTGGATAATATCTACCAGTTTAAGTCTTCTTGCTGAGCTCAAATTTGGTCTCATCCTATGCTACAGCTCAGCTGCAGTCCTCCTCAAGCACCAGCATTATAACCACAAATTCTTAACCATTGCCTCTCTGAGGTAACGGGGACAGTATGATTTCCCAAATCCTAGTCTCCTGTTTAGGGTGGGTGGTCTGTCTGTCCTAGGCAGAACTTTTGTCTGTTCATCTGCTCACATTTATTCCTTCTCTCTCTCTTCTTTTCTCAGATTCAACCCATTTCTTATGTCTCCTTTGATGGCCAACTTTCTCTAGGAACCAAGTGACTTTTTTTTCTCTCCCCCCCCCCCCCCCCCCCCTCAAAAATATTGGGTTCTGGAGGTTTTTGGCTGAAGCCAAAAAAAAAAAATTACAAAATCATGGGTTGGATTTTATTGTTGTTGTTGTTGTTGTTGTAATCTGCTGTTCCAGGAACAATGAATCTCCTCTCCGTGGCAAAAACTGAAGTATTACATGACTATTCTTACAGGTCAATTAAAACAGGGGGGAAAAAGTAACACCTGAAAGGATAACTACTAGCAGGTGTATATCTGCTGAAAGCCATGTGCCTGTTGCCTGAATTCTCTTTTCACTGGCTTTCAAGAGCAAATACTTGGATGAGAATAATTATAGGCAATAACTCTAGGTACATTATGCCTGAATTATCTGCCTTCTCTAGAACTGTTGAGAAATTTTAATGCCAAAAATGTGTATATTTATTAAATGCTTAAATAATTTGTTGATGTATTCACCTTCCAAAAACTTCATGAGTAACAACATTAAACGTTGTATTGAAATAGGATAGTTTTTATTGTACCATGATCAGAGGTCTGTTTCTATACTCTGCTAGTGATGTCAGCTAGAAGCAAATCCTGAATATACTGAACTTGCTGGGAGTCCTTCCTTTGATTTTATCAGTCCTGATGAAGGCCCACAGCTGGTGACAAAAGCAAGGTCTCTTTCTTAGGCAGGTGTCGGTAACACACTTAAACAACTAACTGTAGCTTAAGCTACTGGTCAGAACACCCTGAAGAGTAGTTTTTCCTCTAATGCATACAATTCACAAAGCGAGTGCATGGAATACTACTGTTTAACAATGTAACTGTCAGATGATGAAACTGTTTACAGTTACGTGAAAATTAGTCCTTAGAGTTAATTTAAAATAACACAGTTCTGTGTCAGTTTCTGTACAATTTTGCCAGCTAGTTATACTTTACTGTATAGTTGTACATTGATCTTTTTCAGTAGCTTGCTAAGAGAAATCCAAACAAATCTCTTCTTTTGGTTTGGGGGGTGGGGGGTTGGGTTGAGAATATGTGATAAACTGTTAGATGGTATCTTTATTCCAGACTATACACTGATTGAATAAATGACCCAAGATAATTGGGAACTTGGTGTTGATAGAGGTGCCATCTTTTAAATATAAATCAGAAATGGGGACAAAAACATAACAGATGTTAAATTTTCATAAATGTTTGTGTGACAAAGGTAAAGAGAGCCATAAGGCAGGTGCATGCACAAAAAACACATGCACAATTGCAGTTAGATTATGCAAGCCATTATTATGATTGCAGATGCAAATGGTAAGTCAGATGTTTAACTGTTCAGTTACTCATATAAGTACTGTTTTCCTAAGCAATGACATTCTATATATGTAAATTGAGAAGCAATCTTATTTGTTAGTGTTATACTCACTTTTCACAGGGGTAAATAACTACCAAAGACGAAAGGAAATAGAAAATCATGGTTGCAAAGTTGAATGGCATTAATTATTGGTGGCACTACAGCTCATTATATTGCAAAATCTCTTTCTGATTAGATGCACATTCAATAGGATACATGACTAGAGAGAGGGTAGGAAAGGAAAAAGGAAAGGAAAAAGGAAAGGGAAAAGTACAGGAAAGGAAAAGAAACAAGAAAAGAAAGAAAAGGAAAAGAAAAAAGAAAAGAAAAGGAAAGGAAAGGAAAAGAAGACTGCAACAAGAAATATTTTAAGGCTTCTGCAAAGATAATAAATGTCCATTACCATGGTCTGGAATCTCTCAGACAGAAAGACCTCTTCTGGGATATAAACAGCTTCCATTACATTGATTATTTTTCTGTCAGGAACATATGTATTGATATACAACCTGTTTCAGTAAGAGACTGCTAGTGAGATAAGAATGTCTTGCAGTCAAAGACAACATAAGTAGGGATGCCTCTTACATTTAAGATATATCTTTAAGTCAAAATACTATGCATATTCAGCCACACAAAAATCCATGCTATACTCAAATGCAGGCCCCAGTGCCTGGGGTACAAATAACTATAAAGATTTCAGTAAAATTTTCATCTCCATGTTTTTCATACATTTCCTGAATCCCTCCATGTGCCTATCCTCTGAAAGCTCCTTCATACTGTCACTCTGGGTGCTGCTCTGAGCTTGCCTTCTCTCAAAATGCCAAACCTAATTCAAACCCTAACCTTAACATGAATCTTAAACCTAACCCTAGAGCTGGGGATGGGGCTTGGCCTCAGCCCAGGACCCTATCCGTGGCAAGATGAAAAGATTCTCAGGAGAGAAGTCCAAAGCCCAGCAGCTTGCTCTGGCAGCCCCTTTTCAGCCCCATTCAAGTTACAGCTCCAGATTTTTTCATTCTCTCAACAATAAATACAAAATATACCCTAACTTCAGCTCAGGAGCTGTGAGAGACAGAACCTGGAGTGGCAGCTGGAATGAGACAGAGATTGGTGATATGGGCTCAAAATAAGCCAAGGTAGTGTCCTGGGTATAGTGTTAATGTGTAGTGCTAAGATTGGGGAAGAGAAAAAGAATAAAACTGCAGTAGGAGCAAGGAAGGAGTGGAAGAAGCAATGGACTGCAAAAGCAACTCTTCCCTGAGAATTATTCCTGTGTGTGGCTGGGAACCTTGGTCTCAGGCTCAGTGTGGCTCTACGGTTAGGATTAGGGTTAGGAAAGAGTCAAAGCAAAGATCTGCTTGCAGATCCCATGCATGCAGTTGGCAATGGGCTGGAAAGGGGCTCTGAGATGAAGGTGCAGGCTCCAAAAGACTTCTCTCCTCACAACTTGTTCATATCAGACATTGGGATGACCTTTAAGAAAGGCTTTGCTCTTGTACTCACTGATTCTGTGTTTTTGATCCCGCTTAGTGTTGTATTGAGTAGACTTTGGGGAGAAAAGAAGAGCAGTACTATAATTTTTATTCACACAATCCCAATAACAATTTCTAGTCTAGTTTAGGAAGAAATTTCAACATGAAAAGTATATAATGAGGATGAACAGGAATTATTTAGCATAATAACACTGGAAATATGTAAAGTGATGGGCTTGGGGGATATGAAGAGGGAGAAGAAACAGTGAAAAGAAAGTTTAGGCTGAGTCATGAAAAAAAATTTCTCACATTAAGATCCATTAATCAGCTACACATGTGGAAGTGCTCCTTATGATATTGAGTAAAAGATGGGATGCTAAAAATTAAGCATTTTACAGGGAATATTTGACATGGCTTAATAAGTCTTTCCATTAATTATGTCTCTTTAAGAAAATGCAATGTTTTCACACTCCATGTAACATTTTGAAAATAATATCTTTGGATATTTATCTAAAAACAGATACCTTTTTATAGGGAATAAAATTCTTTGTATGTTTTCCACTGCCTTTAATAGGTGCTGAAGACTACTTTCTCTGCTCAAAAGTTCAGAATTTTAAATTTTCTGTGATTCCCTATTTACAATTTTTTAGGCTTTTATGGTAGTAAGGACAGTTGTCACTGATTGAACAAATCTAAAGATCAAAAAGCTTAAAATATCAGGGACTAGAAGTTCTAAACAAATTCAGTTCTGAGCAGAGAAAGAAGGGATCAGTCTCAAGGGAAATTTAAGTAGAAATTTAATGCCATCAGGATTATTGGAAGTATTGTTTCCACAATTAATTTGTAAAGGAAAGAAATGCTTCCTGCCTGATTTATCATATTTCAGGTGCATTTATGGTAATAATTATGGGTGCCTGCCTTTGTATTCACATGGATTTAAATACTTGTATGCTGTTCATGATACCATCATTCAGCATTGTTTAATTTTATATGCCAAAACCGATAAAGTTTAGTTGTTGCCTGTACTTTGTCCACCTGCTGCTTATCTGGACTCATCTGAAAAAGATTCAGTGCTGTTTCTGTAAAAGAGGCCTTACCTGGCATGCATGGAATAAATTATGTGTGTATGTAATGAGACCAAAAGACCATGATTCTTTTAGAGACCACTAAATGGCAGTTTTGGCTAAGTTCTAGTGACTCTTCAAGACAAATTGCCTACTACAGGAACTGTGCAGGTGTCTGGAGTCAACACAGCCAGCAAGCTGGAGCCTAACTGCAGTCTAGTGTTTAGGTCGCTCAGCCAGGAAGAAAACCTGTCCAGTTGCCACTGGCTGAGAATCACCTCTTCTTCCTCCCTCTTCCTACCTTTTCATTATAGCTTTGTGTTCACACTGGGGCACCCACTGCTTTGCTTGCACAACCCTTAACTATTAACCAGCATCAGGCAGTTGCCCTTATCAAAGCATGCTCCAATCAATACTAACAGCATCACAAGCAGGCAAAAGGGAGTCAGTGTGTTATAATGACAACTACATAGTTACTATGGGGGAAGTCTTACATGGGAACCCTGTTGCGTGTAAAGGACACCCAGAAGAGGGTGCATATCTGGGAACAGCTCCCTCTCCCTCTTTGGCTTATGCTAGATGGCCTAGGACTGAAAGGGAAGCTTTACTCTCTCCATGTCCTCTTTTACTTTTTCAGATTTGTTTTCTTTTTCTCCCTGAAGTTATTTTCACCATTTTAGTCAGTGTATACCATCAGCTATAAACCCTACTAACAAATCTCTGTGCAAGAGAATCTATCTCAGCATCTTCTGTGCAACAGATTCTTTACTTGGACAGGGCCAAGTAGTGATTTATGAGTCTGAATATGCCCAGAATGGTACTGTGTGATGTCGGTCACACAATAAGGTAGTGTTCCCCACCTCCTCAACAGCTTGGAGTGGACTCCTCCTAACTTTCTTCTCTAACCCCTGAAGCTTGCTGCTTGGAGGACTGCTTGGAGTGTCAGTTCATGTACCCTGAGTTTGAGGCAGGCTCACAAGTCTCCACAAGGTGATTATACAAAAGATTCTCTGTTCTTTTTGAACTCCTAATGTTCTTAGTAACTGATGACTACAGGTTAGGAGTACCTCCTTATGGATTCAAACCTGTTTACAAGTTGCATAAGCACTTTGATGCTTAGCTCAGCCAAGACCTTGTGAGCCTGTGGACACCATCAGAAGCTTAACTGCCTGCAGTCAATTCAGTACAGGGAACAAAGGAAGGGGTTTGAGACAGTATTCTGAACCCACCATGTAAATTCTGCTTAAAATGTACATCAGGACTTGTGCCTCTTATGCCTTCCAGTAAATGGGGACTTTTCTTTCAAATCTTATTTATCTTGGCATTTTAGATTTTGCTAGAAGGCTTTTTCCTTCAATTAAGCTATTTATTGAGTGGTATCCCATTGGAGGATGGAACAAGGGTGTCCTAAAAGCTATTGCACTACCAATAGTAACAATAATTTATACCATTAAGTAGTTCTTAAGGCACATTATCTTCACACACAGAATTGCATTTGTGTGCTACTGAATCTGAAAAGACTTGGTTAAAAACTCTAGATATTTGTTTTTGGGAATCACACAGTTAAAAAAGAGAAGAAATATCATTCATATTCATTGTAAACCCCACACATTCAGTTACTAAGTAATTCAGGAACTGCATTTCCTAGGTTAGACTAGTCTGATTTTTCTTCTCTTCCATCACCATGGCAGAATTATATCACTGAAAGTACACAAGAGAAGAGGTTATTTCTTCTGTTGCTTTGAAGTAATTCTCTGAGTGACATGACTAATCCCAGTAAAGATTCCTGATTTATAAGGCAGAATTAGAGATTACGCTTGTCGTTGGAGTCCAAGGGATGTGTAAACTCCACTTTTTGTTTGTAACTCACATAGGTCAGCCTTGCATTAATTCAGTCCTGTATTGATAGCACTGTATTTATGTAAGGTAGATTTCCACCACCAAATATTTCCCAGGGCTCCAAAAAGCATCATGATACCTATATCACCACCGTAGACTTTTGCTGCAACCAGAGCTAGTTATTCCACTTCTGACAGAGCTGCAACCATGTTCTCCTGTACAGAAAAACCTTTAAATATATTTTGAATATTATCAATGTGATAGAATTATGTATGTACATCTACATGAGGAAAAATGAAGCAATGCCATTAATTATCTAGTATCACAGATAGAACATAGTAGAAAAAGGTTTTAAAGCTCCAGTCTTATAAACTGAATTGTTTCATACTAATAAAATGGCATGAGGTAGAGTCAGGGCAGTAGCTTCTACAGTACTGATGAAGAATAAGAAGAATCATGAACTTAATAGCCCAGCAGCTATGTTGTTTCTTTTGATATTATGTGAGGTACATCATATAAATGAATTAATTCCTGTTCAGAAAATCCTTTTAGAACTTACAGCTCTTTGTTGTTTTCTCTTGATGCAGCTCTTTTTTTCTGAGTGCTGGCAGCAAAGTGAAATTTACTCAAATCCTGATGGCTGTGTGTAGCTGGTGCTTCAGTGAGCAGAATTTGAGTAAATTCTTTGCTGCCAGCACTCGAAGCAGAACATACAGGGTTTCCAGGGAGAATGTCACACGTGGGAATGAAAGAAAATACAGATGGCCAAAGGCAACCTAAAAGCTGAGTTATGAGAAGGAAGAATTGGAGCGGGAAGAGGAAAGAAGAAAATTGGAGCCCAAAGAAAGAAAGGAGAGAAAGGCAGAAGCAGCCAGGACACAGGAAAGGGGAAGTGTAGTGAACTTCAGCCAGTGCAAGTAAGGACAATTCTGCATACAATATGGTTATATTTCTATAAACTATAGCCGAGCATCTGGTTTGTAAACACAAAGGGAAGGGATAAATATTTTTAAAAGTGAATAATCCAAATTTTTAATTTATCTTGGGTCATCACTTTATCTCATTTCCTTTCTAATTTTTTTTTTAAATGTAGTAGTTGCTTTTCCTCCTGTTGACAGTCTCTGAAGAAGACACAGCCAGAAGAGAGACTCTTCCTTTTAAGTGAATTCTTGAAGTCTCCGTGGAGGAAAGGTACACTCAATAACTAACTACCTACATAGTAAAGCTGCTAGAACATTTTAAGAAGATGGAAAACTGACAAATCTGTTTCAACAAAGTTGTCAGCTGCAAGTTCCTGTGATCCAAGGTCTGTGAGGAGAGAACAAGACAAAACTTGACCTGCCTCATTCTAAAAAAAAAAAACCAACCCCAAAAAACCAATAAAACCAAACCCAAACCAAAACAAACCAAACACAAAAAAAACCCACAGAAAAGAAAAAGTTATTAAAATCTATTTCCTTCTAAAAAAATTGAAAAGTTTTGAATTGATTCTAACATGAAATTAAACCAGATTTTGAACTCTAATGAGCTGCTACAAAACAGCATTGTTGTCCCCTAGTCACCTTTCACATTCTTTGGGCTAGCTTCAAAACTATTTCCACATTAGCAGGTTCACTGTATAATTTCCCTGCCCAGTATGGTGAGAAGAGGGACCGTCTCCTATCCCTTTAGTACAGAGAGGATTTCAGTTTATAAAATTAATTGTTTGCTTGACAACATGCATCTAATCCAAATATTTGTGCAATCCAACATAAATTCAGAACTGCACCTCACTGTGTGTCACTGAGCTCTATGGCCCAATTTTAATGGAATACTTAATGAAGCTGATGTGCATATTTCCATCCCACACATACAAATTCATCATGAGAATGATTGCTTTCAGCAAACAGAATACCACATGCAACATTATAAATTTAGATACACCTTCTTGAAAGGAACAAAGTGAAACAGGTAATAACCAGCAGAAAATCTGCCTGAAATGCAGGCCTCAGAAATGTCCTACCTTTGCAGAATTAGAATGTAAATTAAAATGAAGAGTGGAGGGGTAAAATAAGAAAATAATAAAATTATGCATCAAATAACTCAATCTGACAATCTGAAAGCTTAAATCACTATTACAATCACAAAATGGTGGAGTTTTCCATTCTCAGAGAAGTAAGGAGGAGGGTCAGCAGAACTGCCACCTTGGACTTCTGGAGGGCAGACTTTGGCCTGTTTAGGGGCCTGGCTGACAGAGACCCTTGGGAGGCAGGCCTGAAGGGCAGAGGGGTCCAGCAAGGCTGGACATTCTTCACGAAGGAAATCATAAAGGCACAGTAGCCGGCCATCCCTGTGTGCCGAAAGGCAAGCTGGCAAGGAAGAAGACCAGCCTGACCAAACAGAGAGCTTTGGCTGGAACTCAGGAAAAAAGAGTTCATAACCTTTAGGAGGAGGGGAAGGCAACTCAGGAAGACTACAAAGGTGTCATGAGGTTATACAGGGAGAAAATTAGAAGGGCTGAAGCCCAGCTAGAGCTTAATCTGGCTACTCCAGTAAAAGACAATAAAAAGTGTCTCTATAAATACACTGGCAACAAAAGGAGGGCTAAGGAGAATCTCCATCCTTTATAGGATGTGGGGGAAAATACAGCGACAAAGGATGTGCAAAAGGCTGAGCTACTTCATGCCTTCTTTTCCTCAGTCCTTAATAGCAAGACCAGTTGTTCTTGGGGTACCCAGACCCCTGAGCTGGAAGACAAGGACAAGGAGAACAATGAAACCCCCATAATCCAAGGGGAAATGGTCAGCAACCTGCTACACCACTTAGGCACACACAAGTCTACGGGGCCAGATGGGACTGACTGAGGGGGCTGGCTGAAGTGCTCACCAAGCCACTTTCAATCATATACCAGCAGTCCTGGCTAACACGGGGCTCCCAGTTGACTGGAGGCTAGCCAATGCGATGCCCGTCTACAACAAGGGACAGAAGGAGTGCCTGGGGAATTACAGGCCTGTCAGTCTGACCATGGTGCTGGGGAAGGTTATGGAGCCTTATGTACTGTCATGCAGCAAGTGCAGTCCAACCAGGTGATCAGCCCCAGCCAGCATGGGCTTGTGAAACTCAGGTCCTGCTTGACAAACCTGATCTCCTTCCATGACAAGAAGACCCACTTAGTGGATGAGGGAAAGGCTACGGATGTTGTCTACCTGGGCAAGGGAAAGGCTGTGGATGTTGTCTACCTGGGCTTTAGTAAAATCTTTGATTCAGCATTGTGTCCCACAGCATTGTCCTGGAGAAACTAGCTGCTCATGGCTTGAATGGGTGGACTCTGATGAGTAAAAAGCTGGCAAGGGCCCAAAGAGCTGGATTAAATGGAGTTTAATCCACTTGGTGGCCGGTCACAAGTGGTGTTCCCCAGGATTGAGTGTACTCTCAGTAACAAGTGAAGACGACAGCAAGTTGGGTGGGAGTGCTCATCTGCTTGAAGGCAGGAGGCTCTGCAGAGGGACCTGGACAGAATGGAGCGATGGCCCGAGGCCAAGTGTGTGCGCTTCAACAAGGCTCAGTGCCAGGGCCTGCGCTGGGGTCACACCAACCCCACGCAGCGCTGCAGGCTGGGGGCAGAGCGGCTGCCAAGCTGCCCAGCAGAAAAGGGCCTGGGGCAGAAAACGGCCATCTGCATACGAGCCGGCAGCGTGCCCAGGTGGCCAGGAAGGCCAAGGGCATCCTGGCTTGTATCCAAAACCGTGTGCCCAGCAGGACCAGGGCAGCGACCATCTCCCTGTACTTGGCACTGGTGAGGCTGCGCCTCGACTACGGTGTTCACCTGTGGGCCCCTCAGGACGAGGAAGACACAGAGGTGCTGGAGCGTGTCCAGGGGAGGGCAACGGAGCTGCTGATGGGTCCGGAGCACAATTCTTACGGGAAGCGGCTGAGGGGACTGGGGTTGTTTAGCCTGGAGAAAAGGAGGCTCAGGGGGGACCTTCTCACTCTCCACAACTACCTGACAGGAGGTTGTAGTGAGGTTGGTGTTGGTCTGTTCTCCCAAGTAACAAGTGATAAGACAAGAGGGAACAGCCTCAAGTTGCACCAGGGGAGGTTTAAATTGGATATTAGGAAAAGTGTCTTCATGGGAAGTGTTACCAAGCATTGGAACAGGCTGCCCAGGAAAGTGCTGGAGTCACCATTCCTGGAGGTATTTGAAAGATGTGTAGAGGTAGCACTTAGGGGCATGGCTTAGTGGTGGAATTTGCAGTGTTACATTAATGGGTGGACTTGATAATCCTAAGGTTCTTTTCCAATCTAAATGATTCTATGATTCTCTTTAGCTGGTAGACTTCTACCTAGCTAGTAAATTAATGTGGTTTAATTGTTTGCTTTTCATCCTCCTCTATCTGAAAAGTAGGATCTCATTTGCAAGCCATTTCCTTTTCAAGTTAGTTGAGGAACAATGTTTCTTAATTTTTTTCAATTTTCACTGGCTAAATATATTCCCATACATCCCTGAAAGTTTCAGCCAGCAGTGTCCTGGATGAATCTCTTTCTAGAAAGAGGATTAATATGTGCTCTTTCTCCTATCCCTTTTAATTTATCCCTGGATGTTTCATTTAGAGGCTTCAAGTTCCCAAAATGTTCATAGAGGTTTAAATAAGACTAGTGTCCTTCCATTGATCTCGCATGACTCAGTCATTCAACCTTTTCACCTAACTAGATATAGCTGAAATATACTTTTCGTTCATGCTGCTTTTCCAGAATTTTTTTTTTCTGGTGAGATTGCATACCATAGAAGCAAACACACACACAAAGAAAAGGGAGAGTTTCTTATCTACAGTAAGTCAGCAAAACTTACTGAAGTTGACATATAAGGCCATTTCCAACAGCTAGAAATTTTGTACACACCAAAACATCATTTGTGAGGCAAGAAGTCAAGACTGATTCTATTTGCTGTTTCTCTCATGTCTTCATATTCTCCATTCCTACCAGCTTTTAGGGCTCACCTGTAGTATACATGATACCATTTGGGATAAGAAGTAGCATAAATAAACACTCTTCCTTTGACTTTTATCCTGGAAAGTGAATGAACTTGGAAGGAATTCCTGTTTGGTACAGCATATGCTACACAACATGCTACAACAGTCAGCCCAGCACTGCAGAGGGGCAAGCCCAGTTTCTCATGCCAGTGAAGCAGCAGCAGTTCTGTTCAGTTCCCAACCTAGAGCTGTCACCTGTGACGTAAGCAGGCCCATCAAAAAAGTAATGTCAGAGCAAACAACCCATTCTAGCAAGGGTGCTGTGTTTTGGGGGCAGGGAGTGGGGGAAGGGGGTGCTCTTCCTTCACTTGGAGGCATTTCTAATGCATTAGTGGATGTGCAGGAATATCTGTCAGGAACAGATCCAGTCTTTATAGCATTCAAGTGATGGAAAAACCTCTCTACTCAAAATAAACATGTGATTTATTATTCACTCTGTTAAAAAAAAAAAAAAATCACATCATGTTTGTAGTCTGAATTTATCTCACTTTAGCGTCCAACAATTTGCTTTGTCTGCTAAATTTAAAAAAGCATCTGCTCAAAGACTTTTTATTCCTTATGTAGGTAATTTCATAGGAAGACATCTCTTGAATTCCTTGTTCCCACGTCAAACAGGGTGAGTTTTATTCTTTTATTATAAGCAGAATATTTCAGACCTTGACTAATTCGTATAGCTCTTTTCTGAACCCTTTCAGGTTTTTCAGCCTCACTTTAAAGGTGCAAATATTAACTCTGAAGACAGAGTTCCATTAATCAGTGTAGCTGGCAATGTCCTGAATCAATAATTTTCCTTTGAAGAATGCCAATTTGCTGAAATCGAACAACTGTAGTAATGCATCTGGTGTGTCAAATCTTTCAGAAACTGTCTGCTTTTCCCTCAGCTAGGCTGTTTGGCTAGCTGCTGCAGAATCAGAACCTATGGGGTTCTGATACCACCACCTCAAACCTCTGCAATTTCTTAATGGCAAATTGAATTGTACCCTCAAATTCAGCAAGAAGTTCCTGCTTGGTGATAATAAGTGAGACAACTCTGTCTCACTTCCTGGAAGGAAATAGGATTTTTAATTTTTCTAATCTAACTGGTCCCCACCTGGACCAAAGTAAGTGCCAGAAGTTTTCCTGGGATATGTACCTTGGTTTAAACCTGATGTATAATCAGGTTTGCCATCACTGCTGTACTAGTTGTTGGTGATTACTGAAAGATGCTTCATTCTTTTCTAATATCTGTGATACCAGCTTTTAAAACTGCTCATACAACTTTTATGCATTCCCATTTCACCCAAGACCAACGGGCTGAGGAGGTGAGCAGTTTGTTCAGAAGCTGAATACCTCTTACTGATATGAATCTATCTAATCAAAGGTTACACTTACCTCAGACTTAAACAGGAAATAATTTTGAATTTCCCCCTGGTAAATAAGGAATGCATCAACTCTATGGATAGGAAAGGTGATATATCCAGTACTTCAACAGCTGGTAACAACTCCTTCTCCTGATGACAAATAAAAGTCACTTTGATAACAAAAGGTGTGGTTCCATAGGAATTTCTCCTGGTAATATCTGGTCTAGATCATTCCTTCTCACTTGCATGACTACACCATGAGCCACCAGAGTAAGCCACAAGCTATGTCACAGTGCTTTGCTGTTAATGAAAAGCTAGGACCATGCAAGCTCAGCTTCAGTTTAATTTAAACTGCTCTGGAACCACATTTTCAGACTGTCTCTCAACCAGCTTTTTTCTGTAACAGTGCCTTGGCTTTAATGGTTTCACCTTTTTCCTCCTCTGATGACTTGCTTGTACCTTATCTCAGCACTGGCCACTCAGTTGTACCGGTACCTGTTTGTGCAGCTGAGCAGTGAATCAGAGAACTGGCCAGGTTAAAAATAACTCGGCAAAAAGAAAATGGTTTTCATCTGATCAGTTCCCTGATCTGGCTTACTCTGCAGTTGCACAAAGAGTGGTAGGACCAAAACTGGGATAAGAGGGAAGAATGAGAAGAATAATCAGCCTGAAGGAGACCAGACCACTACCACTGAATGAAGTGCTGTAAACTTACAGCCTCTGTGAGAACAACTTCCTATGATGTTTCTGCAGCCATGGAACTCTGAACTTTATTCCTTCAATCAATATATATTACTAATTAAAATTACTATTTCTGACATGTATACTAACGAGGCTATTTTGCATAGGTTTCCTGTGGTTCAGGTTGTGAATGGCTCTGAGTCAAAATGTCATTGAATATTTGAAGGTAAATTCCTTCTGGGTAGGTTATCTGTTCTGTTGTCCTGGTTTCAGCTGGGATAGAGTTAATTTTCTAAACTAAGATTAGAGTTAATCCAATCTAAACCTCCCCTGGTGTAACTTGAGGCCTTTTCCTCTCATCCTGTCTCTTGTTACTTAGGAGAACAGACAGACCCCCACCTCACTACAACCTCCTGTCACGTAGTTGTGAAGAGTGAGAATGTCCCCCCTGAGCCTCCTTTTCTCCAGGCTAAACAACCCCAGTTCCTTCCACTGCTTCTCATAAGACTTGTGCCTCAGACTCTTCACCAGCTTTGTTGCCCTTCTGTGGACATGCTCCAGCACCTCAACAACCCTCTTGTTTTGAGGGGCCTGCAACTGAACACAGTATTTGGGGCGCAGCCTCACCAGTGCCATAGCTGGCAGTCTTTTTAAGCAAGTCCTTAGCTGGAGAATCTGGTTCTTCTTCATTACACTTCATGCAGTTTTAGACCCACTCTGAAATTAGAGGAAGTGTACTTTGTGATTTAAATGTCTACTGGATTGAGTGGATCCAGTTGAGTTCCAAAAAAATTATCGGAGGAATGAAACACCTCTCCTATGACAAAAGGCCGAGAGAGCTGGGGTTGCTCAGCCTGGAGAAAAGGGGGCTCTGGGGAAACCTTGTTGCGGCCTTTCAGTACCTAGAGTGGGCTTGTAAGAAAGATGGGGACAAACTTTTTTGTAGAACCTGTTGCAATAGGACAAGGGGTAATCATTTCAAACTAAAAGAGGGTAGATTTACATTAGGTATAAGGAAGAAATTTTTTACAGTGAGGGTGGTGAAACACTGGAGCAGATTGCCCAGAGAGGTGGTGGATGCCCCATCCCTGGAAATGTTCAAAGTCAGATTGGATGGGACTCTGAGCAACCTGATCTAGTGGAACGTGTCCCTGAGAAGAGGGGGGTGGTCTAGATGGGATTTAGAGATCCCTTCCAACCCAAACCATTCTATGAATCTATGAACTTGCAGAGTTAACTCAGCTCCTGTCAAAATCAGTAGGAGTTAAGAGCACTTAGCACTTGAAGGTAGCTCATACAATCAGCCCGACTGATAGGGCATTTCCCTTTGTTACACTATTTGTGTGAGCTTTGATGCAACTAATAATTGTTACAATCACAGAATCATTCAGGTGGAAGGGATCTCAGAAGGTATCCACTCTAACCTCCTGCTCAAAGCAGGGTCAGCCATTAGATTAGATCAGATCTGATCAGGTCATAATACTGAATGCCAATTCAGCTGTGGTTGACATTTTCTTGTTTCTCATAGTGTTTTCCAGGACTCTTTACCAGTGGAATGTAGGGTGGCTCCATAAGCAATGCCTGGGCTGTATAACTCCATTACATAGTCTCAATATCTAATTATAACCTGAATGTATTGAGAAAATCATGCAAATCACACATAGACTGTTTTTCTCTTGAGCATTTTGAAAATCAGGATTAATCTGCCTGACATGTGCATGATTTTCCATGAAGTTGTGTTGGAATATAAACCCAATGTAACCTAATGGCTAACAAGTCAATAGCAAGGAAAGAAAATATAGCTGAAAGCTATAAATCCCTTGGAACATGAAATCTTTCACACTTTCAATTCTTTTAGTCTCTCTTTTGCTTTCCTCCTGTCCAGTTTAAAAATAATTTTCCGGTGGGGAATAAAAAAAAGAACATTAAAAGAAGCCTAAAGAAACATTTATATTTCTCTCTTCAAAGTATCCTTTTCTGGTCTTACCTATTCAATTTCACTCTTAACTCCCACATGCTTCAGTTCCCTACCTTCTTTCAATGCAGTTTCAGCAGAGATTTCTGACACTGGATTGAAAGCTACCTTGAGTTGCTCTAGCGGAGTCAAGTCTAGAGTTACATCCCTGCCAACAAATTAATTGCATGTGGGATCAATCACTACCATTGAGGCCAACTGGCATGGAACAGCCCATGTTCCTGTTACTAAACACTATTCTAAGGTGCATAATGATATCTGAACTAGCTATTGGTAATGGTCCCTGACCTAGACTAATTTCTGAGTAGTTGGTTCATGGTAAATATTTGAGTGCATAAAGGTTGAGCTGGTCCAAAAGCTTGCCAGGGGATGTTTTGGCAATATAACAGTACATACATTTAAACTGTGTTTCTGGGAACAGAACTTGGGCATGTCTATGTTATTAAACAGTGCCAAGGAAATGTCAAAACAGCAAATAAAAGGGCTGAGGAGTATACTTCTGTTCATGTTCCTGTTTACTGCTTTTGAGTTTTGGCTGAAAATTGGCTGCTACACTTAGGAAAAGTTGAACTCAGTACAGACCTGGTAGCTTCAGCTGTAGTGCACTCAGGCCTTGTCACACCTTACCTATCCAGACACCATGAACCTGAACTAAGACCTACAATAAGTATGAGGAGAGGCTGAGAGGACTGGGTTTGTTCAGCTTTGAGAAGGCTAAAGAGAGCTTTTAACTGCCAACAAATATTGAACAGGAGGATGCAGAAAGGATAGAGCCATATTCTTCTCTAAGTACACAGCGATGGGAAAAGATGCAAAGGAGACAGGTTGGAAAACAAGAAATTCTATTTACATGTAAGGAAGAACTTCTCCACCAGAAGTGTGGCCAAATACTGGACCAGGTTACCCACAGAGGATGCATAATCTCCATCCTTGGAAATGCTCAGAAAATGGATGGACAAGCTTTGAGAAGTTTGACTTTGATCAATCTGCTTCGAACAGCTAGATGACTGTCAGAGTCCCTTTCAGCCTGAATAATTCACTTATTCTACAATTAAAGAAGAGAAACAAATCTTTCCAGGTCCTTTCATAAGGAAGACCTGAAGCCTGGGAGAAAGTAGCTGTTAGCATGTGCTTGAAGTTTTATAATATGGTGTTCTGTTTTGAGAGCGAGCAAGAAAGCATAGTCCCATACTTTAAATGGCTTGGCTGGTAGGCCAGTGTTTTGGGTTTAGAGGCATTTTTTTCTCCCATGAAAGCACAATGAAGACAACATAAAACTAAACTGCAACCAGTGCAAACCTACGCGCTAACTGTGATACAGCCGATGCATGAAAAAGTTCTATGTTGTTTTACTGAAAGGGATTTTTTTTCTTTATCTTTTAACTTGTGGTTTTAGTTTTCTTCTTCTATAAGATTTCACTTCTGTGTACATAAGCTTAGTCTTCTCTGTTGTTTGGACTGTTAGAACTCTCTAATATTCCTTTTGGGATTAGAGCTCTACCATGTACATCATATTTCCAAGCTAGCCTTCATATATTTCCATCTCACCAACTCTCCAGTTATTTCCAAATCTCATTTAGAATGAGGCATCTTTCCTTCTTTAAATCTTCATTCTTTTCCCTGCCTGCACTCACTGATATTTGGGATACAGGTTTTTGTTTGCTTGTTTATTCCCTGTGGTAGCCTCTAAAATAAAGCACTGATTCTGTGGTTCATGAAATTGCCTCAATAATAGTCCCAGTGGGCCCTTTTTTGCAAAAGCAAGAATCTACAGAATGAATCCTATTGTATGTATCCCAGCACCCAGCCCTCTTCAAAGCCCTCCCTCAAAAAGTCCTGATTTGGAGCTTATTCCTTTCAGGACATTCTTAACTTCCACTGCCATGAAACTGGCATCAAATCAGAATTTAGATTTTAAGCCATGAAGTCAGATAAACACTAAGTCTTCACTCACTTTTTTTCATGGGCATTCGTTAAAAATATTTTTAAGATGCCACTACTGAAATATACTCCCCACTTGCAGATATTGCAGTAATTATGCAGCACTCTGGTGCCAGTATACACAACAGAGGCCCTCCCTCAGGTCTATGTTTTGTGCCATTTACCAGTACATTTTTCATTATCATTTATTTTTACTAGCAAACCTAGCCCTGACTGCCAGTCAGCCTGCATGTAGACAATGTGCTGCTCCCACAGACAAGAAAGTCAGATGAAGAATTTTAAATAAGGTGTTTTAAAAGTGTTTACCATCTAAACCTGCTTCCCAAAGTGGTATTGTGCGTAGTTGGAGTGCATCTACCTACCTGATTTTCTACCTGGGACTGAATTTCAACCAAGCACAAGTATCTCTCCAGTGGTGATAAACAGCCTTGCCATTCATTTACATGCATTCTTTATTCATTCAGATCCACGCAACAGATTTTTTTGTCTCCAGTTTGGAACATGGTTTGACTGAAAAAGCTTTGTTCATCTTAATCTCTAAACATCTGTTCAAGTTTTTTCTCATTCTTGGTCCCCATCTATTAGAAATTCTATGGGCACTCTATGGAAAATTTATTGTATCTTTATCAAATAGGAGAGGGGAAAAAAACCCCAAAACCAACAAACAAAACCACGAAAAAACCAAAAAACCCTACCAACTTTCTTTGCATCAGGCAAATTCAGTTCCATATAACAGAATCGACTTGAGGCCAGTTGAATCAAATGCTGATTAAGTCTGGAAAGACACAGTTTAAGATGAATACAGGTGGTGTTCAGGCCTCAGTGCAAAAGTGAGCATCATCTATTATGAATATTTGTCTTGAATCATTATGAAGTTTGTCTATTAGTAGCAGATCTAGGTCAAATGTTCCCAAGAGCTGGGCTGCTAATGAAACAGGTTGAAATCTAGTTTTGTTTTCATTATACATTTCCATACATTTTTTATGAAAGCTTGTGCATCACCAGTAGAAAACCTAGCTCAGCCTTTATAGTAGAAGTCCTCATCAAAATGAGATTTAAATGTAGGATTAAGTTTATTTGGCTTTAATATATCAACAAACTTTTTGGTTTTGTTGATTTTTTCCCCCTGTGGGGAGTGGCATAAAGTGGCATAAAACTTATATGCATAAATACCTAAATACTGTGTGAAGGACTGAGCCAAGAGAGGTTGGTGAACTTGCTGTGTGGGAAGAACTGAGCCAAGAGAGGTTGCTGAACTTGCTATTGGTGGCTAGCCAAGGGACCCCAGCTACTCCATCTTCCTATTTCACAGTGGAACTCGGAGACAAGTTGGGAGCTTTGGGAGCTATTATCATGCTCTTCCCTCTGTTTTCTGAAATGTGTAGTATCTATTTTATGGTTTTAATCATATAATGATTCTGGTATTCAGCTATTGCTACTGTTTCAGTTAGCACTGTTCCTATTTATGTAAGGGATATTGTTTTTATAAACTGAGAGCTCCAAAACAGAACCATATATGCAACAGGAAAAATGAGAGCCCATGCTACCATGGCAAAACCTAGTGGTAGACAAAACCCATTAATTAGCTTTTTGCAATAAGTGCCCAAGGTATGACATTTCAGAAGAAATGATGGGGAGGAGGGGAAGTGTACTAAGTACAGTTGGTCCATATGTGAAATCTGGCAAGTTGCGTGATACCATAATACAGGACAAGATAAGCTATTGAAAAGAGGACAGCAAGGTGAGTCACAGAAAGAAGCGATGTTTTCTGCCACCTGGCCCCCACTCCCCACCCCCAATAGTGAGATTTCCTGTTTCCTACATACCTTTCCTTCAACCAAGAGAGAATTTCTTTACAATCTTGGAAATTGGTGTTATTTTGGAAAGCCTGTTCAAATGAATGAAATTTGAACTTGCTATTAGCATCAGAAAATGCTTTCTTTGCCTTCTGTTTCTTTTCAGTTACTGCTATGATCATATCTGTGTCCATTGGCCCCTACTTGGTAACTCATCTGGCTTGGATGTTGCTATGGTAGCCAATACTATTTTCATGAAAGTACATGACTTTTTCAGCATGTTTCACAGATATTTCCCAAAGCATTACCTGAGCCAAACATAAAACTCTTTCGTAACTGATAAAAATAAAGCACATCTTATTCTGCTCAAGCAGCAACTGATGGATACATGTGATGTGCACCCGTTATACTAATTTGCTAACTCTGGCCAGTATAGATCTCTTTCTCATTCTGTGGAGGTATTCCCACATGCCGGGAGAAAAAAAGATTGAGAGATAATCCAGTCTTTGAGAGACCTGACAGTTCTTCCAAAAGCATGGAATTCTCCCCTGGATGGAGGTAAGACTAACTTCAAAGCCACCTCACCACAGAAAAAAAGTGAAATTAAAGAATCCAGTATTACAGTATACTGTTCATTGCATACAGCATTGAGGACTTGCTTCATAATGAGCAAGGAATTAAGTGAAAGAATATGAAACACTCAAAAGGAAAGCATACAAGTATAACAAAGCTGCTCACAAATATTCAATGTGTCAAAAATGTTCTTTCTCTGGCCCCCATAAAACATAGAAAGTTCTAGACTGCTTTCAGGGATATGAGAAGAAAGCCATCAAACAGAAAATAAAGTCACCAGCAAACCCCTCAAGTACAATGATCCAAATGTCATTTTTTTATTTTTTATTTGGTTTAATTTATCTAGCTTTTTTTTTTTCACCCATTAAGCACTGTGCTAGGTAAAAAGACTGGACCACAGAGTCTCCTTCTCTTTTAAAGGAGCCACAATAGCTTTTGATAACACAGTTTTGACCTTATCTGATTTTTACAGCCTATTTGCTATTTCTAAAGTATTATTCATTGCCCATTATTATACTAATAAATTTTATTATCTTTTATAAAGCTGCCAATGGTTACATGCTTGAATGGCCCTCAAAAAAGAAAGCTATAATGACAGAACAAGGTAAACGTAATAAAACATTCTTTGTTCTCAAAGTGTATTTGTGATAATGGGCCATTACCTTTTATTTATTATTCACATAAATGTATGATGGGATTTGTACCTTCTCTGGTATGAACTGTCTCATCTTGTAGGGACCATCCAAGTTTTTTTGTAAACTGTGCTTTGAATTTTGGGTCTCTTTACTAAGAAGATAAAGAATGCTGAAAAAAAATCCTAAATTTTTCTTTACTATCATTTTTGTAGCCTCAGCAATTGTATGTATGTACAGTCATCTACATGCTAAACTCACTTTTCCTAGTTCACATCGAGCTAATACAATACTACCAGCTTAAGTCACTTAGACATATAATAAACAGGCAGAAGATTTTAGAAGGTGAAGAATGGTACTGTTTTTTTAAATATTTTCTTAAGTACTGCTGAAATTTAGTGAAATGTCACCAGATCCATAGTTCTGTACCAGAAGCCAATATTAGACCTTGTATGCATGCAACACGGGGGATGGAGAAGTATAACTAAAAAAAAAGGAAATAAACATACACGGTGCATGTAGTTCCTGTATCATAATGTCAACTTCTGTCTTGATACATAGAATGATGGAATCATAGAGTGGTTTGGGTTGGAAGGAACCCTAAAGGTCATCTAGTTCCAACCTCCCTGCCATGGGCAGGGACACCTTCCACTAGATAAGGTTGCTCAAAGCCCCATCCAGCCTGGCCTTGAACATTTCCAGGGATGGGGCATCCATAACTTCTCTGGGCAACCTGTTCCAGTGCCTCACCACCCTCACAGTAAAGAATTTCTTCCTAATATCTAATCTACCCTCTTTCAGTTTAAAACCATTACCCGTTGTCCTATCGTACATCCCCTACTATGTCTATATACATGTCTATATACAATTTATTAGCTTCCTCTAAGTGTTTTTTGTATAGCTATATAGGAACAGACAACCTCGTTCTTTGTCATATAAGTTCTTACAATCTTTATTTTAGTTATGTTAAGGTCTTTTTCCACTGAAGTGTCTTAAGTATCTGTATTAGCAAGTTCTAAACTGTTTCTTCAACTGAGTCAAACAGATATGAAACACTGGACTGAAGTTCCATCCAAACCACAAGATCTTCCCTCTTCCAGTTCCACTGGTGAAAAAAACCCAAAAACTAAACCAAACCAAAACAAATCCACAGTAACAAAATAATTCAAACTAGACACACAGCTCAAAAGAGACTTTGTATTTCATAAAGGTCTTTTTCTCAGTAGTATGAAAAATCAGAAAGTAGATTTTTAATCCAAAATCTAAGTCAAACCTGTAAAAAACACCTGAGAAAAGTCAAAGCTATCACACTAGACATATGCTTGGGCTGTTTCTCAGCAAACTGAGATCTTCCCTAACATCAATAGACCCCAGGAGACATCACAAATGCAATAAAACTCAGCTCCACAGTGTATATAATCACATTTACCCTGACCTTCTTTACTCCTAAACCTCTTCATGTTTCCCATGTTCAAGTAGTGGTGCAGGATGGACTTGTGAACAAGGAAGTAATGGCTCAGAACAACTCTATGCTAAGTACATTTTGCCATAGAGCTCACCGTTATCAGCTTTTTCTGACACCAGCATCTTAACACCATTTTCATCGGCTGTCATACTGAAAACCAGTGTTAAAGACAGGTAAGTCACATCCTAATTTGAACAAACACTTTTCAGCAGCATCTTGTACAACACAGGCCCAAGTGCTAAAGACCTCTGATGTAAATTTATATGGAACACTCATCAAATGCAAGACAATCATTTTTTACAATCAGAATATTGATACAACAAAAGAGTACTCAGAACATAACTTCATATAGTATACATTAGTCAGCCAAGAAACACATTGTAAATTATTCTTGGCCTAAGCTTCTAAAAATCTTGTGAAGGTTCAGACTGTCTTCCTTTGAAAAGCACATGGTATTTCTCTGGCTAAAGTAGCATCTGTTAGCTGGAAAGAACTTGGAGGGGGTTATGATGTTCCGGTAATATTTTCTTATTCATGTTAACTGCATGTGTGCTTGTTCTCCCTTTAGAGGTAGCCATGGGAGATACCTCATCATACAATTAATTTCTATTTAACATTGCGGTAGTACATTT
The DNA here is from genome assembly GCF_023634155.1 of Falco peregrinus. Lineage (NCBI taxonomy): Eukaryota > Metazoa > Chordata > Aves > Falconiformes > Falconidae > Falco > Falco peregrinus. The sequence continues at coordinate 52,889,654 of NC_073722.1, read as the reverse complement.
ATTTTTCACTAGTATTTTTGATGCATAGTACGTAGGATAGAAGGCAATATATTGTCTACCTGATCAGACAGCATGACACACCCCACAGAACTTCAGATATTCTCTCTTTGGATCTGATTGTGCCACAGAACACATTTTAGAGTATCTTTCTATTTTCTATGTCTTGGAATAACAGACTATCTGCTTCATAATCTTGTAAATTGTTCCACTAGTTAAGTACCCTAACTATTAAAAGTTCACCCCCTAGACACAATCATCACAGTCAAATTCTACCCTAAGTAGGTAGATAATCTAAATTAAACACTTCAGTCTCTCACTATTATTTTCCTTTTAGATGCGCATCAGTGTTCCTCTTAATTATTGTAAGCTAGTCTCCCATATGCTAAGTAGCCTCTAACAGGATCTGAGACACACATAAATCTGCTCATTATTATAGAAAACCAATATTATTTTTAAATGTTTCAGGCTAGTAAGGACAGAATAGCTTTGCATTGTTCTTATCCAGGGAACCCAAAATAGAAATGTATATTATGAAATCAATATTCTTTGAAACAACATGGCTCTGCTTCTCACTCCACTGTAATTACAGGTAGACAGCAGGGAACACATAGCTGCTCTGCCATTTTTTGTCAGTAACTGCTTACCCAAATGATGGTACAGTCTCATAATTTGCACATGAATTATTTATGTTTCCATTATTATGCCAGTTCTGCAAATATTCAAAAAGGGACGCTAACTGGCAAGGTTCTCATAGATGCTAAATTTCTTTGTCAAAGGCCAAAAAAACTGCCAACATTTATTAAAAAAACCCAATAATTTAAAGACAAATAGTTGTCAGCATTCATAAACTGTTTCATATAAAATCCCTATTCATCACAATCAATCCCAACTGTAATACAATTTTAAAAAAAGAAAAAATAAATTAAAGCAACTTACCAAAGCTGTAAGTTCAGCGTGGGACTACACCTGACTGCATCCTCAGCAACTTACAGGTCCTTTCTAACACCACAAAATTCTGCTTAGGAAATTTGTTAGGAAATCACAATCAGTAAGTTTCAGCCTCTCAGACTGAAGGTCTTATTCTGCATCATTCTAAGCAGTAATGGTGAAGAACTGTGTGAGCCGAACAGCTCACAACACTGATGGTTTCCCTTTATAGAGCTATAATCAACATCCTTTGGGGAAAATGCCATTGGAATCCCAGAACCATCCAGGCTGGAAAGGGCCCTGGGATGAGCTGTTCAAAGGAAGATAAAACACTGAATTCAGACCAGGCTTAAGGCTTTTTCTAGTCTGGTTCTGAAATGTTGTATCCAATGTACAGCATTTCCAGGCCATGTGTTCCAATTCTTCATTATTTTTATGGGGATTTTTTTTCTTTAGATCTGGTTTGAACCTCCCCTGATTCAATGTGTGACCATTGCCTCTTGTTCCCCTGCTGTGCACCTCCTTAAAGATCCTGGCTCTGTCTTCTCAGTAACACACACCCTCAAGCATATGAACTGCATCCTCTGTTTCGGTGTCACTTGCAAACTTGATGGGGCTCCATACTATTTCCAGGTCACTTATGAAGATGTTAAGTTAGGTCCCAGAATAGACCCTGTGGAAATTATAGCCAGCCTTCCGGTAACATAGAAACTATTGACGACTAGCTTTTGAGCCCAGTTTTTAACCCATTCATTCTTTGTAGCCTTTTATTTTGCAGAATGCTAACCAAGGTCAGTTTTAATATTATTTAACTCAAAAGAAAAATCTCTGTGGCTGTCAATGGGGAGTTTATTTCCTCCAAATGACTACATGCTAATTTACAATGCAGACTCAACTGCTGCCTGGCTGCTCCGAGGACTGAATAAGTATGAAAATGACCCTAAGAAGACCTAAATTCATCAAATAAATGTTTAGGAAAGTGAAGGTTTCTGATTTTTCATCAGCTTATTACTTCAAATTATTTTTCCTATCATTTAACCAAATGCAGCATGCAAAGATCTGAATCCAATAGATCATACATGCAGAGTATGTAAAAACTTTGGGGTTCCCTGTCCAAATAGACAAAGAGTACCTTGAAACTGAGTCAATAAGGCTGAAGAAAAAACATTGAAAGGAGTGAAACAAGTGAGCTGGACTTTGCATACATGCTGAAGGTTGCATACCAGTTTTGGACAGCTTAACCTCTCCTGCAATAGCAGAATTGTATGAATTAATTAGTGTTAATTGCCTTGACCAGCCTCACCTGAGACTCCCACCCACACACTCCTTGCCTGTTAGCTCAGAATCCTCATATATGCTGAGGATTGGACACCTACTCCTTACCTGAAGATATGCTGTAGGTAAATATGCCTTCTACTGCTGCTGAGCTTCCTTAGTGACTGAACTGACTTACCATCTTGCTTTTGTTAGGTGATCCTTGAACTGTTCAAAACCTGCTGCTGTCATTAGTCCTGCTCCCTGCTTGGAGATGTGGAACTGTTCCTTATTTAGTGATGCTATAGTCCCTGGCTAGGTTGCCCTGCTGTGACCCCTGGCTGATCTTCCCTTCTGAAGCAGCCCCACTCTCCTTGCTCTGTGACAAAGAGTAAAGCCAATGTTCTGGTGGTCTACACAGTGTGACTACTGTACATAAGAGTAAGAGAGAGTTAACAGTAGAAACTTATTTGTCTTCTGACAGCTGTGTGGAGCTGGTGCTTCAATGAGAAAAAATAGCGTAAATTCTTCTTTGCTGCTAATACCTGTGGAGTAGAGCATACAGAATTTCCACAGATACGTTTGGGAATGCAAGAGAATTCAGATGGATGAAGGCAAGCTAGAAGATAAGCTATGAGGTGCAAGAAGGGGAGTGGAAAGAAAAAAAAAGAGGAATTAGGATCTAGAGAAAGGAGGGAAACAAGACCAACACCGATGCGATTCAGGAAAGGTGAAGTGTCATGAACTTCAGCCACTTTCCCAGACTTTTTCTCCTATCTGTAAGTTAATCACTGCAATATCTTTCTTCCTCTGCACACCCCACCCCCCCTGCCTCCAGTTTCTCTCTCGCTGTGGAAACTCCTATATTTTGGCTCTTGCTGCCACCATGTAATTTTGGATTTTTCTTGAGAATCAACACGGCTCCAGCTGATGGGTTGGACCCAGCATATGCTTGACAAAGACTACTTTCCAGGGCCAAAACACGCATTGTGACTTCAAGTATTTCACTCTGCATTGTCTTGGAGGGTAGCTCTAAGAAGACCAATTTTCCACCAGCTTTATGCCCAGCACTCCTGCACAGCAAAGTTTATGGAATCAAGCTGTCAGGATAGCAGTAGAGACATTCTCTTCTGCCCAGATTAGTAGTGCTGTTTAGGCTCTTTTTCTAGGCCAATGTGCTGAATGCCTGACAGATCCACTGAACTAACATTTGCTTTTACGTTCTATCAACACAGGCAGAATAATCAAGAGAGGGGAAACTGAGGAATAGAAGTCCCTTAAAATATCTCCACTTTTGGAGAGTATACAGCATTCCATCTCACATCTAACAATCTAATAATGGGAAGAAAAAAATTAATTTTAAATAGTACATCAGCAAGTCCAGGAAATCCTATCCCAAATCCAAGAAATAAAGAGATTCCATGGGCCACTCAGGACTTCACTTATGTGAAAGGCAATGCCAGTGCCTATCTAAAAGAACAGTTTCCAGAGGGGCTTGCAAGCAAATTTTGTTCTAACTTGCTAGCAGTGGTGTAGTGGTATCATACCCTGCTTGCATGGTACAGTGGTGTTTAGTAATTTACTTCTCCGAGAATAGCTGGGAATCATTCAGAAGGGGTCTTCTGGCCAGGGCCAAGCCTTTCTTCTAGGTCACTGACTGAAGGGCCTCAAACTGGCTATTGGGGGAAGCCTTAGGCTTTGCTAATAAAGGCAGACATATAGAGTGATTTCACACAGTTATTCATAATTCACTGTGATGAATGACAGCCTGAAAGCTGGAGAGAGACGTATAAACCCCATGTTTTTTACTAACACATTTTTCATCGCAACTAAAATCAAACTAGTTCAACACTGACCCAAACGTGCATCTTCTCTGATACTAGCCAGAACTTCATCTTTATTCCAAGCAGGATGGTGACAGGCTTCCTTGTTTCTGCGTATGCCTAAGAATTTGCTTTCCAATAAGAATTCTAAGTTCAAATAACAGTATGACACACACAGACCTTGGTGCAGAGTATTTGCTTTCCATTTAACAGGTTTTTCACTAGAAAATATGTAACCTTATCCTATCACTATGGCAGTGAGAGAGTATGAGTCTTATCTATTCTCCACATGCATTGCAGGATGAAATAAAGCCAAGCAGGAAACCACCTCTTGTGGTTTAGGCTTTCTTTGCTCTGCATTCTGGTAACAGAAGAACCAGACCAGCTCCCAAACACCACACCCAGAGCAGCAAACCAACACCCATGAAACAGCATAGAAATACACACAAATCTTTCAGTGCCATCTAAAACCAGAAGCAACCAAGAAGTCCTTACATGTGGGAAAATGCTCACCTGTCTGTCAATGCTAATAGATTAATATATCTCCAGCTTTCTATTAAAACAAGGGAGAAGACATGCTTGGATCTTCATTTATCCCTCCACGTTATCTTGCCATGAGATGTCTTGGAGGAACATTTAGTAATCAATATGCACAGTTTCTCTCCTCATTTCCTTTTAGTGCACTTATTATGAAAGAAAAAAAATTGTTTTTTGTTTCACTTTGCTATGCTATGTGAAATGAAGAGGACACAGAAGTCTGCTTGTAAAGATTCATGCAAACCTGTAAGTAAACTCAAGACCAGGAACTCAGCAGGTAAGCAAAGGGTGACCCTATCCAAACAAGTAGATGTGAAATCTGGTGGTCAAAGGAATAACGCTGGGTTTGTACTCATCATTTATGTCTCCAGAAACATGTATTTACCTATCTCTGGAACATTTTTAGTGTTTTCTCCATGGTATTTAAAGCAATATATAACTCTCTGGAAATGGAGGGTAAGTACCCTTTATATCTGAAGCAATGTAATACCACTCTCACTCAGCCACCCACTCTCCCTGCAGTTCAAGTCATCTGAGGGACAGTTCTTATCTCTATGCAACATCCTTGGCCCTTCCTCAGTTCGCTGGTGAGCTCCATCCTGCTCCTGTTACCATGTCACATTGAGAACTACCACCAACAGTATGTAAGTGCCATAAAGCAGTCACCAGAAGACAGCTTTTAGGTAGAGAAACAATGTCTTTGAGAACCACTTCAGAAGGAAGCATCTGTCAAAGGTAAGCTTACTCTTTCCTGCTTTCCATGACACTTGTTTGACTTTAAGTAGGTTTCCACTGCTTTGGCAGATGGTGCAAGCATAACAGCAGCACAGAGAAAAATCAGCTGCTCAGTCTCAGAAGCTGCACATATTCCAGCACATACTTTACACAGAGTCAAGTGGACAGGTCTTCCCCTTCGAGGTGAAGTATTTTTCACTTGGCTGCAAGTGAATTCTGTCTTAAAATCCAGTCAGGTGAGACAACTAGTTTAATAATGTAGCACACATACATGCTTGTGTCAGCAAGACTTAAAAGAGCAAGACGAATTATTTCTGCTACATGAAAACTGCACAACAAAGGCCATGCAATGCCAGGATGCAAGAAGAGAGGTGAGGGGTTTGGGGTTTTTTTATTACTGTTATTATTATTTTTAATGACTCAGAAAAATAAACAGAAAATGTAATGGACATTTTCTAAGTAGAGCTCGTTCTTGTTACATTGTTCGCCGAGAGTGTGGTAGCGTTAAAAAGCTATTCACAGCTGCTTCACATTCACACTATGCTGTCATTGAGCACCGTTACTGGGCTTCTGGGAACTCCTGCAGATAATGACACATGCTTCCATTTTAGATAGAATAGTCTGCATGTTAGAATAATCTGCATGTTCTTGAAATCCACAAGAGAGTACATCAATTAACATATCCCAGATATTAATCCATAAAACATGCTTGTATTCTAGGGGTCGATTCATTGTTTTTAAACACTTCTTCATTCTGCTTGCATTAAATCATTGCTTATTTAATAAAAGATTAGCTGGTTTATTTAAAATACAAAAATCAAAGAGGGAGAACTTCCAAAACTCCTGAGAAACAGAGGAATTTTTACTGGGGAGGCAGGAAAGTGAGAAGGCAGAGGTTTTGCACAGCTTCCATTTAAATATGCTGTACAGAGTGGAGATGTGACAAATTTTTTTCTTTAATCATCAGATACTAAATTCTTTGATAATTTGTCAGATACTACATATGAATGACAGTAAAAAATGCATCTTACTTGTACAGAATGGTATTTTCAGCATGTGTTTCTGAATTCAAGGGGTTTTGACACACTACATCACCCCACAAGGGCCAAATTGTACTTGGGTCCTAAAGAGAATAAAGGAAATGGAAGTTGAAGAAACCTTTCCCCATATACCTCTGTGTCCTTCTAGTCCTTTTGCTAGGGATGGATGGGTACAAACTAGTATCAATAGTGACACCACAAGTCTAAGTAATTCTGGTATTGTGATTGTAGCTCTCCAGTTCATCTCCTCTCTGTCAAACAGTATCAGAACTTCCATTACAACAGAAATATCTTCCACCCTCCCAAAAAGGAGGGCCATGGCACAACCCTTAGAAATATCCCCTGCAATTTCTACCTTTCACAGATAAAAGCATTTTAGGAACTAACAGATGCAGTGGACATTCATCTTCACTAAAGATATTGAGATTAGTCATACTCAGTCCTAGAGCTGAAAGAAACCAAGTGCTGCAAAAAGCTGACTTAATAGGTCATTTTACAGGATTCTGCAAACCTTTTGGAAAGCTTTCTTGGATTTAGCATGAATTTCTGATCAGAAGAAATAAGACCAGTAGCCTGACAAGCAGAACTCTTACCTAGAAAGAGAGAGGTTGATGCTCATGACCTTGCTCTGATTGGATAAGACTAAGCTACAGGTTATGGTAGTGGTATGTGGGTAACATATATCCACTAAAGAGGCTCAGACATTCTTGGCTTTGACATAGTATAGAACTGGGGAAAATATACATATTTAAAATATTTCATAATTAGAACATCTTTTTAACTACTGAACAAGAGTTGAATAGAATAGAAGAAAAGTTTAGTTCATAAGTTTGAAGTTTGCGGGGTTTTTTTCTACAAGATAAATATAAATTGTATTGTAAGTATAACGGCTAGCTTTGAAAGTACCCACATAGCATTTTAAAAAGAAGATTGTGATATTTCAATTACATTCTTAAAATTGCATCAACATCTCTTGAGAGAAAGCTGAGAATTATATGTATTAGCCATTATAAAAAATAATTTAAGGCAAAACCAATGACAAACAAGTACAAAAGACTTTCTGCATTTCCTGGCAGCAGTTTGTCAGGTGTGACATCTTCAGTACAATTAAGAGGGCTTTAAAAAGGAAGAATCATTCACACAGGGGCAGGTTGCCAGCACACGAAATCTTATTTTTATGCTAATACCACTAGCTACTAGGGTCTTTAGACCTTCTGACCAAAGACTCAGTGAAATGCAAAGTTCACGCAGCTGAAAATTCTGATGAAAAAGTTCAAAACATCCTCATTCAACTTTTCATTGTAACCATACCATAGGATTGTAGAGGCTCTAGCTAAATATTTTTAAAGGCTCTATAAAATGTACTAGATAATTTCCAGATAAGGTCCAAACAATCTCAGGATATTTTTTTCCAATAGCTGTGTGTTCCGTGCCTCCTTCAGTAGGATTTTAGTCTGATTCTGCAGGTCCTACCTGCCAAAGCGATGTAAATACTGCAGACAGAGGTCCTTCATTTTGGATGCCTCTGAGAAGAATTAATGAGAAAAGGAGAAGAACAAGGGTGTCTCTTGGAATACCAAAGTCATCCTGCAATACCTGGGTAAGCACCTACAGTCCTTCTATAAGAAATGCTTTCATGTTAGTTATTGTACTTTGGACTCAGAAAAGCATTTTCAGTCTTAAATAATCACACCGTCTCTACACCAAGGTGTTGGAATGAATGTGCAAAATGAGTATATATTGGCAATAGGCTATGAAATGGAATAATACTGACATAATGAATTTTTTCTGGGAAAGGGCTCAAAACCCCAGACTTACCCCAGTCATAATGACATAAAATTGTGATGCAGGGAAAAGAATTTACAGCTTCAAATTCACAGCCTAATGATTCTCCTATTAGAAAGATATCTCTTATTACTGAAACCAGGAACACACAAAATGAAGAAAAAACAGAGGGAAGCTCATGAATCTATAAGACTTCTCAAAAATCATTCTAAAAATCTACAGAATTTAACAGAAGGTAATAACTATGCCATTATTTTTGAAAATGTGCCATAAAATTCTACTCAAGATATTAAAAGGCTCTTAAAATTTAATTGATTAAATTAATTAAAAAAAGTCTGAAGAGTGTTTGTCATCCTTGATTATATCCAATGAAAGTTTTCTACAAGTGTATCTAAAGTGTACAGACTGAGAAAGCTGGACTAATATATCAGTTTACCTTTGATCCAGGAAACCACAGAAATGGTTGGAAAATAGACTGAAAGATAAACATTGATTCAAATTCATCAAAATCTGGACACTGGCCAGTCATTATTAAGGAATTTATTTTAATGCATTAGATCCTCAGCCTAGTTATTTTCAAGATTTAGAGGATTGCCTGAAGAGTCCGTTCAGGATCATGATTCACCAGTGTTCTCAAATATATAGACAACATACAAAGCATGTGATGCAGCCCTCTGATGACTTACTAGTTTAGGACCTATGCCGTTTTGGTCAAAAATGATTTAAAATTAATTTCTTTTAAAATTTTCTTCAGCCAAAGCTTTTTTATTTACAGAGTTGTATAAAGCAGCACAATTACCAATGATAAGGTACAGGATGTCCACAGTCACTAGGCATTCTAAATCACAAAGTTATTAGGATTTACTCTGTGAATACCCTATATCCTCCAAGCATCTAAGCAGCAATTCCAGTCTGAAATTCTTGTGCTACCTACTCAATGCTTATAACACTGTAAGGAGTAATAGACATCTTGCTCTCTCTTGAACATCTGGTGTGTCTCTGTTCCATCCTTATTTGGGGGGAGATAATTTTCACTTCTCATGAATTGCTACTGAGTGCTTCAGAGGTCTCTGGTGTGTCCAAAAGCTGGTTCAGCCTCCATCTAAATCTCAAAGATGCCACTGACTGATTCCTTCAACTTGCAAATGGTTACCAGGTTGGGAAAAATTAAGCATACTGTAGCTCAGCAAGTCTTGTCTTTCTCTTTCACAAAAAGGATAATTCTGTGGTCCCTAGAGAGCGACTAAGGTAGATCTCATAAAATTAAGGGTAACTGTTATGGCAATTATTATACCCTGCAACCATATTTTTCATGTGGTGAATGTTGGTAGTGCAGTAGTGTGGAAACCAACTGTGACCTGATTAGCACTGGTGTAAAATGGGAACAGATTTAGTCACCCTGATGAAAATATGCCAAAGCGTACCTAATGTTAATGACATCAGCAACAGGCTTGTGACAAATGGCATGTTGTTATGCCATCAGACCTCTTCCCCCCCCCCCAATTAGTATGTGCACTCCAGAAAGTACAGCAATGACAGGAAAAAAGCACCAACTCATGAGGAGATTTGTTGAAAGACCTTAGGCCACATTCTTTTTCATGTGTTTTCATGTGTTCGCATTTGATATTATTAAATAATGTCATGACATGAACACAGGTCTAAAGCTCAGCTTGTACTACATTTTATTACCTTATTATTATATGGTAGGTCAGTACACATAAAACGGACTGTAAACTTTAAACAACCCATTTAATCATTCTGGATTTATTGTGACAACCACCTGTGAGACAGAGATGCCCAGTGATGGCACCTAGACTGACCACAGCGTTGCCTGAAATCAGACTGTAGCTAGGGCAATAATTTGTAATTCAATCAACTGTATGAAACAGTGAAATGGATTTATGATGGTGTTCTGTGAGAGAAATGAAGGTCAGGTTTCAGCAGTGAAGGTTCTGTTGACTGTAGAAGTATGGGATGAAATTATATATAAGTCTGTGTCATCCTTAAAAAGCAGAAAAGAAGCTGAATGAACTTCCATTGCTGTGTGGTTTAAAAGATTCCCTCTCCCTCCCCACAAGACAAGCTGGATGATAATACCAGGGAGAGTGTTACGTTATTATTCATCTTACATCGGCTAAAAATAAAAACATCATGCCTGGCTGAATCTAATGTTGGGAGGATATTTCATAAATTAGATTTTTCTATCATTTCACCAATAAAATTAATAATAAGCTTAAAAAATAAAACACATTTTCCCATAGATATCTTCAGCACAGATGGACAGATTCTTGCCAATGTTTTATTTTTTTTTCCAGACCACTGCAAAAATTGAGGCATTTTGGAACTAAAAGTTGTCAGAGTCCTGTGAGGGGAGAGCCTACTGCCTAATATATAAATATTTTTCATTTTTCATTATCCTTTCATTTTCTATGTTATTTCTTATTATGTTAAATATGTAACTATGATAGGAGCATCTCAACACCTTGTTTCACCTAGCTGCCTGCTAGGATCTTATCTGCAGATGCTCACCTGCATAAATATCTCTAAAGCTGTCACTACAAATACAGACAAATCTACAACAGATGCACCAGTGCACCTTGGGAAGAATTCTTCATGGACACAAACCTAACAACTCTCCCCTTCTCATCATATTTTTTTCTTTTTGATCTTGAGGTGCACATCTGTGCCATCTTCACTTTAATATTGTGCTTCACCTTTATATAAAGGTCCCCATCCTACCTCGTCTCCACCTTCTGGCTATAACTGTGAAAACCGTTTTGCAGAGATTGTAAATTGTGCTTCTTTTTAAAATGTACATAAAAAAAATATTGAAATGTATATAAAATTTTAAGGGTGGGATGGAAGAGAAAGGTAAAAAGGTGTATCTTTGAATCAGCTAACCATATTAGCATGGAACTTATTTATTCGATTTTTTAAAAAAATCTTGGGACTAGGATGATACATAAAGAAAAAAAAAAATTGAAAGTCTCCCAACGCAGAACCCCCCCCGAAATTCCATGGAAATTCTGCTAGCAATTGAACATTTAATATAGCAAAATTTCAGAACTATTAATTCCAGTGACACTGAATTTTGCCACAAAGATAGTCCAAACATTAGCTGGGAAGTTTGTCTGTGGTCCTACCAACTAAGCTCTTAAAGCACACACTATAATGAAGGCTCAGACCCATCAAAGATTCAAGGATCAATTGTTATCAGAATAAGAGAAGCTGAGGTGCTTAGCAATTTACAGGATTGTTGGAAAGAAGTATGACGTATTCATTTGATTATGGTATGATAAAGTATGTGGGCTGAATCAAATAAATGGTGTCTTTGTATTTAGTCCTTGACTGACTACACTCCAGACACGCTGAAAGCATAAATTAATCAAAATGGTCTACAGCTGAAAGGAAAAAGGTCTGATTCCTTTGCTAATCACTAGCCTAGGAACAGAGCACTGTATAATGCAGCTACAATTTTGAACATGTCTACTTACGCAATTGTACTGTGTTCTACAACAAATGCAAGCACTAGCTATACTCTCTTGTTAATCTGTTTGGACAAAAGTCTGTAGTTCAAGACAATCTTGCATTGGAAGATGAGTTTGTATTTTTAAAAAACTAGATCAGAAAGGTGTCATGTTGCTTAACAGACTCACAGAACCTTAGACACCCCAGACAGACCACTGGTGTAACTGCTTGCTGGGGATGCTATTCACTCCCTGCAGTGGGAAAAGTTTTTCCTGATTTCAACAGAAGAGTACGAGTTTGCACACAGAGGATCTAAATAGCCAGCACCACTTGAAAGGAAAAGTCTTCACAGTGATTTTAAATTTATGAAGGTGTAAGGAGTTCTGCAGAAGAGTCCAGGTTCATTTTATAGAAGTTCAACAATAATATGAAATGTATTTGTAACCAGACAAGTTTTAGTAAGCTGTTGGGTGTTGACAAGAGGGTTTACAATTAAAATTGATTTGAAATCCAAAAAACATAGATAATGCATGTAGCTCTGAATTTTTTGTCTTATTTTTCATTCTTAATTAAATCTTAACCTGTTGTGGAAATTGTGTTACCTACACATTACGTCTAGAACTGCTGTTTGTATGTGCAGAAGTGCAGTTACTTCTACAACCATCTCCATAGGTAAGGAGTCTGCCTTGCAAACAGTCTTGCTTATTGGATGGATTTCACATAAGGGCTATAGCCCTCCCTTCATGACTGTGTCCAATGCTGCAGCACCCTAATTGCAGCTGTGGGTCAGCAGTTGTCCATGAATTCTTGTCTTCTATCTCACAGTACAACCAAGTGTCAGTGATGCTGATGGTCACTTAAAGGAAGGACCAGCGAGTGCCTTTGCTTTGTTCTCCTGGGAGCAGGGTAACAATGGGTATCTCTTTGCCTAAATAATATAAGTAAACATCAATATAAATATTTATACAGTCCTGGCTACTGCAGACTCATTATGTGCTCATATAATTATAGGTAGAGGTGTATCATATGGCACCTTGACTATGCTCCCAATCAGATGCATTGCTGCTTTATATCATTTGTTTGAAGACACATGCATCAGAAGAACAGCGTTACTGTGTTAGAACTAATTACAAATTCTTTTCCCCATTCTCCACTACCAAAAAAAGAGGGGTGAAGAGGATGGAATGGTGGACTCCAAGAAGCTGAGGAAGCCACCTACCTGTTTTCCTTTGCTTCTGATCAAGCTAAAGTGACAGTGGTTTTGGGGCAAATGCACAGAAATCTTTTTATTTCTTAATGTAATGCAGAAAAATGCCTGCAGGTGAATCATAACAGAGCATGCAGAATATGGTTAGGAAAGAACAGGTGTCTCTGTGTAAGTGGTCTAGTTACGCTGACCTTGATAAAGTGATTAAACCACGCATCATTATGCTCCACAGTAAACTTACATTTAGTTCAAAACAGTTTGAGAAAAACTCTAGGAAAATGCACAAAATGCCAAAGGAGAAGTGAGGTCTGGGCATTACTGACTGTTACTTTTAAGCTTACATGCTTCCTTTGATGCAGGCTTATAAATCCAATTAACATTAATGAAAAAAGTGTTGTGCCCATATGCAAACCATGAGCTGAGATCCCCTACTGCTCCTCAAAGATTTCGTGTATGATTCAAATATTTAACTGTTATATTTAAAGCATATTTTGACTTGAAAAGTTTCAAAGTTTTATGCTTATTCTGCCTTAATAAAAATGAATAGCAACAAAATATAATTGCTTCAGCAGTGTTTTACAAAAACATTAAGGTCTTTTATGTTTCGGCAGTTTGAAAAAATGCACAAATAATATCAATGTATTTTGCACATATCACATAACCTACATTGTATAAATCACAAAGTGATGACAGTTCTGTAAATATTGTTTTGTAAGGTGTTCAAGTCAGACTTCTAAAGAGACAACTAATGAATCAAACAGGGTGGGGCAGGGGAGGGGGATCCTTGATTTAAAGGACAAAATTAACCACAGCTTAGATCTGCAAAAAAAACCTATTCCTGGTTTCAAGACAGTATTCTTCAAAGAAACAAAAATCTTCAAAATGGAAGGAAAGACTTCAATTGTTTCCTGAAACAGATTTTAAAATGAGGAAAGTAAGGCATCTGCATTATTAATCAGAAAAACACATCCTACGAATTTTAATACTGTATTTGTTATTTTCTACTGAACACAGCCTTCCTCGCAACCTGACAAGGTGATGATCCCAGAACCAAAACAGATGGTCTTTAAAAAGATCTACAGATCTGCTCTCCTAATGAATATCAAGAATTCTACAGGATTTATAATAAAGCTATTCATACATATAAAAAGAAATTTACTCCTTCAGTAGCTTCCTTAACAATATTTCTATGCAATCAATTACTTATGTCTGCTGGGGTTTATGTTTAACTTAAAAGACATCTCCTTGCTGTTCCACAATTGGTGCTGCAATGCTATATTCTAAGCTTTAATTATTATTCTTCCCTTCCGGATTGGGGTTTGCACATATGTTTTCTCTTATCCCCAGTTTTGCTCTGTCAGAAACTTCAAATTCAGTCAGCTTTTTACTTTCCCTATTAGCCTTTTCATGACTTTCCCATTCTACCCTCTTGGCATGGAAAAAGGTCACCACCAATTTCTCAAGCTACCATTGGGTTCTTTCTCCCTATCGCCGCGGTGAGTCAACAGTTCACTCCTCTTGTATTAATTAGACAAATGCTGACCTGTGACTTCTGCATTTCTGCTAATCTCTGCTTCTTTTAACATCATCTCCTCATCCCAGAACACTGTCTATTTTGTTCTACCTGTTACATCCTGGAAACCAATTATATTCTATACCTCAGAAAGAGAAGGGTTTTTTTGTAATATGTCTGTATAATGAACCCTTGAGTTCTATTCCTTCAGTCAGTCTCAGCAACGCAGGTTATGATGGAACGACTACACCAGTGGACAAGGGAAGAGCTATAGATGTCTGGATATCTGGACTTTCGTAAGGCCTTTGATATAGTGCCCCACAACATCCTTCTTTTTAAATTGGAGAGATAATGGATTTGATGGATGGACTCTTTGGTGGATAAGAAATTGGTTGGATGGTTGCATCCAAAGTAGTGGTCAATATCTCAGTGTCCAGATGGAAATCAGTGATGAGTGATGTCCCTCAGGTGTCTGTTTTGGGACCAGTACTGTTTAATATCTTCATCAATGACATAGACACTGGGATCAAGTGCAACCTCAGCCAGTTTGCAGATGACACCAAGCTGAGTGGTGCGGTTGACATGCCTGAGGGACAGAATGCCATCCAGAGGGACCTGGACAACCTCAAGGAGTGAGCCTGTGTGAACCTCATGAGGTTCAACAAGGCCAAGTGCATGGTCCTGCAACTGGGACAGGGCAACCCCCGGTATCAATATGGGCTGGGAGATGAAGCGGTTGAGACCATCCCTGCCAAGAAGGACTCAGGGGTACTGGTGGATGAAAAGCTGAACATGAGCTGGCAATGTGTGCTCACAGCCCAGAAAGCCAACCATATCCTGGACTGCATCAAAAGAAGCATGGCCAGCAGCTCGAAGGAAATGGTTCTACCCCTCCACTCTGCTCTGGTGAGACCCCATCTGGAGTACTGTGTTCAGCTCTGGAATCTTCATTACAGTAAATACATGGACCTGTTGGGGTGGGTTCAGAGAAGGGACATGAAAATGATCAGTGGGGTGGAACACCATTCCTGTGAAGAAAGATTGAGAGAGTTGGGGTTGTTCATCCTGGAGAAGAGAAGGCTCTAGGGAGACCTTATCACAGACTTTCAGTGTTATAAGGGGGCTTATGAGAAAGATGGGGCCAATATTTTAGTAGGACCTGTTGCAATGAGAAAGAGGTAATGGTTTTAAACTAAAGGAGGGTACCTTTAGACTAGATGTAAGGAAGAAATTTTTTACAGTGAGGGTAGTGAAACATTGGAACAGAATGCCCATCCTGGAAATATTCAAGGTCACATTGGATGGGACTCTGAGCAACCTGATCTAGTTGAAGATGTCCCTGAGCAGGTGGATTGGACTAGATGACCTTTAAAGGTCCCTTCCAACCCAAACCATTCTGTGATTCTATGATATTAGGCAGTAACACTACTTAAAATACACATAGTTTGTACATTGTCAGAGATAGATAATGAAAAAAAGTCTTAAACTATAGTAACCATCTTATAAATTTGTTTATAATATTCAATCAGTGCTCTAACAGATGTCTACCTGCAGACAACTCACACTTTCTGGAAAGTGTTCCTTCAAGAGTTAAGCATTCCCTGGCCTAGACAGTTACCACACTCAAACAATGGGACTTCTAATTGCTTCAGGTTCTTCTGACTGACTAGAAAGGAAAATAGGACAAAATATGTAAATTGCATTTCAGAGATTTTATCCAGGCATCCCCATGCTTTTCTCACCATCAGTTCATTATTCTGAGTCCAAACACAGACAAAATCCCAGTGAAATTCTTAATTGCAAGTTTCAGTTGCCTTCCCACTGAACTAATAAAATACTTCAAAACTATAAAACAACTCAAATTCCTGAAGAAATTATAGCCCAATGGAAATCAATAGTGGAATAGAATTATTAAATCATATAACCTAGCACACTGACAGTATGGTTATCTATCCCTACAGTTTTTGGTGCCTTATCCAATCTTGTTTTCAAAGTCCTGCATAACCATTGTGAAAACATTTCAATGTTTCTTCAATATTACCAAATAAAATATAGTTATGAGTAGAAAATGGATACTTTCTGAGCTTTTTTGCAGAGCATATAACTCATTTGAGACACTGTAATGGATCTTTTGCTGCCAGAAAAAGGTTCACAACATTTAAACTATATTTTGGTGGTGGTGCTTTTTCTTTATCTAATGGCTCCTACACGTACTCCCTCTGCCCTACACAGAAATAATTTTCTACTTCTGAAGCCCTTCAGATAACTGTAAAGAACAATCATGTAATCCTACAATCCCCTTTTACTGAATTAGCATATATTTGGCTCTTTTAATCCTCCTTCAATCCTTCCTCTCTAACCTCTGTTGTTTGTTGCTGGTGCTCACTGTACTCTCTCTTCTTTGTGGTAATGTGATGGTGTTTGTAATTTTCCATAGGAATCTCTTCCAAGGATTAGATTTTAAATAAAATTTTAAATCAGTGTATTTTACATGGTCCGAGGTCGTTATAGAAATGATGTGAAGCTCCAATGTACGCCTTGTCATAGCCCTCAGCTAGTAGAAATTCTCTTGTTGTTCAAGTGGAAGAGGCCTATGATTTCAGAGAAGAAAGTTGTAATTTCCTCTTCATTCATCCATTCAGTTAGCTGGTAAATGTGATTTCTGAGTACACAAGCATCCATGAATGGCTTTATAATGATCCTGCAGCAAATTAATGTGATTTAAACTGAAGAGACTTGAAGGCAGCAGCTGTATCAGATGATGTTGCCCTCCTCCTGAAATATAACAGTAGTTTTGGTGGCATATCAGGAAAGCTATCTTTTGCAGAGGAACAAATGGAAAAAAGACAGACAAAAAAATAAAAATCTAAGGCCATCATTTCAGCTACCTTACTAACAGTAGAACCGATGTTGAGAGAGCATAGTTTCAAGAAGAAAAGAGATGGGCAAGTAGAACTGAAGGGAGGAAAATGTAGCCAGGAGGAAAATACAGCTGTTGAGTTAGAACTTGCACTGTGAAATATTAAGAAGCAGAGAGCCCTTGTGAAATGTAGCTGAATGAAACCTGCAGGGCATAGACATGGCTATGAAATAAAAGCCTGGACGATCCATTCACTCATAAACACTGCAGATTTTCTTGAAGGTAGAACAAGACAGGAAAAAAAGGATGAAGAAATCAAAATTCAGAGAAGAAGCTACTAGTAATGCAACCTTAGAAAAGCATAGATAAAGGTAGGTATATTTACGTTCTGGAAAGGTAAGAAGTTACACACAGAACCTGTCACATAGTCCCTCCAACTCACTTTATGGACTATTTTACTTTGTGTCCCTCAAGGACTGACTGCTTTGGTCTCCTGCCTTGACAGAGATGACTCCGTTCTTCATGAATCCTCTCTTATTGATCTCCTTATAGCAATAGCAAACCTATGAACTAGCTACCAGGAAAAAGCCATTGTCCCAGTCACTGTAAAAGAAATGAGGAGAGGTCATGTTGCATCTCCTGCCACACCAGGTAGCAAAAAGAGAAAATAATTACTTTCTCATTTCCATTAGCAGTCAGAGTAAGTGGGGATCCTGTTAAAGAGCTCTGGGTTCTGATTCAGCCTTCATACAAACTCTAGTAAGGGATTAAGCACTCAGACTTCTGAGATATCATCTGTACTAACCCATTTTACCAAAACCCTCTTGTGCACGTACAGATTTTGCTTTGCAAGCTATGAATGATGAAACACCCACACATTTCTAAAAATGTAGTAGTACATACTAATATCATATATTACTGAGTTGCTACAGATAGAAATCAATACCTAGAAAAATGCAGAGTGGGAGAGGGTTAAAAATAGTATCCAGTTAAAGCTGATGCAGTTTTAAGTGAAAGATATTCTTAATGATGTTTTCCAATGAATTACAAATATCAGTGAAATTGAATATACTTATTTTTAATTTGTTGCAGAGAAAACTTTTCTTTCATAACTCATTGTCTATTAAAATATTGTAATGCACTTCAAGCACTTAGCACCTTTTGTGAAGTTCACGTCTTCAGACATACAGAGTATTTTGAAAAATAGAGAACGCTTATTTTGTTACCTTATATCTATTTGGCTAAGCACTGTTTTATTTATAAAAATATACTGGAAGGTCAGGTGGAACTCAAGGTTACAACAAAGGAGATGAATGATGGGAAGATCTTGTGAGACTCAGAAAGCAAACTCAGGAGCGAAATGCAGAAAGATCAAGAGGAATTAAAGTGTGATAAAATCAAGTCTGCACAGCAGAAAATTTTAAGGCCAGCATGGGATGGGACAAGGTGGGATGAAATGGGTTGGGATGAGATGGGAAAGGATAGAAAAGAATAATGAGAAAAGAATACTTAAAGTACAATAGAGCAAAATTAGGTGATATTCAGATAATTTATGTCCAAAATGATAGCAATTATGAAAGCCAAGAAAGCTTAAAATACCCCCTGGGTCATGAGCTGTCTGAAGAAACCCAACATTTTGGAGAATTATCGTATTGAACATAATTCTGAATTTTGAATTGCATACACATGTGAGTGGCATATACATATTTTGAGGTGAATATGGTACGAGTTAGTAAAAAAAAGCTATGAATTGATGTATTGTGTTTATGTGGCAAGGTTTGCAGGGAGAGGGGGAGAGAGATGCAGGGGATGCTGCTATGAGAAGAGACCAGAGCTTGCCCTCATGTTGGATCGATCCCATTCCAGCCAGCTCCAAAACAGATCTATCACTGGCCAAAGCTGAGCCCATCAGTGACGCTGGTGGAGCTTCTGTGAAAATATATTTAAGAAAGGGCAAAAAATTCTGTGCAGTAGCTGTGGGAGGGAAGAGTAAGAACAATGTAAGAGAAACAGCCCGGCAGACACCAAGGTCAGTGAAGAAGGAGGGGGAGCAGGTGCACTGGAGCAGATAGTCCCCTGCAGTCCATGGTAAAGACCATGGTGACACAGGGTGCCCCCATGCAGTCCATGGAGGACCACAGTGGAGAAGATATCCACACTGCAGCCCATGGAGGACCACATGCCACAGCAGGTGGAGATGCCCTGAAGGGAGATGCAGCCTGTGGAGAGGAGTCCACACAGGAGCAGGTTTTCTGACAGGACCTGTGGTCCATGGGGGTTGCACACTGGAAAAGTCCATTCCTGAAGATCTGTGCCCCACAGAAGGGAGCTATGCTGAAGGAGGGGAAGAGTGTGAGGAGGCAGAAGTGGCATAGACAAAGTGTTATGAGCTGGCTGCACCTCCCATTTCCCAGTGGCCCTGCACCTCTCGGAACAGGGGAGGTAAAGGAAACAGGAGTGAAGAAGAGAAGGATCCTGAGAAGAATAGGGGGGAAATAGGTGCAGGGAAGGCATTTTCAGTTTGTTTTTTGTTTCTCACTATCCTACTCTGTTTTTAAGTGGCAATAAATTACATTAATCTTCCCAAAGTCAAGTCTGTTTTGCCCATGACAGTAATTGGTAAGCCATCTCCCTATCCTTATCTTAACCCATGAATTTTTTTCATCTTCTTTTATCCCCCAGTCCTTCTGAGGAGGAGTGAGAGACCAGAGTGATAGGCATCAGGCACCCAGCCAAGGTTAACCTACCACAACTGAGCATAAGGAAGAGAACTTGAATTTGGTAGCAAAAAAAAAATTCATATTAAGATTTATACTCATATATGAGATTCAAGGTTTAAGGTAGAACAAAGTTTGCCATCGTAGCGTACGCACATTAAAGTACTACACTGCAGGAAGTGAATTTCCTACACGAAAAATCTGTTCAAGTGAACTGTCACCCTCCGCTGCCATAGTACTTCACACTTCCGTCAACAGTAAGACGTTAATGTTAAAATAAAGAAATGCTGAAGGTGAAATTAGATGGATTTGTAAAGAACAATATTATGCTGGCTCCATGCCAGGTGTCAGGAACACTCACAGGATACACCCCTTCAGGGCTCTTCCTAAAAGGAAAGAAAGTTTGGGTGGAGTTTGGCAAAGCTTAAACCAGAAACCCTAGGCATATCCGTGAAGGGGTGAAATGCTTAGATTAAAAGCAAATTTGCTCCTTCCAGGAGGTGAGTATTAGGTCAGTAACACTGAGACCTGGCTAACAAATCAATAAACAGACAGGAGGACAGAGTGTTACCAAGTAGTTGTAATTTTCCTCCTAGAAGGGAGGAAAGAAACTATTTTTTGTTAGGAACTAATTTAAGAGGAATTTTTGTATTATTCCTGTGTATATATATGTATATACACATTTACGTAGTGGAAATACATTTATCTACTAAAGTATGATGAACAGATCTCAAAAAAATAACAACTAACATAGATACTAGAAGATTACATTTCTCAAATCCTAACAATGTGCCCAGATGAGTGCTACTCGGGACCAAGTGCTTAATATTTTTGGTTGCCGTGGAATGTGATCTTCTTTGAGTAAGAACACTAACAAGTAGCCAGAAGGGACAGAGTGCAAAATATTTGCAGGGAATAATCTGAGTCTCAGATGTCTTCATTATGCTCAGGAAGTAGAACATCAAAATGTGTGCATACACAGGTCGGCATAAAACAGATATAAATGTCTATGTGCAAAAAAATCTGTGTGCAATTCTCTCTCTCACTGCAGGGATACCTGATAGCTATTCTCATTGTTATGCACTTTAGAAACATCTTTCTTATTTTAGAGACCTAACAGACGGCTAAAAGGCAATAAAAGTAACATTTTGTATCTTTAACTACAAAGGTTTTAGAAAATTGTGATTAAGCCAACACTGAACCCATTTTAGAATCGTGTCTCACAAGTGCTTCTGCATAGAGAACACAGTAAGTGGGCTGAAATGTATCATCTGGGGCTTCACTCAGCCCTTGATTTCATGAAAATAACACCTGAATAAGGATTTTAAAATCACAATCATAAAACTCAGCAGTGTTTTCCAAGGAGATAGTGGATTTCAAGAATTAATAGTTCTAGGGATTTCCTCCATTCAATAAATCCTGTAAAACTTAATCTAATTCTCATAGAAGCCAAAGACAACCTGCTTGTTGCCTTCTAGTCACCATGGAATAGATCTTTTGTCATTGATCGTCTTGTAAGGAACACAAGGCTCTGTTCATTGATGCAAATGATACATTCAAAATAAACTCTCATTGTAAGACTAATTGCTATTATATGATAACGCAAACGACAAGCTTATTTTCCAATATGCGTGTTTCAGATGATAAGATGAATGCAGCGTGCTAATGTGTTGCATTGAGGTATACTGAATTACTGAAGGTCAATTCAGACAAGCTATTTAGCAATGACAGTATATAATGACATTCACTAGGAACAAAGAAAGTCGTCTTCTTTTTAGATGAAGAGTGAAGTACATTTTCTTTCTGTGCCTATATATTATTCAGCACACTGTGAGACTAAAAAAGAGGGTGGTATGTCCAGGATGTTGTTGAGTTGTTTCTTTGGTCCTATTGGACTCTGAAAGTAGTAGTAGTGACTCCTTCATTAACTTCTTAGGCAAGAAAGTAATTTGAACTCTTGCATATCTTTAACTCAATAGGAATTTGCTGCAAGCCTCATCTGAGCTGAACTTGCAGTTTACTGTTTTGGAAAACAACGGCAGTTGTTTTTGAAGGAGTTTCTCTTGAAGTTTAACTGTTGAGATTTTTAAAAATTTCTTTATTTTTGCAGGGCAATTTAGCTCAGTATCTGTCTTATAAGCAGTATGCAGCAACTTTAGCTAATGAAGGAAGAAGCAAAAGTAAATCTGCTATAAATTCATTATTGCTTCTACTCCAAAGTGCCAGGTTTTCTATGATGCTGTTAAGGACAGCAAAACACAGAGACAAATATAAATAAAAAGAATTTGACAGGACCTGTTTTTAAAAAGTGTATCTGTTCTGGAGAACTGACAGAATCTAGAGGGCCAGTTGATGGAGGTTGTCCAATTCAACCACTTTTAATATATGCAAATTAGAAATAAACATCTAAAATTGGTTTATTATAGTAGACACTATGAACAAGCTTTGCAGGAGAGTCAGCTGTGGATTTCTGCATGTAAGAAAACAGAATTAACTATTTCTAAGTAAGCCTGTTCGGGTTTCTTTGGGTGGAGTTTTTTACAAAACAGAATGTGTGGAATATGTGATGCGTTCCCTGGGATCCCACAAGCCAGTTTTTCCAGGTCAAAGCAAAACACATACTCATTATCATGTATCACATGTAGTGTATACTACAGCCACAAGGAACCACTCCGATCACAGATCTCACAATAACATAAGCCAGAGAATTCCACTCCCATTCACTAACTTCTCCATCATGCTGGGTACCTTCCGGCTGAACAAGAAAATACATCCATCTCTTTAAGGCCCACCTTGTTAAAGATTTCAGTTGATAAATTCACACCTTTCCTTGGCTGACTGTAGTAGTAGCTAAATAAAGGTGTATTTCAGTTCCTGCTTGAATTTGTTTAATCTTATTTCAACACAAAATGCTTCAAATTTACAAGAACAATGAATTTTGAAAGCATTATCGTTTCATAACTTGTCTACTTTTAAGTGTCACTGGAAGGGCAGATTTTGCTTCAGTGCACTGGTAATTACACTGGATTGAGAGAAGGATGGTTACATGCATTGAGGGGAAGAGCCTTTGCAATTCCCTCTTTTGACGAAATCAAGCAACTTAAAACTGTGCTATTACTAACAGCAAAACTGTTACATATAGAACTAATACAAAATCCAAAGTATATTTTTGGTAACACTTTGAGACTTTATTTTTCTTGATTCCTTTTAGGGATCATCACAAATTAGATATTGAAACACAAACCTCTGCAAATTCAGACCCAGGATATTTAAATCAGATTAAATCCTACACCACGATTTTTTGGAAATTAACTCTAAAACTGGATCTTCCTTTTGGCTCCAATTCAGGAGAAGTAGAAATCCCACATCACAAGTAACATCATTAACTATTTCAGTCCGACATGGCCACTCTCTCATAACATTAAGAGGAGTCAAATGTATAGAGATAGTCCATCATGAAGAATATATCTAGGAATTTGTGTAGCTGGAGGAATTATTTGTTCCAGAAAATTAAAATTAATTTAATTTTCACAAAGCATTACATAAAAAATAGGTGCTGGTATTTTTTGAAAATATGGTAACATTAATTTGACCTGATTTTAATTATTTTCTTAGCCTCTGGTGCTTCCTACCGCAAGATTGGAAATATGTTGGGTACCCTCTAGTGGACAAAATAACGTATTACTGCTTATAGCCAAAAATAATAATTCGTGCGTGTATTTCAAGCCAGTGAAATAGAATGGTTTCAAGTTTAGAAAGAATATGAAATTTTCTCAGGCATCTATGATCCAAAAAAGATGTAATTAAAGAAAAAAAAGATATTTAACATTTCATTTTGTTTCTAGAGTAAGCCATGCGACCAAAGCCACATAATAGGTTTATTTTCTCTCTCACTAGCTGGAATGACCCACTCCGGTTTCATGATGCTGACCTGATTGCTTAGTCCCGAGGTAATGGTTGTGTTTTTCTCAGAGTTCTGTGAATAAAGGCACAGAAGTCCCTTTAAAATGCAAGCTAAGCAAAAACTCAGCCTAGGAAACTATAATCTATTTTTTGAAATATACTTTATAAGAAAGTACAAAGTGAGGTTACTATTTAATAATTCTATTTATTTAATATTTTTTTTACAAAGAAGCAAGAGTCCCCAGCTTCTGCTGAGCTCAGATTCATACACACACATTTTTTATCTCACTTCTGCTACATACTAGCCATTCAATGTCAGCAGATATGGATCAGACATTGTAGATTTTATGGGTTTTCTCTAAAGAGAAGCAGTTAAAACTTCACAGGTTGAATTGAGGATTATCATGGCCCCTATATGCTGCAAATATTTTTTTCTTATAACAGACATTAGAAGGCATCGTTGGATGAACCATTAGCACCACTACCTGGAGCAAGCAGAAATCAGATATGGTATATTGACTTTTTTTTTTTTTTTTTTAATTTGTTCTTATATCTTGTCTGTCGACTTCTTTGAGGAATGTGAAATTGTTTTTGGCGTTTTTTAATGGTCACTACGTGATTTACACTGACTAATTTCTCTTCCTCCATGTAACTGACTGGCATCACTGGTTTGACATATCAATTAACATGTTGTCACTCTTTTCTTCCCACATTACTCATTACTAGGTCACCTTCACTTATATACCATCATTATATCATTTCATTGCATAACTATTTTCATCACTAATTTGACATGTGTATTATTAGTGCTTCTGTTTTCTGGATGCAAATTAGATGAAATATAATTTGACTTAGAATTCAAGAATGTTTCTCTCCTCAAGTGTTAGAAAATTTCATAATACATATTTCATGTTCTCTTTGTCTTAGTACTTCCTTTTTTATTATCAGATACCTAAGTCTGCACATGATAAGGGATTTATGTGTTTAATACAGCAGCAAAATTATGTTTTTGAAAAAGCAGTAGAGCTTCCCAAGGCATGGACTTGGGTATGTCAGAATGGGATCCAAAATAGCTAGCGCACAGAGTAAAGACAGATCTGCTGTCAGCCAATAAGGATTCTTTGACAGAAGGATAACCAAAATCATCCCTTATCAGAGCAAAGATTCAGAGACTACCTCTATTCATAGCGTGACTCATAGACTAAAGCCCTCCCCTCCATTTCCCCACTTAATTCTTCCATTTCAGAGGCGTGAGCCAAGATCACATCTGGAGCCTAGCTGGGGACAGTTGCAGTGCTGTCCACTTAAGTGGCATGGCAGGCAGGCCTTATCTAGGACAGGAAAAGCCAGACTTTCAACTTTCCTTTCAGATTCAGATGTTTAAAATTCTATGGTTTAACCTGCTGGGAGACTGCCTTAATCAACAAGTAAACATGTCTGTCTGAGCAGAGCATATGCCTTTCTGCTGAAGTTGCACCAACATTTACCAAAGGACATGTAGGTGGTGAGCAGAGCAGGGTACTGCAGCTGTGAAGCAGAGACCTGTGTTCCTTGCCTCTGTGCAGCTACTGTTCCTATTTGAGTTTTGTATTAAACAGTTATTGGTTACAATGAACAGGAGACAGACACAAGTTATGCTGTTACTGTGATTAATATAGTTGTCGGGGGGGGGGTCGGAAAAATAAGCCATTCTGCTTATCTGAAGGAAAGAGTAAAGTTATCCATATGCCATATTAAAATATCCTGGGGAGCATTCTGCTTTGTCTCTTATTGTCTTTCCCTCTCTGGTCCATGTGACTAAACTTCTCTCATGTGAGAGCGGAGAAAAAACCTTCCATTACCTTGGAAAGAAAGACCCTTGTGAGGGGACAGTGAAGTTTTAGGACAATCATCTTTCAGCCACAAAAATAGCTAGAGGTATCCCACTAATAGCGACTTAAAATCAGATTACAAGACTACTTTTCCAAGGTTTATGCAATCTCCATATTTCAGACAAACTCTCCTGTTAGTCTTTACATTGGAAGAAAAATAAATAAAACTTCCCTAGCTCATGTAGCTTTTTTCTCAGATGTTATGATATTCATATTTATAGGAGAGTTTACATGTATACTATACCCCAGGGAGTTTCTCTCCACTCTAAAACACTGATTAGTATTTCCTTCATGCCTGAATCAAGTTCAAAATGATAGCAACTAGAAGAAAGGGAGGAGAATCCAAATCTTTTTCTCTCACAAATCCCTTGAACCTTACAGGAGCTTAAAAGGTAAGGTGAAAAAAACCTTTCATGTAGAGCAATTGTTTTACTATTTTTCTCAATCAGATGACACCAATTGTTTTTAAAATCAAAATCAAACTGCTTGTACTAACCCACAGAAATAACCCGACTTTGAAAACCAGCTTAATTTGGCTATTTCTATGGTTAATCAATCTTTCTCTAGCGTAATGTGTTCTATAGATATCACATTTTTATGTAGCTCCTCTGTTTTGCTTTCTATAGATATATTTTTAACACATGATATGTTTAGGAGATTGGGATAAATAAAGCCTCTTCCTCAGTCTAGAAGACTAGTGGTAACTGTATTTTTGAGAAGAGCTTAAAAAGCTTAGCTTAAATTTTAATCCAAACATTTTGTAAAACCAAGCAGATGGCTGCTGGCACTGTAGCATTATCTAACTGAAACAAGTGCTAGAAACTCTAAACACTTGTACATGCAATGAAAATATTACTGAATTTAAATCATCAAAACAACAAGCTCTTTTCAAAATTAGCACATCCTTTGGTGACACGGGAGGCATACACATACACCAAGGAAGGAAGACTGCTTATTTTAAGGTGGTAAACTGTACGTATTGCAATAATAACGGCTTAATACTTCTAAAAGGAAGGACACTTTAAAAGTGACAAGACATATAAATATGATTGATAAGATGATAACAAGATGATTTTCAAGTGAGTAGTTTAGAAGTAATCTAGGTCTGCTACATAGCTGCCCTATTCATTTTTTGTTTCATACCCACATTGGCAGCAGAAGGCAGAGTTACTAAGGGGGTTATGCATTCTGTTCCTTTAATATAAGTGTTCTGATTTAGTCATTACTGAATTGATCACAGCAAGGAGACCATTTCCAGTTTCTTTAAGCAAAGTGCTTGTCTTAGCCTCTGAACACATTTCTAGCCAGTGTCACCACTTATCTGGTAAGGCCACTCCCAGGAAAGGGTTTTCTCACATCACGTCCCTGGAACTGCCTGCACTGTATCCCTGGAAAAGGCTCAAAGAAGGAAGGAAGCTGATGTAATAAAGGGCAGAGGCATGATATGACCCTCTCCTTATGCTGCAAAGGCACATGAATGTTTGTAACAGACTTCCTCCTGCCACTGTCAAACACAAGAGTAATTACTGTCAGAGAAACAAGTTTCTAAAGGGGGCTGCCTTGCAGGGTTCATCCTGGCAAGGTGGCAATACTTCTCAGTTCAAGCTCCCCTCTTAATGTAACCGATCCAAACCTAAATCAAAAGTGGGCTCAAAATGAGTACCTTCCCTTGGCCATAGGTAAACTTCTCAAATCTCTGCAATGAATCTATAAACTACTGCAGCGTTCACCTGTAGTTCTCTATACTGACACCCTACTTTCTCTCCAGGCTACATTTCATGATCTTGTTGCCTCCTCCATTCCCCTGTAGTCTGAAAGTCCCTGACACTCGGGACTGCAGGACATCTCAAACGGTGAGACGATGTAGTAAGACTGGGTAGAGTGGGAAGACTGCAAGTAGAGGTCCACCGGTCCAGCTCTGCATCATTTCCAGCCCTGCCTCAACTTCTTCCTGCAGGCCTTTCTGGGCCAATGCTCCTAAGCCAGGCTTTCTCTGCAGTTTCCTACCTCTCCTTCACCCTGCCCCAGCAATGTCCTCCCTGAGTTTCTTGCTCTGCTTCTAAAAGTCCTCCCAAAATGTTCCCCAAATCCCTAGCTCCTCACGTGCATTATGCACCCTTTGTCTGTAGTCACTTATGCTGTGGGAGACAAGCACCAGTTGGCTGCTGGTATTATAAATATTATAAATCACTGGAATTTCCACTAATTTGGAACACTGGAAGTCATTCTGTTCTCAGATGCTCATTGAATCAATGATAATTTTTTTTCTGAATGTGTATTGTGTCACAGTGGTCTCCATATATATTTTGCTTTTTTATAAACAGAATTTTGATTTTCTTATTTTTCTTATCAAGAGTATGAATTTGTAAAAATTAATGATGTGCAATCCTCTATAGACAACACTTCAAAAGAAATACAGGTGGGCAACATACGTTTTCTTTTTGCCAATCAAGCTAATCTAATGGCTTCTGATAATACCTAGCAAAGTCCTCACAGTCCACAGACTGCAGGTACTACTGCTTATGGAATTTGACATTTCCTATGTGAGTCACGGTTTCTTCTCCCCAGCTGGCTTGTCTTATCTCTAAATGAGCCAGAAAGAATCACTGAAGTTTTTCAGTTCTCCAAGCAAATGTGGGAAAAGTTAAAGGCCATCTAGGATCTTACAGATGACCCTAAATATTTTCCACCCCTCTTTTGCTAAAGATGGCTGCTTTTTGCTATATTTAGGGACCCTAGGCTTAGACTCCCTAAAACATGCAGTAGATGATTTTATTGTCTTGAAGATAGTCAATCTACTTTATTGTTTTATTTATGACACTACCCATGCATACATCTAGATGTAAATCCTCCTGGTTTCCTCCTGTGAAAAGTGAATGGAATTAGCTCTCCAGCCACAGATTTCTCTTGTCATGTTGTTTCTCAGCAGATTCTGTGACTCTGTGTGTCCTCTGACCAGGAATGCTGTCACTGTACTGTCACCTCACTGGCAATGACCAAAAAAAATGGTATCTTTCACAGATCAATCCTAGGAAAAAAACATGTGGTTGGGGCTAGCCTTGAGGGTTTTAGGGTTGATTCTTCCCACCCCCCAGTAAAATAAAACCACTTTGGCTTGGAATCTGTTACACAATTTCTTCCAGACCACCCATATTACAAGGATCCATAATCTTGCAATCATGCACTGAATACAGAAGAGTAATCTCTTGTATCATATGTCAAGGACTGAATAAACAGTGGTGTTTTTTCCTCTGTATATGTTCAGTGAACATTCCCTACTGCATACAGACTGGGAATTCACACAAACTAGCATGCCCATCTTTTACACAGCCCCTTTTTAAATTCAGGTGGATAACTTGGCAAGATACTATGGGACTCCTTGATGTACAGATGCTCTGAAGTGTAACAGATTTGATTAGAACACTAGGCAGCTTGATTTCTTGTACGAGATTATCTCATGGTTTCTCCCTCATGTGCCACAGCAATAAATGAATGATAGCTCTGAAGTTAACTGGATGCTATTCAACTTAGATGATGTTTGCTTTCAAGTCAGAAGTAATACAGACACAAATACAGGAAAAGGAATCTAGACAACACTGTGTGCCGGTCTGACCCACATACTGAACTTGAACAAGTTCTTTTGAACTACAAAAATCAGATAGATAATATTTTAAATACTATTTGAAAGCTTCTTTCTCCTATTCCTCAGACTTTAAATCCTGCCTTCCAACCCTGCACAGACATTTTCACTTCAGCAGATGTTTCCCCTTTGAGCTTTTCCTATTTAATATATTTCAAACTGAAGTCTCAAGCTGCTTGCTCACCTCTCTCTACTTCAATGGATCAGTTGACACGGAAGGAGAAAAATAGCTCAAGCAGATGTTTCAGAAGCTAGAAATGTTAGGGAAAAAAAGTGCAACTTGCTAATGTAGATTTTATATTTGTGTATGGCAGCATTAACAGATGCTCACAGACTAATAACTACTTCTATCATTTTCCATGGAAACTGATAGCAAATTTGAATTTTAAAAAGTTGCTTTGACAAGCTCACATAGAGTAATATGATTTATTACATACAGTGAAAGACAATGAAATTTTTCTGGAGAAGCATTTATTGTATTTCAAACAAATGAAAATGACAGATCCTTGCCCCAAGGAATTTAGCAGGTTGTGGCTTCCCTCTGTGTGTGGGTGTACAGAAAGCTGAGAAGGAGAAATTAGCCTCTCTGCACTGAGCTTCACAAGACCCAGGCAGTCACAGGCCTACACTCCTTTTTGTCCCTTTTACTCTTACTACAATAAAAGTAATACAAAGACACCTCTAGTATATCTTGGTCGCTGTGACTATGCCTCTTAAATAAGAACAAGCAGGGTTAGTGCACGTATTTGTACACACTCTCCTGATTTGATTGGCTAATGGCAGCTTCAAAAATGTGAAATACGTTGAGCACCACCAAAAGGTTTACAAACTATTGAAGGCTACCCAGACCTTTCTATAGGTGATGCCTTGGTGGGTGTTAAAAGACAAAGAATTTCCAACAACTTATGTCCTAGAGCTCAAGTCTAAAGAGGGTGTACAAACTATGGGAAAAGCCAAGCCTGTTAATGTATTTGTTAATACTCATCTTCCTAGTCTCTTTTTGAACTTAGGTTTCCAGGCTGAGGACCAGAGTAGAGATAGTTCTAGGGAGCAACAGGAGCTGGCTCAATGGAAAGGACTATCTCTGACAAAGACAAGCTACAGGAAACAGAAGCCATTAGGAGCACTATTTTAGGGTATCTTTTGCAGTCAAAGAACGCTGGTTGACGGAACAGTGAGAGTTTACACAGGATAGAATTCCACAAACAAGTTCAAGTTTGGCACCTGATTGGATTAGTTACTGCGCATACAAATAGTATGGAAACTATTCCAACTTAAATATATTCAATGAGGCGGTGGAACTAGATGATCTGCCCAAGGTGAGATAGCAAACTGTGGCAGAACTGAAAACAACAAAATCCCACTCCTCTTAGATATTCGTCTGTCCTATTCTAAGTCTCAGCCATGGACTTTAACTGTGGGAGAGTTCTGCCTTGCAACAAAACCTTATAGAATCATAGAATCATTTAGGAAGCCTACAGAAAACATCAATCTATTTCCCCTTCACATCCATGGCTGTCCAAAAATTCTTTGGTTTCAGCAAGATCTGAAGTGGTCTTTTACAAGTGAAAAATTAAGGAACTAGATTTCTTTTCCCTTCAGTTTTCAGTGACAGACATTTTCACACTACATAATGGTGTAAAAATGTTAGTCATATGCTAAAAGCAGCATATGCTGATGTGCTACAATGTTGGTTTTTTTAATGCACTCTTATAACATGCTTTATGTTTTCTATACTGAGAGATGGAAGAAGCTTGAAACACCTGAGACAATAAGAATGCACAAAGCTGCAGGGAACACACTTCAGACAATAGTCATTACGTAAGCAGCAGCAAATTATATTTTAGCATGTCTAGTTATTTGTGAACGAAAACCTGAGTTTTGTTTGTAGACTAGAAATAAATCTTTACACAGGAGAAGAACAGATTGTTATGGCAGCTGAAAATTGCAATGGCATGGCAAAAAATACTACACATTTAAATTTAGACCTATAGACATAGTTAGCACGGTGGGAGGTTTGTATTCTCTTCCCATATTTTTGAATATATTTTTGATATAGTGTTTGAAGCATAGTTAACATAGAAGAGGAAGTAAATACTCTCTTCCTCCCTTATTTACCTTCCTTTTCTTCCAATTATACTTTGGGTCAGAACTTACATCAGCTGAAGTTAACTGCACATAATTCCTTAACTTTACATATGGAGGACTGGGGGAATATTTTATACTTTTCTCCCCAGAATTCTCTTCACAGTCAGTTTTCTAAGAAGTAAAAAGGGAGTAACACTGGTCACTGTATTCAGCAAAGTTACCTGAGCACCACATGATTTTTTTTACACAATAGTCTTTTGCTCCATAATTTCAAATAAAAGGTGCATAAAGTTGTTCTGAAGTGAAATTGTGAGAATTCCTGAGCTAAATCCGTAGCAAATTTCTTTTACATTTTCTTTTCTGTATTTTACTGAACGGGTATCCCTTCATGAAAAAATCAGCAAGATATATGCACACTGTTGTTTAGGTTAGTCAAACAGATGCTTTTAATTCTGAAGATACGTTTAGAATGCTGGGTTTAGATACAGTGCCATTTGACACTGGTTTATTGATCAGAATATACCTACCCATTTTTCATTAAAGGTATAACACATGTTGCAAGCCTATGCCCCAAGCTGGGCCCACTCTGAGGAGGGGTTTGACTACATTATTATCATTGGTCCCTTAATGCTTATACTACTCTGTGATTCCCTGCTCAAGACTGGTATGAAAGCCATTTTTAGCAATTAATTTTCTATTTATTTTTCAGTTATTAGTGTTTGGAAGCATACGATAAAAAAAAAAAAAAAAGAGTATACTTTTAATAATTTCATGTAGAAACATTTGCATTATCCATTCTAGACATTTGCCTAAGTGATCCACTCTTTAATCCTATGATCTTGAGATCTTATCATTCTATGGAAAAAAAAAAAAAGTTAGAAAATGAGTGCTGGGTTTTTACTTAGAGAGGAATAAAAATATTCTTATTTTCAGAAGTGAGTTCTTGCGTTTTCATTGGTACTAAAAATGTTTTCGACTGTGTGTACTTTCAGTATTAATTCATTCATTAAAATAGTATTAAAATAATATAAAGGAACTGCTTTTAAATTCACCTTAAAAAAATTCTAAATTCTTAATCAAGTGAAATATGCACAGAGCTGTGCTTACACAATATATAGTGGTTTTCCTCTGGAATACAGTATGACAGTCTTCTCAATATAGCATTTGCATGGGAAAAAATGACTTTAAAATTATGTAATTTGACTTAGATAATATAATTTCCTAAACTTGTAATATTTATGCTTTAAGCATCTAAAACAATAATTTAAAGCTAAATTAGTAAAATACTTTAAAGAAACATAATTATGTACATAACTACATAAATAAAAAATTAAAACCACAGATAAGTAAATCTGTATCACTAAAAATAACTTTATATTAAAAAAAGGATCCAGAAATAAGTTCACTTTCAAATTGCATATTAGTCTACTTTTTGATTCCATTAAAAAAAAAAAAAGTGTAATGCAAAAACTTTTAGTGAGGTAAATACTTATGAAGTATTGATTGACAACACTCCCAAATTAATTCCCCTACTCACAAACCAAAGGAAAAGTATCTGTCTAGTTTCTCTACCTCAGACAAGTTTCTCTTCCTGATGGGCATACCTTTTCTCCTCCTGGTCATTCTTCCACCTCTGACAGGCATTGCTGATAAGGAACCAGGCAGTACCTGCCTCTTCAGGAGTAAAAGCTTGCTTCATTCTTGCCTACACTTCTGTGAATTAGTTACATGAAAGCAGGATGTTCAGTGATCACCTAGAGCCAGAGCATCTGACAGACATCATAGTATCATTCAATAATTTAGATCAGAAAGGATCTCTGGAAGTTCTCTCACCCAACATCCTGCTCAAAACAGGGCTGGCTTTGAAGTTAGATCAGGTCATTCAGAGTCAAATCCATTTGAGGTTCAGGTACCTCCAAGGTCAGAAATTCCACAGCTTCTTTGTGCAAGCCAGTCTGATGTTTCACCACCATCACTGTGAATTTTTTTCCCTTAGATTCTATTGGAATTTCTCTTGAAACTTTTGTCTTGCATCTTACACTGCCATTGTGCACTTCTCAGAAAAGTGGCTCTGTCTTCTCTATAACTACTCATTAAAGGAAGTTAAGAGAGCATTTAAGTCTCTTCTATATTTGCTTATGTACCCATAACTTGATTTTACTCAGCTGGATAGTACTTCACTTCCTCAGACTCTGCCAGTTGCACAGGAACCAGGAAAGAGCTGTGAGAAGTACCTTATTTATACAGCTAGCCTTCTGCCACACTTGCCTGATTCCTGCATGTTGGAACAGCTCATTCTCGTGCTTTGAGGAGCCTGACCTAGAGTTTTCCTTCTCTGACCTTGGTGTTCCCTTTGCTGTTTCTCATTCTTCTTTCCCATCCCTCCTCTTCTTCGTTCTGTCTGATGTTTTCTGCCTTTAGTTAAATATGTTTATCCAGAGACATCACAAATGTCACCAATGGGCTCAGCTGTGTCCTGCAGAGGATCTGTTGTGGAGCCAGCTGTGTCCAGCATGGGGCAGTCCCTAACATCTTCCCACACAGGCCAGCCCTGCAGCTCTCCCACTACCAAAACCTTGCCAACTACACCTAATACA
Organism: Falco peregrinus; assembly: GCF_023634155.1. Lineage (NCBI taxonomy): Eukaryota > Metazoa > Chordata > Aves > Falconiformes > Falconidae > Falco > Falco peregrinus. The sequence goes on along the minus strand of NC_073722.1, from coordinate 52,855,689 downwards.
ATACTATATTTCCATGTAGTTCTGAAAGTGTGGCAATCATCGTGCTTACTCCTGAAGACACCCTGAGACTCTGGGGAAGCATACACCTGCATTTTCTGAACTATGATAAATGCTTTAAAATGCTTTAACAGCTTATGCTGATGTGACTTTAGATACCTGCCATTAAGTATTAGATTTAAATCAAGACTCGCAGCATGTGACTCACTGGATGGTAATGCATGCTATGCAAAGTTAAAATGGTTTCTGTTAACTTTTGCTCTAATTTTGCAATCTGTAACCTAAGATCTTAGTCATTGGTCTCTTGCACCACAGTGAATTGGTTTAATTTGATTTACTGAAGTATAATTCTTTGCAATTTATACTAATTTACTATCACCTTCAGTTTACTTCCAACTCTATATATCACTTCCATTCAAATCTGTAGAGATGAATGCTTTTGTTCTTTTGAGACATCACTTAAACGGGTAAGGACATTTTCACTCAAGATAGTTTTTTGCCAGCACAGAGTTGCAGAAACAGCAAAATATTAACAACACATTTCTTTCAAATGTACTGATTTAGGATTTTGTAAAGTAAAAGGCATGCGGAATTTCAAAATACTGGTTGAAAATATATTTATTTATTTAGTGTAATAGTAAGGGACCTATGTTGTTAAAGGGAGGAATGTAAGTGAGTGAGTGAGCTGTTTGATATTTTTTACTTGGACTCCAAAGCCCAATAAAGGTCAACTAAAAAGGTAGCTACAGAAAAATATTTTCTTTTGTATAAGAAGTGTTCTGATTTTGTGGGTATTTACAGTGTATAACTGTTAATTTTGATTTCTTTGTGTCCTGCTGTGGCATAGAATTATGGTAGCAGGTCAACAACAGTTAATGGTTTCCTACATTTCTATTGCTTATTAAATGATTGTTCCATTGTATTCCTTTTTTTTTTTTAATTTCACCAAATATAAGCTAATATTTAGATCAACTAAACTGTTCCAGATTGTATAACAATATTGAAATTGTGAGTTCTTTAGCCTCCAAAATAATCCCACAATATTTCTTTCCGGTGCCAAAATTTTACTTATTATTGCCCCGCCAGGGCCAAGGAGCTAGAGCTACACAAATACTGGCTCCTCTGTGCTGCAAAGCTAATGCAATCCAGCTGTAAAGGGAAGCTGAGTGAGCATGAGATTCTACGGAGCAGTGCAAAGACACAGACTGGCTGTGAGAATCTGATCCAGAACACGTTTCCTTTGATATAGGTTTTTTCTGTCTAAATGCATACACTTATTTCTCTGCAGTATCTCTATTCATATCCCCAGGTCATATCTTGTGACATGTGCTTTATCCTTTCAATCTCATAAATGTATTAGTTGTATGCCTTTGAGTACGCCTTTACCCTGTCTTGCTTGTTGTTCTTGTGAACCACTCCTTTCACATCCATGATCTCATTTCTGACACGTTAGTTTCATTTCCCTTTCCCCACTACTTTATCCAAACAACAGACCAGAAATAACATGGCTCAGAAGGTATATTTGATTCTCATCCCCACCACCAAACGTTGACATATAATGAAGCTAACACATTTCTTTTGCATCTTCATTCCTTTAATAATGTAATGTCTGTTTAACCTAAGTGGCCAAAAATGGAAAGAGGATTCTTGGAATAAAAGCAAGGCTTCTGTAAGACACAGAGTGAACACTTTCTTTTAACAGGAAAAGCAACAAATAAAATGACAGGGCGGCTACTCCACCTCAGGAAAGGTTTCCTAATACCTCTGTCCTTCAGTCTTTTCTTGTGTCTCTAGGCAGTAAAAAGGGAGTAGCAAAGAGCATAGAAGCAAGAAAATAGGTCATTCCTTGTTTAAAAGTTCATGCTGCACAGCGGTTCCTGTCCTCAAAAGCTATTTTATTTCAGAAAAGCAGCAGGCTGAGTGCAACACATTGTGCAAAAGTTATTCAGTACAGTCTTCTGGGGGTTAAAAAGCCCAAACAGACAACAAAATAAAATGGAAAAAACCACAAACCACTGAAGACCAAAACACAGAATAGTTGCCATAGTAAAATAAGAACCTGTGTTTTGCTAGAAGAAAGCCAACATTGCATAATGCAGTCCTGATCAACTCTTTTCTTGATATAACAGTTTGCTCTCAAGGGAAGCGTTTAAATAGATCCATAGATTTTACCTTGATTTGACTTGGACAGAACTACACTCTGGAAGATGCAGAACTTGACCGACTCAGTAAGCATGCACATTAACTGTCTTCTGTCCTCTTGTTTGGTCCTTGCTTATAGATATTGCTGACAAATAGAATACGTTCCTCCTTGCCTACAGCATTTATACAATACAGATGTGGTTGACATTAGTCACAAACAGAATAATCAACATTTGAAATAATTTTCTGGAGTTCTCAATTATTTTTATGGTGGTTGGCATTGTACTTCTCATTTCATTACACTGAAGCCATTTTTATCAAGATGCTCAGCAGATTGCAATGCCTTCCCAATCAAGGCTCTAAAGTACTGGCTACGTCTGCATTACATCGCCTTTCCTGGTAATTTGATACTGTTAACCAGTCTCCTTGAGTGCAGTACCTAAGTTCTACAGAACTTCTCTTTGACCTTGCTGGTTCAGTTTCAGAGAGACCTAACTCACAGTGCTCCTTGATATAATTCACTGATAGCTGTATTTACCCTACAGGGTACACCAACTTTCTCAGTAATTCACCTGTTGCTATTCAAGTTTCAGCAGTAAAGTTAGCTGATGAACACAGGCTGATGCACTTCAAAGAACTACTTACCGTTCAATCTTCCTCTTTTCTGCAGAGATGCTTTTGTCTAGTAAGGGGAAATGCACAGCAGTGAAGTGAATACGCTCATGAGAGTCAGATTACATTGAATGGGACAGGACAGGGAGAAAGGAAAAATATCAACAGGACATAGATATTTAATGTGAATCTAAAAGGCAAATGCATTACTATGGATTTGTGTGATTCCTAGACTAAGCAGAAATAATGGCTACGCAAAGGTGCACAAGCTGCATCCACACATAAGCCCGAGATCACCATGACACAACTATAGCATATCTTCCACCAGCTGCTGAATGTTCCATGACCTGTGCTGCACATACTATCCGTACAGAGTCATAAACGTGCAATGACTGCTCCCCTTCTTTAGTCAAGATCTTACTAGACCTTAGGTAATCAAATACGAAGATCAGTAAGCAATTGTACCTGGTACCCATACATTAAGAATCACATAAATGTATTACACTGTATAAAAAGACAATGTTGAGGCAAGTGTCAGATAGACAAGAATAAGCAAGCAGAACACAAGGCAGTGGCAGATGCAAATACCAATATTAAAAACTCTTATCAAATAGTTTTATTTAGCTCTCAACATGAGTGCAGATTATTTTTGAACATCAAGGACAAGTAGCACAAGTAACATGGGGAAACACACTAATACAGGGAAATAGAGTAGCTGCTACTAGTAGCAAGATAAATTGAGGAAAAACCTCCTGCATCCTCTCCTATTGGTGTCAAAAATGTGGTGAGTTTTCTAGTCACATTTCTGTACTTTTTTTTGGTGATCCTACTGTAACAGCAGACAAGGAAAGTTGTTCATTTCCATCTGCAGTGTCTCCAACTCAGGGGTCAGAAAATCTGGACAAAAATTAGGTTGAAAAACAGACCATAGAGTAAAACCTAATAAAAGTTCATTAATACGCTATGGAAAAGAAGTCTGAAAATGCCCTCCAGTCTACTAGTCCTTCTAGCTCTTCAGGATCCTCTTCAGCTCTTCTCTTAAAAAAGCCGCACTTTTTACAATGCATATCAAGACACAGGCCTAATTTGCTATATCATGTCTTCATTCATGTTCCTTCACACACATCCCATGGTCTGCCATCTTCATGTGTCAGTTTTTCTTTTGTTCTGCACCTCCCTTCATATGATCCTATTTTCTTTTTCATTACTATGCCTAAAATTGGAGCATCTTTTGAGCCATTTCAACCTCTTCTAATTTTCTACTTACCCAAATCCAGCACACACCATTACTTCTGCTCTGTTATTGGATGCTCCAATCAATATATTATGGCTCAGGCAGAATGCAAAATTATCTTAGAAATGCACATGCAAATGAAAAATAATTACATACTAAGAAAGTGAAATTGCACCTTTCATGCATTACACAAGAAGAAAAAAATATAAAGGGAGCGGGGAAAGGAATTAAAGTGATCTCATAATTTTAAGAAAGCAAATGTCCTTAGAAGCCACTTCTACAATAAATGTCACCTAAACCAAAATGAGGAGAACCAGCACTTCATAAAATTATTTCATAAGTAAAAGTTCAAGTTTTACAAAGAACCGTACAGCCCTGCTTTGAAATTCCAGCCTTACAATTAAGACAAAGGCAATTTTAAGGATCAAGAAGAGCATAATAATCATAAAGATTGATGAATATGATGATTAAAAGTCTCTTAAGTTAATTACTTTGAGATAACGATGGAATCCAAACTTGTATCTTAATGGAAGATGATAATCTAATTGCAAAGCTGCTCCAGATGTGACTATACCAGAGGGAGGTACAAGACAGTATCAGAGTTCAGGTTTATTTTGCTGCAAGAAGGAACATAAGGATTTTTCTATGAACTACACAAGATATATACATTTGGCTTAGGTGGTGAATTGCAAAGCACCCCATCAATACTGCTATTAGAAAAGTTCAGAGCCTAGCAACACCTAAGAAAAATACATTTATGGAAGAAAGGCACCTTTCCAGATCTTCCCTAGAATCCCTCCCCATGTCACCAAATAGCTTTCTTCTCCCCTCCATCAATCCAAAAACATTAGGTTATTGGAAAATCCTTACTCCCTTAGGACCTCTTCAGATTTGTGACATATGTCCTGAGCTGCATATTACAGCAAGAGGCTATTTTGGCTTACATTCTAACAGAAAACAAATAAAAATCACGTGCAACAGAATAAAAATGTATCTCAATACAAGTCATCCTTCCACACAACCGAGCTCAAATATCCAGTTCTCATTAGACTTATCATGACATTAATAAGAAGCATAAGTCTCATGCAACTTTTGGCTTTCTAAGCCATTTAGTACAGTATTTCACTGCCAAAGTTTTCCTCAGAGACTTATCTTCAAAAGGTAATTATAAGGAAATTCCAGGGTCACAAAGGTTCAGGTTCCCCAACACTCCATGTCTTTCTCCCTCAAAAGTTACTACTTTTCTGTCTAATCCCAGACAGCTTAATTTTGGCAAGAAAAGGAAAACATGGGCAGAAATACTGCCATTGTCACAGGCACAATTAAGAAATAAATGTGACAAATGAAAAGCTGAAAGATAGGAACTTCTCCTACATACTAAAAATAAAGTTATTTAATGAAATCTTGCAGTCCCAAAGCTAGACTGTCCTAGTGCTGACAACGAAAACAAGGAGCAGCAGGCAAACACCATGTCGAGTCTGTTTTGCCTGTTACGGTAACTGGTGAGTGATCTCTCCCTGTCAATATCTCACCGCACGAGCATTTTGTTATATTTTATCTCCCCTGTCATCCAACCAGCACCAACCCACTACACTATTGTCTCTCTGGTTTAGATCACATCCTGTTTTATCAACTCACAATTTATTTAAAAACCAGAAAATCTAAACTTATTCAGATACCTTTTTTTTTTTTTAAATATTGAACTTCCGTACATATTGAGATAGTCCTTATTTTGGAAAACGTTTAGTATTCTCAAACGTTTACCTTTTACATTGAAACACGCTGTACTGCCTTCACATATTTAGTAAAATATATTTTAAGTTAGATCTTAACACATTACTGAGGGAAGCAAAAGTATTTTCCCACTTTCTTTCTAGCATAAGAGAACTGGACTAATGGAGTGGGGGGAAAAAAAACAGATTTTTTTTCCAACTGTTTTGAAATACAAAACACTTGAAAAAAGTTATCTGAGTAAACCCCTTTCAATGGTGCAATTGCTCTTGGGAAATGTTTGAGGGAAAAAAACAGTGCTTCTTACAGATCTTCTGGAGACATCCAACTGCCTTTCTAGTCTGAGAGACAGATTATTTAGACTGTGCATGAAGCAAGAAAATACTCCAAACGCTGTGTGTAAGCCACCTCCCAGAGCTACTGGAAGGACATGGTTGCCTTTCAAAAAAACAGTGCAAATACTTACCAAATTTTGTTGGGTTTGGTTTTTTTTCCCTAGGAGTTTGAGTCTTAATGTTGTTAAAGAAAAAGACAAATTCCATCTGATCACCAGCTTTCAAAAAGGGACACAGCAAGTTAATATAAATTGTTTTTTAAAATTGGAAAATCTTGCAAAAAACAATTAAAAACCCCAACAGAACACTGCAGCAAACCACATCAAATGAGACTAAACCTACAGAGTAATGCCCCATTTTTGCCAAGACTCACAGTTGCTTACTTTTATATTTGTCAATTTTGTTAATTTCAGTGAATAAAACTATATACAAGTCTTTCCAGAATTAAGATCTAATTTATTAATTGGAGAAAGCAGTAATGAAAATGTAAATGAGTTAAGATATCTAAACTTCATTTTGAACTCTACAACAAAAAGATGGCAGAGTTCTCCTAACTGTAGCAGAAACTTCATGAAAAGTAATTTCTTTATTCTGTCTTGTCTTTACTATTTGGAATGATAAAACTCCCCACATTAGACAAGCTTTTTAGGGTATGCAAGTATACCACAGAAATAAATCTGCATTTCAGACTAGAATTTGTGCTAAAACACTATTTCCCATCCCAGTTTACAAAGATCAGTTCCAGGTGTTCTCTAATTAACAGACTAGCAGGCTTTGCAGTTGCCATTCACATTATCTGTGTTCACAGATGTACATTGCTTCTTAATCCATCAAAGGCATTTTTTAAAATATAAAGGGAAAAGCAGATTATGAACTCTGAAAGATCATTGTAACCTATGTCAACTCAGCCTTCCTTACAGAAGCTTTATCCCTTTCTCCCTTAGAAACATCAAAACTCACCTGTTTTTTAGCAATGAACAAAAATTCCTGTTTAAAAAATTGGTGTCACATACATCTGTTTCTCCTGCCAAAAACTGTCACCACTTCCTTTCCTTGTGCAAACTACTAATGTTAGACCAATTCTGCAATATTCAGAAAATAGGAAGTAGTACCTTTCTTCATAATTCCTTCCTCCATCCAAGGATTCAGAACAAGGGGCAACAGGCACAAACTGCCACACAAGACGTTCCACTTGAATATGAGGAAAAGCTTTACTTTGATGGTGACAGAGCACTGGAACAGGCTGCCCAGAGAGGTCCTGGAGTCTCCTTCTCTGGAAACAGTCAAAACCCACCTGAAAGCAATTCTGTGCAACCTACTCTAGGTAAACCTGCTTTAGCAGGGGGTTGAACTGGATGATCTCCAGAGGTCCCTTCCAACCCTCACCATTGTGTGATTCTGTGACTCAGGGAACTCAGGTGAACAAGAATGAGTTAAATTAGAGGTCATAAACCATCGGGGGTGGGGTGTGGGAAAGCAACTGTTTTCTGTGATAGCAGAAGACAACATAACACTAATAGTAGGCTCTTTACAATGTATTTAATCACCTGTATATATTAGTAACCTCTTCTGTCACATGCAGTCATGCCACCCTCGCACAGATTTAGTCTGCTGGGTTTTTTAACCTCTATTACATTAACTAATTCACTCACACTGGCACTCATCTGCAATTGGACTCTGAGTGGTAAAATAAAGCTGTCATTAATTTACTGCAAACATATTCCTGCTCTAGATACTTAATTTACTTATGTCATCTTCAAAAAAAAACTGTTGTAACAAAATATTAATATTGCTCTTTTTTTAACACCCATTTTTATAGTGTTTTCAACCACTGATCTCAAGACAGTCTTTAAAAGAAGTTAACTATAATTGCTTTCAATTTTGCTCCAGACAATCAATTAAATACAGTTTTTGTGAGCTGGTTATCAGTGAATCCATTTGAGTTTTCTAAACATGAACATGTAATTAAATATATGCTAACTGGGAAACTCATGTGATGTAAAACCAAAGGTGTTAAGTCTGCAAATTTATGATGCTTTTTCTGTAGGCTGAGTACTCAGGAAATATTTGAAAGAAAGGTGAGGTACAATATCATCTTTCTTTTATTAATTCAGTTAGTACCCCAAATCAGTGCACTTATCGTCATTTTGGTATTTCCTTTACCGCTGATTAACTCAGAATTTCGTCTTCATAAACTAAAAATTAGAACTATTAAGGTCAATGTAGTTACATTGCTATAAAGTCTGGGTTAGTTATCAGTTTTAAATATTTCCAGATCATTAGCCAAGTGAAGGCTGACGTTTCAGCATGCAATTAAAGGCTGGGAATGTATCGGGCCACATGCAAATAACACCTGACATGATACACAATTTCTACTGCTGCCTCAGAGATTCTACAGTGACTTCCTAAAATGTTTGCCACGTTACCTTTTCTTTTACTATGAAGGGGAATACTATCTCTTTATCTTATGCTGGCATTGCTAATTTACCAAGATATTCTCTGGAGCTATGATTCATCAAAGTGAAAGCCAAATAAATGCTACACTGGTGTATACATTACAAGTGTTGCGCAGTTGAGCTTGTATCACTACAAATCACCTCACCAGACATCGGCATTATCCCTTTTCTAAGTCTCAGTGGGCCATTTCTACCTCCAGGTAAGCATGTTTGCAGGTAATTTTTGCACCCAGTTGGCTGATTTGGAGTTCTTGTGCAGTGTGAAGACCAGAGTTCAGATTGCAGCCTCAGGCTTTCACTGAGGACAATGGAAGCCATGAGAAAAAGCCCTAGCTTTTGAAAGACAAGGGGTGCCCATAAGTTAGAGGGGTAATACATGGGTTCAATAAGCTAAAATCCTTTCAAGGAAAGCTGGATTGTTTTCATCATCTTAGTGTTACGTTATCATTCACATATGAAAAAAAAAAACCAATGAAGACAAATGGAAGTAGATGTATGCCCATTTAAAGCTAGGTAGTGACATGAAACAATGAAGAGATAAATGCATCACATAAGAGCAACTTTCTTTTCAGATCTTTTTTCATTGTAGGCTTTAAAGGAGCATTCATACCCAGAGCATGCAGCATATTGAAATTTGCATTTATAGTGCATGAACCAAATACCCATTTCATTAGTATAGTTCAGGAGAATAACAGAATTCAGCACAGTATAAGAATTTATTTACTGAACTGCACTAATGATTAAACTTGACAAAGAAATGAGTAAATGAAATTTGCTGTTTTAGTTGTACTTGCTAGCCAAAATATTTATGGACATAAAGACATACTATAAACACATTTGAAAAAGTAAAAAAAAAATCAGAAAGTGGGGAAGAAAGGTAAAGGATTGTTGACTGCAGTAACACTTCCTCAGCAAAACTAGTTCTATCCAGCACTATAACTTCTAAAAAAAGAATCAGATCCAAACTCTGTGATATATGTTTGCATGCAATGTGAATGTAAATTGTATAGTATAACCTCTGCTCTAGGCCTTTTTACAAAAAAAAACCAACCTAGAATGCACTTAATCAAGTGCTCAGTATTAGTAAAATAGAGAATCCTTTTCATTTTATTTATTTGATGCATTTAATTGAGCAATTTGCAGGAAAGGCTGGAGCCTTAAACAGTATTGGCTGGTTTTGAGTCTGGATTCCAAATTATTTAAATCATCAAATATTTTAAAATATTGTAAAATGCTGAAAATGTTCAGTGTGTTCTGGATTTCACCTTTCTTTGATGAATCTGACAACAGTATTTGTGTGGCCATATGCCATGGGCTCTTACAGATTAAGAGTGGTCAGGTATCTTTACCCATACAACCTAAATCATCAGATCATCAAAATTACTTATTGCACGTAGCTGTGACATATGACTTCTTTGCTGCTGTTTTTTGACTTTAGGAAAATGAAAAATCCAAATCATTTTATGGGTATTTCTCATAGGAACAAATTAGGATCTTTCCAGAGAAAGATTTCAGCTACGTTAGTTGGGAAAAGAAACTTGGCCTTGGCCATCTGTGGATTAAAAAAATTGAGCTTCCTGGTGCCATGAAACCAAGCCTTGAAGCATAAAGCCTCTTACAAAACTCTGTATATCTTTGTTAATGCTTCAATGTAAGGATATAATCATATTTGATTATTTGATGCTGTAATTATTATGGTGCCTATATATTTCAAATGATTGATAAAGTTAACAGTTTATTAGAAGGCTAGTAAAGTTTGAATAAGACTAAACAGGTGTGGAGTGCACGTTCTTATGAAGAAATAAGTATTTACAGCTGTTGCAAGTAAGCCTAAAATAATTATGAAAATCATTAATCAGAGCCAATTGAACAAATTGTGTTTAAATTTCATGCAACCAGGGGCTCTTGGCTTAAAACAAAACTGTTTTCTTTGCTTCTCTCATACTTTCCTTGCTGTTCTCTCTCAAATTGTTGATCTTTTTATATTCTTTTATTCTTTCAGGCAGACAGAGGTATTCTCAGCTAAGCAGGACATCTGTGAATGTTTATTTAACCAGCTTCAAGACTGAATCTGCAGTTACATTATTTGTATGGTTATTCCTACAACCTCCAGTGGAGACGGCTCTGTAATATTTTGCAAGTATTGTCTTACAAGTCTTATTTTTCTCTAGCGTTCACAGAATTCAGGACATACCTTTATGTACAAAGATTAGGAAGTCTTGTAAAACAAAAGAATTTCTTGCTTCAAAACAGTAAGAATTATAGGTATAGGAAAGATGTCTCAGGTGGCTGGATAGAAGTGAAATATCTGAGTCCTTATCTTAAACAAATGCTTTGTCAAGTACCTTATTTCCTAACCTAATTCAAATGGACCTAAAAAAGGAAAGCTAATGAACATGACATGAAGTTCCACTGATTAAGACTCTGACATGGGGACAGTCACACTTCTATTCTCAGCCTTACTTTTGCTTTCTGTGTTAACAACCATTGGCTAACTGTAGAAACAGTCTTACAAAGAAGGAGTATGAACATTAAACTCGTTATTATGTAAACAACCTGACTGCAAAACCAGAGGTGGGGTGGTCCTTGGCTAATGGCTGGTTCAAGGGCAGCCTTGCAGAACATAAGGGTCTGAACTTCCTAAGGGAGCTGGTAAATCCAAGGTCTCAGTTTTATCCTATTAAGGCTGGGAGCATCAGTCTCAGCAGGAATTTTTTTGATAGAATCTGCACTGTCAGTATTATGTGTATTCCAAGAAAAGCTGTCAGTTTTAGGCCTTTCAAAGAATTTAGGCTCAGGCCTGGCTGAGCTGTAAATTTCAGACAGGCGTAGGAGAGAGACAAGTAACGAGCACACAACACTGCTGTGAGGGTAGCAGTTCTTTGCTTGCAAAGAGGAAATGAAGGCCCCTAGGAATTTGGTTTGGTAAAATTGAGTCTAATGTACAGTTTTACATATATAAATAAGACAGGAATTTTGTGGATTTTTTAGCCACTTAAATTTTGCTGATTTGGTACACGATGACAGTTGCTTATGAACGTTATCAACAAATAAACCTTGGGCTATAAATAATTTGGGAAAAAATTGCTTCCTGCATAGTTATCTAGCTGTAGATAAACTTGAATAGTTTCTAATTCTCTGGTAATTTGTATAGTTCAAACATCACAAGTTGAGTTGTTCAAATGTACATAATTTCTCATAAAAAACAAATATAAAATTTTGAGTATCAGTAGAGAAATGTATCTATTATGAAAACAGTCAATGAATAAATTCAAATTTGGTTCTCAAAATACTAGTAAAACTAATATGTACACGTAAGATTGTGCATTTGAACAGCATATTAAGCTATTTTAGCAGAAGAGATGACAGTTCGATTCAGGTGTACCAGAACGTTCTGAAGGAAAGTCAATGGAATGTTGTGTTTCACTGCCTCTATTATGTTCCTTAGTAGTCCATTTGAAGAAACAAGAATGTACAGATAAAACTACTGCACATTTTTTGGCCTATATTATTTAGTTCCCCTACACCAACTTCCTGACCAATTACATGTCATCATACTTGTGTAGTAATCCACCAAATACAGAAGTTCACATGGTTTTCCAGTTTTATTACAGGACCTCCAATTAAAAAAAAAATCTATCAAATTGAACCCAGAGAAAGCTCAACCTTTCCTCTGATGCTAATTCATGTCTTGTTGAGGCAGAGATTACTCCCATACGAACAACCTGAGAACAGCTGGAGAAAAAAAAATAAGGAATGCATTAGGTTACATATAGCATCTATCTGCAAAAACTCTTCCAGGCAAAATATCTATACACTTCTATTTATCCCAGGTTTCCTCACCTTTATCAAGACAGTATTTAACTGTATAATAATCAAGAGCACATTATGATTCTGATATTTTAATATCTTAAATCCTCCTTTCTATTAAACATAGACCTATGTATGAGTAGGTATTATGTCATGCAAGCATTTTCCTATATCATGGACATTAATCTTAGCATATTTCTTAGGAACAACCTTCCTTACTGGAAGAGCAAAGAGTATTCAAAACAAAAACTTGGCATTAAAAGAAGTGGCTATTTTTCTTTTTCTTTATTACTTTAACACATAAAACTGATTTTGTTATTGGCAGTTGTCAAACACCAGTTGTTAATTAAATTCATGACATTAGAATCAGCTACGTTCTTTCTTACATATGGTAACTGGTAGCAAAAATGAAACTGGTACCTGTACTAGGTTTTTTGTAAAATTTTCATAACTTCAAGGAATCATAGAATTTTGTCCTGCATTGCATAAAAACAAAAGAACAGATGTTCAAATGAAAACAGGCATTCAAATTAAAATATGTAGGTATTTATCTCATCTCCAGCAATGGCAAACAAACAAATGCTTAGGAAAAGAGTATAAAACCAGCATTATTATCCAGAATATACTTTTTATTAGTCCCTTGAAATAGTTTCCAAACATAAAATTCTCATAAGTTTCAGATTCAATAAGGAAGATGAAGAATGCTGGTCCTTTGCAAGGTCAAATAAATTACTCTGGATCTTCATCCTGCCTCCTGGGACCAAGATCTGACTAGCAGACATTAACAAACCTGATTTACCCTGATGAGGTCTGATAATCCCAAGAACTCGTTTATTCTTTCTTCAAATAGATTCCTTGTTGATAGTGGTATGGAAAAAGAATGTCTTCATTCTTCTTGCTTCAGTACAAGAGGCTGCATATTTTTCACTACTTGAGACGGTAACATTTCCCAACTCAGCTTTTTGGAGTTTGTACACCTCAGACTCAAAACTTTGTATGAATCAGGCTCTTTGATCCACTTTTGTAAGTCAAAATCTCATTTTTCAATGCATAGTCTCAATAACTTCTGAACCTCTTCTGTTTTCACCATGAAATTCTATTTTAAAATGATAAAATTGCACTAATCAAATTGGATGTGCTAAAGACTGTTATAGACCTCTTAAACCACTGTAGAGATAGAAAAGGAAGACTAATATGCCAGTAGTTGGATTTTCAGTAAATACCTAGAATGTATCAGCATACAGAAAAAATTCAATATTTTTACAGAAAGTAGAATAAAAGATGAAAAATGATGAATCATATGGAAGCCCATAATCTTATGAGCATCATATCAGCCTGGCAGGCATTCATTGTGGATAAGTAATCTTAATATCACAGGATAAAGATTATATAAAGGAATTGACAATATTTTGTTATGGAAATGAGAATATTCAGGGTTAAAATAGAGCTGAGCGATTTCTTTTCATCAGCAAGTGAGAAGATCAGCAAAAACTCACATGGAGCATCTTTCTGCATCTCTGTGGGAATTCTGCTTCTTGTGATCTGCTGCTGCCAGATTTAATGTGCTGAATTTATTATACACAAAGTTGTCTGACTCGCAAGTCCTTTTTATTTCCTCAGCATAGATATTGCTTTATGTTGTTCAACAGCATAAAATGGTTAACTAGAACACAGTTTTGCACTACATACCCTACAATACAATGAAAGAGGACATGGGCTATCAAATATATTAAATATGTACTAAAATTAAGTGTCTGTACCACCTGCATGTTATTTGTAAAACAGCCTCTGATTCCTTCTCCAGATTCCTTATTAAAATTCACATTCATTATATGTGATTCTCATTGTTGATCTCTGACCACATCAGCTGTCACCCCTCAGGAAGGCATTAGTCTGTTCAGGACAAGAAGTCATTTTTTTCTAGTTTTTGATAAAATACTTGAACAATTAATAACATTAACATTTTTGTTCCATTTTCTTAGTTGAACCACAATGAAGCAGAGACCCTTTCTTATCAGGATTGGTGATATCACTGCACAATGGTGGGACTATGCATAACTGTGCTGCACAGTCACTTTTATTTGGGCATCTTTTAACTTGCACACATATGTACACAATTTAAGATTACTCAGATATCACTTACTGGGTAACGTAGTCGATAGCAAGGACTAACATAAGAGCAGCATAAGCATTAATATGCTTTCCAGTGCCCCAAGGGGGACACATACAGCTGATGAGCCTTTCCCAGCCAGATAACTGTCAGCTAGCGGGGAAGGGTTGGATTTGTTACTTCTTGGAACTGACTGATTCTTGATGTTACTGAGTTGTTGTCTTCTAATGTTCTGCTTTGTCTTGTTTGTTTTACACTCTTTCATACCAGCATTTTTCCTCTTGTATCCTTGAGCTGCTACTATTATCTCGGGTACTGCACTTCTGTTGGTGTTTTTAGTTTTGTTATCTTGCATACCTTCAATTTACATACTTTCTTATTTCTTAATAACAATTTTCTCAGGAAAACTAAGCCTTAGTCACAAAACTGTCATGCACCTAACTAGGTGTTGTGGTTTAACCCCAGCCAGCAACTAAGTACTACACTGCCGCTTGCTCACTCCCCTTCACCCAGAGGGATGGGGAGAAGAATTGGAAAGGAGTGTAAAACTCAAAAGGTTGAGATAAGAACAATTCAATAGGCAAAGCAAAAGCTGCACATGCAAGCAAAGCAAAGCAAATCAAGGAATTCATTCACCACTTCCCATGGGCAGGCAGGTTCATCCACCCCCAGAAGAGCAGGGCTCCATCATGCATAACAGTTACTCAGGAAGACAAATGCCATAATGCCGAATGTTCCCCCCTTTCCTCCTTCTTCCCCCAGTTTATAAATTCAGCATGACTTCATATGGTACAGAATAACTCTTTGGCTAGTTTGGGTCGCCTCTCCTGGCTGTGTCCCCTCCCAATTTCCCATGCCCCTCCAGCTCTCTTGCTGGCAGGGCCCACGAAACCAAAAAAATCTTGATTTAGTATAAATATTACGCAGCAACAACAAAAAACATCAGCACGCTATCGTCACTGTTTTCACTTCATACCCAAAACACAGCACTGCACCAGCTACTAAGAATAAAGTTAATGCTATCCCAGCTGAAACCAGGACGCTAGGCCTGGATCACATTCAGCTGAATGCTTAGCCTGTGGGTTACAAGAACAGCAGCATTCACAGCTGAACACATTTACTCAATGTTAGTGGTGAGCCTAGATTATACTCTGGCCATCCCTGCTGAGCTCAATGCGTTATCTACTAGGCCACATTGCCTGCCTTCAGGAACAGCACATACATAGTGCCATTTCCCAAACCACTGTGCTAAAGAACACCATTAAGATTGCAAAGTCATTATTCAACATTTGCAGATGCTGTAATTGGGTGAGTGATGTCACCTAATTCACTGCCTTTTCTACTTACACATTCTGATATAGACTAATCATATGATCACCTACTCTTTTAAATGAGCCCTGCATTATTAGCCCTCATTTAGGAAGGAGCTATTCAACACTGTTGCTTTCTACTTCCAGTGCCTTATTTGTTGCATATGATTAAAGACAATTATTAATTCCTTATGGTATTCACTATGAAGTTCGTCTACAGTTAACTACGAAGTTTAACCACAAATTTTGGCTGTGCCATTCAGACTGGTTGGGACCTTGCTTCCAGACCAGACTTTTATATAACACTTAATTATTGTTTCCACTCATGCCATTAAAATACAAAGCTCTAGCATCAAACAATCTTCAATAATAACGTGGTTTGTTCTTGTAACTATAGTAGCTGATGGTCCGGGATTAACAGTCTACTACCCCTTTTCCTTCAATTTTTGATTGTCATGAAAACTAAAGGCAGTCAGAGTCAGGAAATACCTCAGGTCTGTAGGAAGTCATCTAAAATAATAAGTCTATAAAAACAGGGCCTGCAGTATTAATGTAAGGATTTAACTGTTGTGCATTCTGCTTTTGCAGGGATTCTCAAATCTCTTTCTATGCCTGTGCAAGGATTCAGGAGGAAAGAAAGATTAATTGAGAAATATTGAGGGAAATCTATCCATAACAGTTTAAGTCACTGTCTGTTAATCAAAATCATAGAGCTTTAGGTAAGAGCAATTTCCACAACTGACATTCTGTTCAGACTTCTGGTCAGAATTTGGGGCCTAGCTACTTTGAGACCCCGAACATGTTTTTTCTATCTGTACAGCTAGGTCCAGTCTCAAGTCCAGTCTCTGAATTCTTGGAAAGTGAACCAAAGCACTGAACATGTATTTTATGTAAGCAAGTGATGTTTATCCAACAGACAACTGCCTGTTCTTTAGTTAAGAATAAAGCCTTTATTGTGCAAATCACTAAGACAATGTAAAAAACCTGGGCTGGAAAGGAACACTTTGTATTTGAACCAACACAATAAAAAGGAGGTGTCTAAGTCTCTCATGTAACTACAGTTCAAATAGGTGTGTTTGGTGTCCATCAGTGCTCATTTCCTAGTGTCTTCTTTCTTGTCTCCAGGATCCACGCAAACAACATATGCCCACCCAGGTCTGGAAATTCTGGATAAAAGGAACTAAAACTCTCATTTTATAAGACAGAAGTGAACAGGCATCAGTTATCTGCAGAATAGTTTATTTTTGCCTTATACCTTTGGCCAAAAATCAGGTGTTTCCTTAAATATTAACTTCTATTGTGTATGCGATCAACATATCAATTGCCTAGCAGCCTGGACTAGTATTTTATTTTTGTTATATGTTAGTATTTCCAAAATCCTTGTGCTTATTCCTGTCAACCTACATAAATCATATTGCCATAATGTACCAATATAACTATGTCCATGGAAACCCAAGTACAAATAGTGTTCTAGCTAAAATAATATGTATATTTTATTTTCTTTCCCATATGTAATGAGCTATACAGATAAAAAATAAGCTCACAGAACAGACTGTTATATTGTTTCAGTAGGAAATCAAATCCTCTACTAGGTTACAGTCCCATTGGATCTGACTTTCCTATTTATAATGAAATTTTATTTCTGTGATTTATTTAAGAATTTAGAAAGCAAGCTTTTTGCAGTACAGACTCTCAACTAATTGTGTCCAATTAATAATGGTATAATTCGGGGATCTATTAATTAGTAATGAAAGGCTGTACTTCCCACAAATATACTGACAATTTTTCACTTTAAAGATTATGGAGCTTTCACACTTACACCACCTTTTTTTCAGCAAAAAGCAACATGAGGCAGATCTGTTGCTTTCTATTTGAAGAAATTCCCTATAGTAACATGTAACTTAAAAAATAAGTATGCCTGAAGTTTCTTAAGTAAGGACTATTGACTATACTTTCCCTCTTGTGCAGCACAACTTCAGTGTCTTTCATATGCTGTACTGCATATATGAGGTATTATCTGATACAGAGTCCTGATTTTTTAATAAGAATTTTATGTTTTGGCAGTCAGTGAGACTGTCTCAGATAATTTATGAACTCCTTTGCTCATGAATTAAAACTTCAGTTCTGGAGAAATCCATGGACAATATTTTGTGTGTGACAGCATGATGCATGTTTTCCATGATGAAGTGATACTCTCCTAACCCTTCATCTTTCTGTAGATATTAAGCACTGATAGTCTCCACTTTGATGAAAAAGACTTCTCTGATTTATAACACTCATGCTTACTAATATAACTATGAAGGCCAATTAGCTGACTGAAGTACTCAAATTGGTCAGTGGTAAAACAGCCATTGCAGCAGGGACTTACCTACTTTCAATGTAAATAATTTTTCCCTTTTAATAAGACTAAAAAAATTAATATCAGCTGACCATTGCCTATGTCTTGTTCACTGTTTCAGGTTCACAAGAAACTTGTCTAAGGGGCAATTAAAGTTATGTTTTCTGGAATGTATTTCTACAAAATTTAGCAGGAAACAGTAGGTGGAGAAAGTAGAAAGAATACAGAGGTTTAGAGTAACTGAGCACAGTCTTCGCAGTGAACTCAAAAACTTTAATAATGAACAATTACTTTTATGTAGCAAGCCACCAGAAGACAAACTACAAATATAATCCCGTAATAAAATTTAGCATAGAAATTAAGATTACCTTGCTGATTTTCTAACTGGTATGAGCATTGTAAAGGCATGAGCTTTCACAGAGCTGGGGTGGTTGGGGTTTTTTGCTTCTTTGTTGTTATTTTTTTTGGGGGGGTGGGGGGTTATACTACTTTACCTCTTCTTTAGTGGGTTAGACATTTTGCAGATTTGAAGAGTTTACCAACAGTACTGGGTGTGTTACCATTTATTATTGGAGCAACTCACTACTTAGAGACACTTGATGGCTTATAGTTTGCTCCTTCCTGTGCCCTCTGCAGTCCTAGTGGTGTAATGAGCCAAGGTTCCCTTGCATCAACATCCCCTACCATCAACAATGGTACCCAGCTCATTAGAGTTTACACCTTCTTGTATGTCTTAACCTTGCAATTTGAGGGGTTGAGAGAACTATCTGCCAATTGGATACATATATTTTGTTAGGTAGCCAAATTTATACAGGTCTGTATAAGCAAATTACAAAATTTTAAGGCAGCTTATTTGGCTGAGTTCTCCACATCCATTCTGAGTATATATGCTCTTTCTAAAGTACTGTGAATCTAACTGAACTCTAAATCACCTTGGATACTTATTTTCTGTCAAACAGAATAGGATTAAAGCTATGAAGAGCACCCAAAGTATGTGTTTTTCTAAAAATCATAATACTGGTTTTATGTTTCTGACAATGTAAAAGAATTATTGATTTATCCAAAGGCAGCAAAGAGACTTTCTGAAAGTATTGAAAAGGATTCTGAATTAGAATGATGAAGTGCCTAATGGTTGATACTCTATGGCAGAAAGCAGCTCTCTGTCATTAAAATATATGCAACAGTCAGGTTTTTGCTAAAATGTGTTTAGCTATAGAATGTATTATTTATTAAATAAACTTGACTTTCATTTGCCTTTTTCACTTTCTCTTCCATTTTCTGTTATTCTAGGATATTTTATATCTATTTGTATTTTAAACAGATGTTAAGATTGTAGAGCATTTCCTGCTAGATGAGTGATTTAAGAAGTCCAAACAAATGTATAGCAAATGGCAACAAATACCTGGTGAAGACTTCCTGGTTGCTTTCCCTAGCAAAGTTGTATGATTTTGTAAGCCTAGTACTTCATTAAGTAAATGTCTTAAATTTTAAGGTGCCGTTACCTCACTATTTAATTTGGATACTTCTAATGTTACAGTAAAGAATTTTATGTTGCAGCTACAGAAAACGGCTTAGCTATCTAGCTTTCAAATCACTATTTTAATACTTTGAAGTAGAACCATAACAGAATCACTTCATCCTCCTGTAAAAATCCAGGAGTGAAGCTAAAAGAAAGCAATATGATCATCCAGGATCGTTAACAATGGTAAGGAGTGACCAGACTGAGAAAAGGACAAAACATCTTGGGATATAACTCTAGAAGGAAATGGTAAGGAAAAAAGCAAACACCATGGAGCACTAGGAAATCTAAGCTCTAGGGGAAAATTTTACAATGGAGGTCAAAATTCCATTTCCACAAACAATACTAAACAGGATATTTAATATTGTTGGAACAAGAATCTTTGCTATTGAACTAGAGAGACTCAAAGAAAAAAAACATCTGCTTAAGCCTTTGAAAGCCAACTAGAGTCTTTATCTATACAACTCCCAGTAACTGCATGGCTCAGGCTGTTTTTTCAGGGGGTTGGTTTTGGGATTAGTTGGTTGTTGTTTGGGGTTGGGGTTTTTTGTTAACTTTATACAGCTTAACCACATCCTTGTCTCAGTCCTACTTAAAGCCACATAGAAACCTCAAAGCCATTCCTATCTGCTTCTTCATAGGTCTAAAAGATAATGAAGTTCTTTTCTTCTAGTATCTCCTTCTTGCTGAGTGCCGGTCTTGACTAAAAAGGAAGGAAACAGCCTAATAATGTACACAGTGGTGTGTACTTAGGTATTCACAACTCAATGTCTTTCAGAGAAGACAAATTTAGTGGCCCAAAATACTAGGCCAAATTCTAATTCTCTTCCTTCCCTTCAATGCACTAAAGAACAACACGTGTACACATACACACACAGAGTGGTTGGAGAAGGGTAACCTTCACCCTTCAGAAAAGTTGTATAAAATTTTAGACAAAAACTTAGAAAATAGTTGCCCCGGGGATAAGTATGGTTTCCTGGTTTCAAAAACCAAATTGGGTGGATGCCTTTACGAGGACATAACTATCACATGGGTTTCCACTTAGTGATAGAAAGATGGGGAAAATGAACTGAATGTACTCACAGCTGCACAAAAACACAGAAACAAAGGTAGCTTTAGTTTTCTGCACCAAAGACTTAACTCTGTATGTATTCAATCAAGATTGTATTCTTCTATTTGGTAATTAGGCTGTAGATAAAATGTACTTTCTTCTCACATTTCTGCTTTTTTTCCATAGAAGTAAAATTGCTGTCCTCTGCTACACTTCCTCTGTAGTTCTTACTTAGATTTATAAGGCTTAATGAACAATTTATTATAGAATAAGTTACTTTATGCTGCATTTCATGGAAAATCTTAATATGAAAGCTGAATTCCAGTGTATTATTTTGCAAATTTTATGGTTTTTTAAATCAGGAAACTATCTCAAATGAAATTAATTATGACAAACCATGTAAAAAAGAAGCAATACAAAACAAAGAACAAACCCACTCCACAAGTACAGAAGCACATCTAGGCAACAACAGCAACAGCATGGACTGCCAGCTCTGTGACAGTGCATATCTATGCTCTTGTCCCACATTTGCACAGCAGTGTCACCACTCCGTACCCTCAATACATGCATGATCCTCTTTATCTCTCCTTCTGAGAAGCAGAACCCAGTCTTGTCACTGCTTACCTTCATTCCCCAAGTACTCTGCCTGGGTTCTCCCACTTCATCATCTTTGTCCTTCCTATGTCAACATTAGCTTAACAATACCTCCATATCCAGAATGGAAAGTACACATCTTCTGCAAGTGAAGCAAGCTGGGAAACAAGATACATACATAGAGCAGCAGTTTACGAGCAAATATAGCTGGTTGTATGTAGAAGTTTATCTTACAGACCAAATGAGAATTTCTGTACAGGAGATGCCACTGCTATCACTTTAAAGCGATGACTTTCTCTTATTGGTACATGCATCACAGACTTGTAACAAGTACTAGAGTCACACTGAAATCTCCTAAAATAAAGAATGAGATGAAAAAATACAACCAGCAGTCCGAAACATCTTATCTACAGTGTATTAACAACGCACTTCAGAAAGATTACTACAAAGGACCTAACACCAATTCACAAGTCTTTACAAATTATCAGCACTACATGTTTAAAGAAAAGTCATCATTTAAGACCAGGTACCTATTTTGCATATGATAAAAGACCATTTTGTAACTGTAGCTTCTTAGTGGGAGATGGGACAATACCAATGTTGCTTACCCAAATTCAGAAAAGATAACACTTAAGAAAAGTTTTAAGAAAAAGATTACCAAGATCCGGAGGACCACAGAAAGACTCATCAGGCTACTTGGTTTCAATCAGCAGTTTACAGACCGCTGGCAGTTCATAAATTACTTTTAAGAGAGTAGTGAATTTATCTCTGAAAAAAAAGGTGATATTTTCAGTAGGCTTCAGCGTGGCAGAAAGGTTTCAGACATTCATGGAAAAAGAGCTCTTGAACTACATGAAAAACACTGGAAAATCTCCTTAATGGAAGCAATTAGACAGTCTGCAGCAACAGAAGCCCCAGTTCATCAAGGTGCACAACGAAAAGCATGAACATAAGGAGGCTGACTGCATCTTTTTTGATGTGGTCTAAAATCCAGTTCTCTAGTGCTAGAAACAGGTATCAGGTAGGGATAACACATTAACATAGTTTTAAATAACGTTGCAAGTGCAGTGAGAAACAGAACACTCTTGGCATAAGAATGTTTGTTGAGGAGTGGTATGTTCTGTGAGTGTGTTACAGGAGATCATTTCAGCTGCAGAGAGAAACTAAGACTGGCAAGCTAAATAGTCTTGAAATTCTTGTGTGTGGGCAGCGTGCATCCTGCTACAGCCTTTATCACTGGAAATCCCCGACAGCCCTGGCTGCCAGCCAACATTCACAATCCCTTGAAACAGAACAGTAGGCAGAAGACCCATTTCTTGGGCCATTTCCACTTTTTTTGGCTAGTAGTAAAATTTGCACTTCAACCAGCTGGACGGCGTCTCTAAATGCTCTTAAAATTTACATAGATACTCAATGTAACTGAAAGATCAAAAAGCCTACAAATGCTGTTTATTCAAAAACAAAGTTTTTCCCCCAACTATCTGCATTTCTTGCTACTTCCATTATGTTGATTTCATATGTTTTTAACAATGAAGATCTAATTCTGAGCCTAGTATAGTTTCCTGTGAAACAATGAAAGCATCACATATATCCAATAGCAGAGCTTAGTTGTAAAAGAATAGGTTATTGGATTGGAGGAAGTTTCATATCTTATTTCTATAGACTTAGATAAAAGGATAATTTGAAGTGTATTGCTGTATAACATTGAGCTTTTGATTTCATAGACATGTTATACAGTAAAAACAAAGAATATTTCATTTCAGATTATGGTATTAGCATAAGAAAACAATCTTAGTAATGGAAAGGGAAAGACATCTGTCCGTATTCTTAGGGACAGAGCTTGTGACAATGTTTACCAACAAGGTTGTCCAAATTTCCCAAGCAAAGACCTGTTTCTTACTTGCTTTTGTCATCATGAACTTTGAATTCATTTAGACTGGAATTCTCTGTGCTCCAGACACCTATGTCAAGAGATTTGTATGTGCACGTATGAGGAATGCTTCAGCCCAAACAAGATCAAAGTAAAAGCTGGTCTTGACAAGCTGACCAAAATCAAAGAATTACCCATTTAAGGCTGACAGACTATATGCTTTGTTGCAGAGAGTCGCAAGACTTATTTTGCATATTCTTTTCACACACACAGGGATCATTGGAACAGATTTAATTGATTCTCTTTTAACTACATTTTACCTCTTCACAGTGTGCTATAGACTACCGCAGAAAGAGTCAGAAGCTCCATCTACTTGTTGTATGCATATAATCATTAGAGTCCTACTGGATTTGGGTAGCTTAATTATCTGCAAAGTGTGGCTGTAGCTGTCAAGGCTTTTCTATGAATTCCCATTTCCTTACTGCTTTAGACCATACTGTGTACAGGCTCTAGACCCAAAAGGAGCACAGAAACAAGATCTGTCCAGAGTTTGCAGTGTCTCTGTCTAAATGAGAACAAAAAAGAGATAGTGATCTTCATCAGCTGTAAAGAAACATAACATAACAGATGTGACAAAACAGAGGACAAGGATCCTGGGTGAGAGATTGGGACTGAAGCTATGAGAACTACTAATGAGGGAGAGGACGTGGTACACATAATTAATGGCACTGACTGGGGCCAAAATAGATAACAGACAATAATATACGACCCTGTAACGATGCATATACAACCATAAAAACCAGGAAGTCACACTTCAATATATTAAGATAGGCCCAAACAACTTGTGTCATTCTCTGATTTTGGGGTATTTCTCATCAATTTTAGTATTATTTTTCCTGTTTCTCTTTTTCCTACCCCAGCAATATTCTGTGTATGTCCATGTACCCACATGAAAAAGACAATAAAGTGAGTAACTGTGACATTTGGTATGACTGAATTATATTCTCTACACAAAGCAGTGATTCAGCCCTTTTGTTAGGCTGTGTCCCCAAAATAGCTTTCATTTTCAGGACCGGAATGGAGTTGGTGAAGTTAAGTGTATCTTTTGACTAGTTTTCTGAAAAGACCCTTTCTCCAAGTTTCATTTTTCCCTCTAGTGATGTCATTAACAACCACAAGTTTAACTTTTATTGGAAATCTTACATTCAGGTTTAATTGATTACTTTAGACTGTAATTAAGTGAAGCTGTTAACAATTTATTGCTCATAATGCTATAAAAGGCTCAACAATTATATTAAAAAGGAGACTGAAAGGAGACCCAGCTACTCACAGGCTTTTTTCTACTCATAATTTGCATCAGCAAGTTTGTTGTGATAATTCAGTAACATGGCAGAGTCCGGAGACATGCCAAGAGTCATTATCAGTAGCTCACTTCTCCCATTTGCCACTCTGGGTTTTGGGCTGCATGTTACTATGAATGCTGTTGTTCAGAACTTGTAATCATACTTTTATAGCTGATGCATTTCAAAGACACAACAGCAGCAGGAACACAAGAAGAAGGGCTCTGGAAGACATATTTAATCTTGTAATAAAAAAGGTTGTTTGTTTTTGAGAAGGATTTAAGGATGTTACTCCATTAGCAATAGCTCAAGTTAACATTTCCTTGGGATTTAATTTAAGATTAGTGGTTATTTACGAAATCCACTGTTTTGTAGGAAATAATGTCCCACAAAATATTATATTCACATATAATTAAATCTGGTAACATATAGAGAACATGAAAAGAATAATTTTCCCATAATCAGGTTATGTTAGCCCTGGGAATCTAGACTTATGTTTAAATTTCAAAGTAGTCCATGAACTCCAGAAAAATCTTAAGCAAAAGCTATGTAAAATGTACAGAAATTATAGGATTTAACATACCCTAATGATGTACATCTACACTAAGATTTTCTTCAGTCTATTCCTCACATCACTTTAACTACAAATTTCCCAAGTTTCTATGTTCATTTCAGGGATAACCGACGTTCAACCACTATCTTTCATCTTAAATTAATGTCAAAGTAGGTTGAGCTAAACAGCAGTATTTTTTGACTCAAAATAGGTAGTGCAATTTGACTTTGTCTTGGGATTAAGATTATAAACTAGAAATCAGTTTCCTAAGTTTCTTTACTGTTCCAATAGAAATAAGTAGAAATTAGTTTTTTAAAAGTAAAAAAAAAAAAAAAAAGTACAGTCTCAGACTTCCACATGTGAACGTGAAGGAACAGTAAAGTTAATATTTATCAAGCAAGCATTGCACAAGAAAAAACATTTTTTTTTTACAGATATTGGTAAGAGTAAATTTTATGTCCATCTTACCTTTTATAGTCCTTATCCAGATATTTCTTTCCACCCTGTTTGGAATGGCCCATCTCATTTTCTTTTAGAAATATTTTTTAAAAAAACCCAGTAAATAAAACATTGCAACAGCTGGATAATATAAGGTTGAAAAAGAAATAGATTTCTGTTTGATGTTAGCAACTCTACAGAGTGTGAGGACAATTCTGCTCATCCTAGGAGTATTCACAGCATTAATTAGGGAAAAGCTAAACTTTAATGTCAGTATGATTTTCAGCTTTTTAATATTTTAATGGTGTTTCTCAACTAGAATTTTTACATAAAGATTATTTATACTGCAAGTAGGAGTATTATTTAAAATTGGCTCTTCCCACTTTGTTTGCACAACTGCCAGAGGAACTGAACTAATCTAGAGAGAAAAAAAGAGAAAACTCAAACCCTGTCAAAAATCAAATGCCAGAACAGTTTCTTCAGTTAGAAAGATTCAGAGGTTACTGAGCAAACAAAATGAACACAGCCTCAGATTTCTAACAGTTTATAAGATACCTAGAGATACAGCCTTAAAACAGCAACAAGCTTAATGCACTGCACATCACTAACTATAACAGACCACACACAGAGCCCCCCAAAGCCTCTCAATGTTATTTTTATTCATCATATGTCAAGAACTGCCATCTGCCTTAAACTGCATGCATTCTTTCATTTGGTAAAAATCAAAACAGTGCAGCAAAACGTTAGCTCAGAGTCCCCCTCTCTACTGCTTTCTACAGCCACTCCCCAAGGACCTTTAAACTTAATAGTTAGAAACAGCCAAATAAATAAATAACATACTTTCCATGGTTTAACCATTCTTAGTCATACATGTGAGAAAACACTATACTTTTCAGCTATACAGAAAAAAAGAGCTAAATGAACTACCACTATCCCCTTCATCTATCATCCAAGGTCAAAGACAGTATATATTCATTCCTCTTAATCCAAATTAATTGACTCCAGGTGCCCCTCTGCAGGAGTGGTGTTAGGAAGAATCACTGATTTAAGGGTTTTGACAGGTCTTATATAGGACCACAGTGTTCAACAGCTTCTAACGTGTATTAGCATTAGCAGTTTACTCTTCAAGGTGGTTTTGCCAGATGAAGTACTGAAAGACACTTTTCATTTTTGAGAGTAAAGATGGGGCAACTATTTTCTTTGGGGAAATATATCAGAAGAGCCAGAAAGGTCAAATTTCAACAAGAATCAGCTTGTGGAATCCTAAGGCTGTCTGCATGGGAAAATTGCCAGTGTGTTAGAGGGATAAATAAGACACAGAGAATAAATCCCTCTACATGTATCCAGTGGATTCATGCTTCCAGTTACTACATTTGTGTTTCACCACATATACAAGCTTTTAGAGAAGTGCAGGCTGATTTTAGGTTATGGCAATGTAATAGCAAATTGCAATGTTGCAAATGTGACTTACGACGACATAGTCACCTAGAAGTTCAAGTTTTAGGGAAAGCTCTTTTGAATGTATAAACAGGAATTACTGACATAAATCATGCATGTATTTTTTTATTTGTTGATATATATGACAATTTAAATTATCATTATGTGACTGACGCAATGTAAAAACTGACCATGCATATTTCTGAAACTGCTATTCATGGTAGAAATACTGCAGTATCAATATACCATTTCCTACACTGCAAGGAGAGAAGAAACCTTTAGAACATGTGCACTCATTTCTAGCCTGCAACTAAATATCTTACCCCAATCCAGACACATTTTAGATGAGATACTAATAAAATTCAGAACTAAATTTGGAGTATCTGGACCATACATAGAACCTTTTTTGGCAACTATTTGTAGTTTCAGACTGCAGTTCTGCTGGTAGGCTAGAGCTCTAGAGATTCAGGCCTGTCAAAGCACCTCCTTCTGTTCAAAATTTACCCCATTTAATTTCAAACAGACGGAGATTAGAAAAAAACAATTAACACTCATAACCATGGCTAGCATAGAACAGATTGGAGTGACATGGCCAGATGAGTCTGCTACTTAGAGATGAAGACATTTTTTTCCTGATTGTAGCTCAAGTAACATTCAAACCTAAAAAGGTGAGCAAATTATGCAAACCAAACAAGTGCAAGCCCCTCTCTACAACCCTCAGGGCTCTGGTCCATTGTTCCCACATCTCATTTATGACTATAACAAACCCGAAAAAAAATGACAAAAAAACCCCAAACAAACTGAAAATGCATAATACATCTTGACAATTTGTAGCTTCTACAGTTGTCCACACCAAAGCATGCAACAGATTCCCTAGTTATTTATTTTGCACACATTGAAATGATGCATCTAGGTCTGTTTTACAGCAATAGCTCTGCCTAAGACAACTAAAGCAGAGTAGCAAATACAAGCAGAATATATGTGTGGTCGCTTCTTAGCCCTTACAGCCTACAACCACTTTCCATACTTTTGAAAAAGTATTCTCAAATCTCATCTATTATATTACAGTAATAAAGAAATCATGAAGGAGAATTTTTGAACTTTGAAAATAGTCTTGAGAACATATTTTTAAAAATCTTTCAAACTGATAATACTTAAAATGTGTTGTGAAGAGCCAAGAATACACCATTGCCATGGGAAATTTCAGGAAAAAAAATCTGCTGTATAAAGATAGCCTGATAACAGAAACCTGGAAAGCTAATCTTAAAAAAAAAAAAAAAAAAGACCACTTTTCCCATGTTATGATGCCATGCTACAACATAAAAAGGAAAAGAATAAAACAGTTCCAGTCTCTTTAGAACAGCTACCAAAATCTTTCAGTTACAAATCCCTAAGTCAAATAAAATAATTCATTATTTAAAAGGCAAGGTAATAAACTGGATTTTATAACAGGAGTGCAACCTAATCAAGGAGATTTTGGATGCTGATAATGAGACTTTACCAGGAAATCTGGAGATTGGTTTATTACCTACTTATATGTTATTTGAGTTCAGATCCTGTTTATAAATTCAGGCACATTCTCTGCTAGGTCATTCCAATTACATGGTATATAATTCAGCTCCTGAATCAATTTTATCAAGGTGAAGATGATGCACTTGATGAGATCCTATTTGCTGAACAATGGTGGATAGAAGCTTCATTAATAAAAGAAATAATAAAAAAAACCCCCAACCATGAGTATGTAAGACGAAGTGGAAAGTCACTCTAAAAATGCAGGCCTGTGTTCTGTGGCACAATGAGTCACAGCCTAGTATTTACACAGTGGGATGTTACTTGCAGATGCAACTATCAGAATCAGGTTTTCATTACACAGGTTGACAAAAGCAGTCCTCATGGGAGAAACTTCTCAACATAATGAAACCTAATCTCTAATTTCAACATTGGTGTCTGTACTTTTATAAAATGATCCAGAAGACTGGAAGGTGAAAGATTCACTGCCTGTTCATTTCAGTTTCCTCTACTTCCCTCTAATTACTACTTGCTTTAGAAGGCTTCACACCTTATCACTATATTTGTCAGCCATGGCCAAATAGCAAGGGAGATGGGGAAGAGATAGAAATGTTCATAACTTAAAATGTTTCTCCCTCCTATGTACAGCTGAATTCTACTATTTCTGGTCTGTACCATAGTGCCCAGCTGTTGGAACATAGCAAAGAGTACAAACAAGATCTGCCAGACCTATACCAGCTTGGTCCAGCTCAGGTCTATGATTTTTTTATCTACTGTGAGTTCATCACATCTTCTGATCCTCCTGTACATTTGGAAGATGTGAATAAAGGGACTGCATTGCAGTTATCTTTTCCTCATTTCCTTGATTCTTTGCTATGGAATCAGCTTTCTCGGTGATTCTTTGCTTATCCCACAACAAACACATCTCACCACAATCTCATAGCCTTTTTTTCTTTTTTTTTTTTTTTTGGGGGGGGGGGGTTGTTTTGTTTTGTTTTGTTTTGTTTTACCATCTGCTTACATTGCAATAAGAAATCCTGTCCCAGTCAGGCATTTGTCCACAATATTCTTAAAACATAGCACCCTTAACCTCTTGGGCTGTGATCCCCTTTGACTATGGTGGTTTTAGTGGCTCAGAAACAAGCTAAGGATGTTGGGAAGGAGGTCAAATTAGTGGCTGAAAGACATGAAGTGCATCTAAGCTCCAGTTTCTGTACCAAAGTTGCTACATTGGACAGTAGATGCCAGCAAAGCTGAAGAAGAGGCAGGAAGAGTAACTGCTGGAAAGTGGCAAAGAGGTCACTACAGTGAACCACAGGTTCATTATCCCATATTAAGTTTGCTTTCAGAAATGATTGAGAACTTCTGATTTCCAGGATAAAATATCTAAAACAAGGTAGAATCCTCTTAAACTTTTCCTTTTCTACAAAGAGGTTTCTATGCTTATATGGCCATCAAATACTTGTTTTTCTCACCTACAACAGAATTCATACAAGCACCTGTATATATCCATTGAGTTACATATCCCTTTGCAAGGGAAATCTCTTTCCATCCAGCAAGGCAGCTTGGTCCAGAGACTAGCACACAGGCATACTGTCATGGAAAAACCAGCAGCACAACATTCTGCTCCAATTCCCACTTTCATCTTGGCCATTTAATTCACTTTCACTGTGCCCTCAGGTCAAAAATTATATTATTTAATACATTATTAATTATAACATTTATTTATAAATATTTCCTCCTAACAGTGTCTCTGTGGATAAAGATGAAAGGAGGTATCTGCTTCATACTATGCTTTAGAAAATGAGGAGATTTGCAGTTAGACAGCAAAGCCTATGCAAGGAACTTTTATTTGTTATATAAAACACAACTAATACTTTCTGTTCCATAACACAAAAAATCGGCAAAGATTACACAAAGCACAGAATCATAGAACCATAGAATGGTTTGGGTTGGAATGGAGGGACCTTTAAAGATCTAGTTCCAACCACCCTGCCATGGGCAGGGACAATAACTGGCTACTAGTCTCTAAAACTGTTTTATCCTGTAAAACCCACAACTGGAGACATAAAGTATATATCTATTTACAAAAATAGATTGTTTTAGTATAGTTTCATTCATAAATTACCACTCCTTTTCTAGTATTCCACTTTTTCAGTGGCAATGCAAAAAACTTTCTTAAATAATGTCATGAAGATTTGCATTTTAGATATAAGAATCTAATGGGAAATGCATATGTACATTACAGGATCAAACTTTCTTAAACCCTGTGCACGAGCCCATTTTTCACTCTTGTCATCCACATGGAGGAAGAAAGTAGGCTATAAGGAGTTACAGAAAAGGAAAATAAAGAAAGCATAAAGATTCCATTAAAGCAGGAATTAAAACAATTGCCAAGATATGATAGCACACTTATATGATATTGGGAAAGGATACCCTCTCTTCCTTGGTCTCATCCTTAAAATTACTGGTGGCTTGAAACACCTTTCTTATTATAGCCTAATATCCAGTACACTGAACAAACTTGGCAATAGCGTTACTACATTTTTATGAAGCTTGATGTTTCCATAATATATTTTTTTATTATTATTACCTATCTTAATAGATTTATAAGACATGATTACATTGGTATTCTGGCATAATCTATTCCATTTCCCAATCAGGAAAAAATCCTGTTTCTTAACAACTGGAAGAACATACACAGGTACAGTTTACAAAATCTGGTTAAAAATGAAGTTACTGTACCGTTAACTGTTTCAATGGTGAGTCCTTGAATCAAATCCTAATGTATAACCCACCAAATCTGGAAGAAGCTACAGCTCAGAAGAAGTCAGTGTCTGCACTATTTGTACACTTAAAAAGTTGTTTCAGGCAAGGGAAATCAGATTTGGTTAAAGCGGTGGTCAGTGGCCAAGAAGAGTGAAAAATCCCCCAAACAAAATAACCATTTGAACCTAGCAGACATTATTAATGCCTCTGAAGACAGGTGCACACAGGTGAATTTGACCCCTATTGGATAATTTTATTTCAGCATTAGCAGCTGTTCGAGACAGCATCAAAGGAAGGAAAGTTAATTTTCTTCTACCTGTGAATATATCTAAACATATCTGAAAACTGGTTTCAAGGTTACAGTTTCTCTGGGATAGGAAGAGTGGAGGTTTCCTGCTGTATTTTGAGAGTGCTGGGACTACTTGTATTCACAGCACTCAGTGAGAAAGCAAATGATGAAATCTGATGGGTTTATAAAACTACTCTTTTCTTATTTCCTTGCCACAAGCTACTTCTGATGATCCAACTGCACTAACCTACTTCAGAAGCTACTCTTGACAGTGACTGAATGGCTCACAGAAGAATCAGGGGCAATGAGCAACAGTTCTTGTTTTGCATACTTACAAACTTGTCCCCAAAGGTGTAAGCATTTTTTTCATTTAACACTTTGGGATAAGCAAGCTTTGGCAAAGACATGTAGATTTGACCTTTTCTGGCTAGCATGGCTCCACTGGGGGAGTCAGCCCTGTTGTATGACAATAAGAAAGAGACAAGTGTTTCAGGAAGAATCCCATAACACCAAGATATATAAGCTAAAGAAGCCAGCATTCTCTTCAAAGCTAATTGCTGCCTTTCTTCTTCAGCCCATAGCCTTTGCTCACAAACTTTCTTACACCTCCACACCCTAGCTTCCTGCTGCAATTTTAAGGAAAACATATATAGCTCAGAAACTCCAGACAGGCAGGTAGCCACCTCCTTTGTGAGTCTTCTGTCACAAACATGAAGTTTGAATTTGCTGCTAGGGCTCCATATCAAGACATCCTGCTGTCAGAGGCTTTAAAGCACTATCCAGCCAGAATGTCATGCTTCCTACCTTGTTCACCTGATTTCCACACTTCTGCCCATGTGCATCTTACCAACATCTGTGATGATGAGAAATAAGCATAACATTCAAGAGAAATGAAAGGTTGAAAGTTAGGGTAATCATACTTAAATGATTATAAATGGAGAAGATGGAGTACAGACCCACTCATATCCATAAGGAACAATGAAGATTACACTGTGAACAGTACTTAATGCTGTCTTCATTTGCTGTTGTTCAGCATGAGTTCACTTCTCAGATAGCTCCTCTGTGTCTGTGGGAGTGTGTGCAAACTTCAGTACTGGTATTTGTAGAAACAAACAGATGTTTGCTTGTCAAGTCAGTTATAATATCCATAATAACTAGTTTGCACAAACCAACATGTGCTTGTGTGAGGTAAACAGATGGCATCACATTTTCCCACCTGATGCAAACACTTTTTAAAAGCTTTTAGAAATATTGCTTCAGGAGACTTAACAGTGTCAAATACAAACATATGCAGCACCTGTCTTCAGTTCTAATTCAAGGTATTGGTGCATTTGGTCTTTATCTATATCCATATGCCTTGAGACATATCCATCAGATATGATGCTTGATTGTAATTGGGCAGCCTTCAGTTCAGAAGGAATTTTGTAACCATTGATGTAACTGGTAAGAAGGTTACTTCTCCATAAAAGCTTTTTATTTTAACAGTAAGTTTTCTCCATATTTCAAAATCCTGCCACAGCAGTTGAGATCTTCCAAGTACACAGTATGCCATACTTTGACCTCTGGCATGGTTCATGTGATTAAGAAGGAAGCATGTGCCTAAGTTCTTTTAGGATTAGGGGTTATAAAATAGCTCTGATCCAGACATGCCAAACAGACATATTATCTTAGGTTTTGCTGCTTAAAGCTCTGTTTGGTTAGAAGCAAAGTACCTCATGCCTCATGTAGGACAACACAGATGAATATACTTCCTGCTCAGTAGCAAATGAGTGTCTGGATCTCCAGCTACCCACTAGCATCTGTATCCAACTCAGACGTGAAACACGGCAAAGTGAGTCTATTGTAACTGCAGTCCATGCAAGAACTGCAATGCCTGTTACAGGGAGCAGTATGCAGATGTTCCTTTGTGCCTGAAACAGAAGTTTTATCACACTTCAGAATGTCTTAGCTCTCATGAAAGGGCAACAAAGGAAATCCCACTGTGAACAAAACCTCCGAGTTTTGTCAACCTCTTGCAAATTCCATGTGCTTAGATCTTAGATTGATGTTTCCTACAAGTCTTGGATTAAATTAAACATAAAAAATCTAATTAAAGAGTTATTTCTCTGAACAGGAAACAACTTCATTTAGTTCCCTAAATGGCAGCTAAGTGTTATTTACTGACCTTGTCTCAGGATACAAGTCATGGTCATTTTCATACCTCCTGCCCCTTTCATGTCATTTTCTTGGCACAAAAGGGTGATCTCTGCTTGATCACATACTAGCCTGTGTCAGAACCAGCGGTTCAATGTGCAGGACCACATGTACAACACAAAAAATAACCAGCTGGCAGATCTGATAGGATTCACCTCACTTAATTCTGACTTCATCTGAGCTATCTTGCTAGCCTTGCTTTACCTTAATAAGTAGAAACAGGCATTGCTGGACAAACAGCTCACGTTACTTTATTTAGATTTACTTTCATCTGAAAAAAAACCACTACGTTGATTATATTGATTATAAAGGGTGACTAGGAAAATTAACTCCTCATGTGGAACCAGCTCTCTAGTCAAGAGCACTTACTACTTAAAGTGGGAGGTAAGATACAATAAGTCACTACTGCAAACCCACAGACAATTGATGTAGATACTTTCACAGAGAGCTCAAAAAGGCAACAACAGACAATTTTGACCCAACTGCTTTGAGCTATTGATATGGATAATGACAAATAAGTCAAGTACTCATTAATAATACAAGTCAGTGCAAGTTCTTACACTAGTACGTTTGTTGTTTCATGGCTTGTTGGGTTTTTTTTGCATCAGACTTAGGCTGAAAGGAAATTGGAAGCAGTGGTTTACACCAATATATAACTGATGTTAAGCAAACTGCAACCAGACACATCTAAATTAGGAGATAAAGTTTCTCTTGAAACTGCCATGTAATTCAAATCAAAATAATAATACTGAAATTAATAAATATTTCCAGAACCCTGTAGAATCTAATTCTTGGGAACTTTGGCTCTAGCCTTTATCTCCTCACAGAAGAGACTCAGTAAGAGAGAGGGAGGTCTCATGTAAGACACCTTTGTGATCTGGTGATCCTGCAGCTTAATCTAAATAAATGTATGGACTATATCTCCTTCATCAGACATCTATGCCTCCCTGCCAGCTGCTGGAAAGAATTCCTCCCCCTACAGAATTCTTCCAACCCCCAGAAAATCTCTTACTCTCCCATTCTCTTTCAGTAGCTGTGGTGTCAATGCAGAATTGCTGACAGTCCCCACACTCCATCCCCAAATCCACTGTTTTTTTCATATGTCCAAGAAGACAAACATTAAATGGAAGACAAGAGCGCAACTGGGAGATTGAACCACTGAAGGTCATTCTTGTTTTGAAAATCACTCTTACACTATTATTTGTAGGACTTCAAGGGAAAAAAAGAAATTTGTTTCATAAAAAACAGAAAGATTTTAACAGTTGTTCTCAACTTTCATCAATAAAATCCAAGACATTTTTAATTTCTCTCAAAGGGAAGGTGGCAGAGTCAGTTTCAAATCTCTCTTCCCACCAAGGAGAACAGAAGCTACAGACTTGTCCTATGCAACCCATGGGAGAACGTGAAGGGGCCTCTCATTTCTGTGTCCCAAGTCTAGAAAATATTTCCAAATTTGGTCATCAGAATAATAACTTTTCTACAGGGTTTTTTGGTTTAAACAGCCAAATGTTTGATCACTTTTTCTTTCTGATTTTGTTTTTAATCTACTTCAGTTATTACAAATTGTCAAAGTAGCAGAGAGAGAGGATGCTGCAGTGCTGATGCATGACTCTATAGACATTGTGTTCGTTTGGAAATAAAAAATAATTTAATAAAACAAATTTGTTCTAAACTCACATTAAGAAAGACAGAGTAAAACTATAGTACCACCATCAGGAAACAGGAAGCTTGCAATGCTGCACCATCACAACGTCCATATCATATTTCCATCCAGTTCTCTCGCTGCTCCATGAGTAGTACGAAGTAAATCAGTCAGTTAATGAATAGCATGAAATAAAGCAGAAGGACAACAGTCCAGGACCCAGTATCTGATGTCATGTCCTGACACAGTGTTCATCTGCAAACCACAGTGCTCTATTTGCATTCTCACTTTCCCTGGCTTCCTTTAACAAACAAACAAACAAAAAAAAAATCAAATGCAGAACAAAGCAAGGCAGAAAAGAAAAAGTATTTACAAACAGAAATGATACATTTAGAGGAACACAAGGTGTCTGGTGTAGGAAACAAAATGCTCAGAGTTCAATAAATACACAAATCTGGTCAAATAAAGAGTGTAAAATAATGTGATTAAAAGATACAAACAGCTAGACTGCTGCTGAATCAATTTATTTCTTAAAATGTGATTAAGATTTAATCTCTCTTTTATTGTAGTAGGAAAAAAAAAATTAAAAAGAAAGACATTCAGACAGCAGATTAAAAAAATTTGTGAGAACACCGAAAGCACAATGACAATGTTTATGCTCTTCATTAAATTTATAACTGAGCAGTCATTGGCAGTAACAAATGCTGTATATTTCTATGAGCACATACTGTAGTGCTGCTCAATTCTGACAAAACTTCAGTAATTAAAGTTTCAGACATTTCAGTCTCACAGCATTAGCATTCAGGACAGTAATAAAAGGGAAGTCAGGAACACGAGCAAGATAAACATGAATATTAGCAGAAAGTTATTGTGAAGGACAGGAGGACAACCTCACTACAGAAGGAAAACAGCTGGTAATTTCTGTACCTGGTTCAATGAACAGGTACAAGTTGTACAAGAGTTTCTTGACATCAAGTCCTGTGTAACTGAACTTAGCATGGAACTGTATCATGAATTTGCAGTTATTCTATGTTTGGTGATTAACTACTGACAGTAATTAAAAAAACCACCACCAACAAAACAAACTTAACAGCTTCTATTTCCAAGGTATGCCAATACATTTGCATATTTTTATAGAATCCATATTTTATGACATACTATTAATACAAGTCTTTCTTTTAGAGGAGATCAAAGTCTTTCCCAAATTCAGATCCTTTAGATATTTCTGAAATATAGGATGCTTTTATTTAGATTATATCTACTTTTATTTAGACCTAGACACCCATGTATAAAAGTAGATCTGTATCTCAATTAGAACATATCTTCCAAGATCACATCAGAAAGCCCTGAAAAACTCTCCACAAGCTGACGATTGGTTATTTTAATTCAGAAAGCCATGAGTCCCATATGCTGAGCCTTAGGACACCAAAATAGAGCATCTGTTCTACTGCACCACATTGCACATTTAGATGACTGTGAAAAACTGACTTCTTCTAAATGGCTCAAAGCAAGTGGGAAACCTATTTCATATAAATCAACACACACAAAGACTCCAAAACCTTTAAGCTGTTTTCCAAATTAAGCCACAACTCAACTTCTCGCTCACTTTTTCTAAAACCATATGTTACTTTTCCTTTTTATTGTTTAATATACTATTTAAACCTCTCATGTCCTCCTTATCCCATCAATGGTTATCACTGCCCTTCATCTTGGTGACGCTCTGCTTAGCTTTTCCCAACTTGTATAATCAGATAAAGGAAGAAATTCCCTCACGCCTGTTCATTCTGGATAGTTAGCCGTACTATGATTCTTGTTTCCATGTCATGGTAACAAGAACAGCAGTGAAGGATTCAAATACACCTAATTAACTGACACAATATCACAGATAACT
This sequence comes from Falco peregrinus, assembly GCF_023634155.1. Classification (NCBI taxonomy): domain Eukaryota; kingdom Metazoa; phylum Chordata; class Aves; order Falconiformes; family Falconidae; genus Falco; species Falco peregrinus. Next base: position 52,818,519 of record NC_073722.1, on the reverse strand, counting down.
TTTTTCCTTTTTTTTTTTTTTTGATAAGGGGAAAAACACTGACAAGATTTATCCCAAGTTTATGTGGTACATATAAACATGTCTTACAGCAGACAGTTTTTAAAGCTAATGAAAATAACTCTTTATTGGTGTTCTACTTGACATGTCAAGTTATTTAACATTTATCTTTCATGTATTTCTTATTTTGAACTATCATTATGGCAAAGAGCAAAATTCAGGTAATACATATAACTAACTTTTGGTTTATGTGATCACATATGTAGGTGGGCTAGGATCCCTTGTGCTATCTCTCACATTTCAGCCATGAGATAACTAGAATCACCTTAAACGTCCTTCAAATACATATGTAAATAGGCCTTGGAGATGAAGCAGTGTAACTACTGATGTTCTGGTTTGGAGAGACAAGAGGAAACTATAGGTATTAATGTTTCAAAAACCTGAACAGTTTTAAAAACTTCAGTTTCAATTCAAATATTCAACTACTCCATCTCGTTAACTGCTAATTTCTTATTAGATACAACATAACAAATATGTATAAGTATTCCCTTTTTCTTCTAGCGTGTGCTTGATTTTTACTGAAAATGTTTAATCTGTGTAAAAAAATAAGTAACCATAAAATCATACACCCAAAACCACTGCCAGAACCATCCAGTTTTGAAACAAGTCAGGACATATAATTTCAAATTCCATACAAAGCTGAGTTATCCTCAGTTCTTGATCAAAGAAATGTGCAACAACAGTCTTTATCCACCTACCCAGAAATGCTGAGAAGGGCACAGAATGGATATACTAGAAAATGTGTGAAACCCTTAAATAATCAGGGTACTGTCAATCATTAATCTACACCATCCCTTGATTGGCACCTATATACAATTATCTGTGATACAAAAATTGAAAATTAGAATATTATTTAGGCATTCAAGAGATTTTTTAGAAAGTTATATTTCTGTGATTAAAAAATAATATTGATAATAAATATTGATAGCAAATTCCTTTAAAATGTATAACTGAATAAATGCATCAGAGTCTAGTAGCAAACTTTCTGCACCTTTCAGAAAACCAGAAATGGCAGCCACTGTCTCAAAAGATACCCATTTTGCTATTATAGTAACATATACAAACTCCCTTTAGTAAAACAGGTGGACTGAAACACAGTGGGAAAATTCCCAGCCGACATAGCACTGATCCTGAAAAGCAAGGAAAGAGGTAAGAGATAAGACTACAAGACTAGACCAAGAACTGAGAGGGGAAAGGGCCACGCATATATTAGACTGTTTGATCATCTCCACATGGAAATGACAAACATCTACCAACAATTGTTTATTTCAGAAAGGAATAGAACAGCCAGCTTAATGCTGGACTTTTAAATGCTTTTGCTGAGTAGAAATTAATCAAGCACTTGACTTTGTAACATTTGACTTCTACATTTACAGTATTATGGGTGTTATTAGCATCAGTTCCCTGAAAAAAGACAATCTTACAAAGACTATATGAAATTATTCTGAAAAAAGATTATCATGGAACTGTAAATATGTAATGGAGAGGAGAAAAAAGAATATTTCAGGACTACTAGGTAAAAAGATTGCTTACAAACAAATAAATACAGAATAATGATGTAATCTCAGTCTTTCAGGCAAGCATTAATTATAAAACACAGTGAAAAGAACTGCAATGAATCATAGATTCATGGAATAGTTGAGGTTGGAAGGGACCTATTGAGATCATCTAAGGCCAACCCCTCTACTCAAGCCAGGGCACCTACAGACAGTTGCTCAGAAACGTGTTCAGTTGCCCTCTGAGCAACCTGCACCAGTGCCTAGTCACCCTCAGAATAAAAAAGTGCTTTCTTGTGTTAAGATGGAATTTCATATTTTTTCATTTGTTCCCACTGCTTCTTGCTCTCTCAGTGGCCACTACTGAGGAAAGCCTGGCTCTCTTCATTCCTTCCCATCAGGAGGGAATAACCACTGATAAGGTCTCCTCCCGAGCCTTCTCTTCTCCAGGCTGAACATTCACATCTCTCTCAGCCTCTCCACATACAAAAGATGCTTCGATCCCTTACAATTATCTTTGTGGCCCTTTGCTGGACCACTTTAGTAAGCCCATATCACCATGTGCTGGTAATACCAGTAAGTCCAAATAAGCTCGAATAAGTTTGTGTACTGCTTTCTACAATGTTGTAGAAAAAATAAAAAACCCACAAAACCTATTGCAAAGTAGAAGAAAATCTACATGAGGATTTTGCGTGTCGCACCAGCTCATTTTTTGTACTTGTATTTGATTCTCTTTCAGATCAATGACTTAGTAGACACTTAAAACAGAGGGACACTTGCTGCAACATGCAAAAAAAGGAGTGAAATCCATCAGTGAAGAAAAAGAAAAACCAAGTAAATTCCACAGTTCATGTCTGATTTGTTTCCTACAGATGTATGACACAAAAGCAAGCAGTGAGGCAGTGCTACAGTAGCAGTAGTTGACAGTTAACAAAAAGCACAGTCCAAGGCACCCTTGTAAAAAAGAGGAAATCAGGAAAGCCACTTACAGCAACAATTTGTGGGAATATTAATCAAAGTATGCTGAATGGATATTCTGGAGTGAGTATGCACAAGGAAAAATAAGCTAGAAAGCTGTTCAGACCTTACCTGACTACTCATTTTACGGTTTTCTCACATAATGCTAATTTTCTCATTGTTCTGTTCTGGCCTTCTGTGATTGAAATGATCATGCATACATATTGAGTCTAACCATGTGTGCTCTGGCTCTTTTCTGTGATGTGCTGGATACTCTTCTGCTGATACAGGCACTGAAGATGCCTGCAGGCCCAGATCCACTTGCTTTAATTTGTCAGCAAACCCCAGATGTGCCCAGAAGCTGCCTTCTGGATCCCACTGTTCCTCAGCGTACCTCTGCCTTATTTTGGCCTTCAAACCCAATCACAGCATGCTGACAGTACTACCCAGCGGTTTTATGCAAATGTTGTCCTTAGGCCAGCATTCATTGGAGACAACATACCATGAGCCCTGCCATTCCTGAGATTGTGATTTTGTGAGTAGTATTCGTATAGCCTAAAGGTCTCAAACTCTGTCTCTTCTGACTGCATCCCTCTGTAAGGAAGTATACAACAGAATGGCTGACATCTCAGCCACAACCTCTTCTCAGTACCACTCCTCACATTCACACCAAACTCAGAGGCTCAAAGATGCTGTCATGGAGAATCTTGCACCTTTTGCAGCATATGAGGCAAAAGCTATGGAGCACATCTTCTCTACCCAAGACACAGAAAAAGCAAAAACCTTAAATGACTTCTTTTATTTTTAATTCATTAATTTCTTTTCCTCTCACAATTTATGATAGATTTAATACCATTGTTTTCTTCCTGGGGATAGAGTTCAGGAAGGATAACTACAAAAATTGGTATAAATTGTATAAATCAGTCCACTGATATTTGTAGTAATTTATACCTATTAAAGATCAATATCAGAAGTCTGCTGTGTTTCTCCCATCTTCAATTATTTTAAATTATGCTTTCAGTTACAACTTTGTCTTCCCGTCCTTTTCCTCTTTTTGTCAGACATCCACAACCCAATACTTTTGCTCCTCTCTGCAAAATACAAAGAGCAAAACTGCTCTCAAGCAGCAAATCCACCAACAACCTCACTCTGATGTTACTACAATTTTCCATCTCATATGTTTGTTTATTTTCTCACTTGCAGGAATTTTGAATTTCTCAACCAGACACATTGGCACAATTATTTTTACCTTATTTTATGCACCCTGCTGTGTATGTCTACAGGCTCACAGTCAAACGTCTGCTTCCTCAGCAGCTGATAATCTTCCAGGCTCTGTGGGACTTGTTTACTAGTCTGTGCCAAAGGGGCACAATGTTCTTTCAGTGGCTCTAGTAGAGAGCTGTTGAATTTTTTACCAAGAGGAAAATCAATGGTGAGCAAAAGCAAGTGAATTTTCTTTCACTTAATTAACTCAAAAAAGTACGTTTTCAAAGAGGGTCCCATTTACTCAAGTCTGCTATAGTAAATAAATTAACTTCATAATTATTTGGGCTGATTTTTTTACTAAAGTATAAACGTTTAATCAGAACCTGATCTAAATAAATTAGAATGGGATTTTTTGTTTTGTTTTGTTTCTTGAATTATCTAGGTTAAAATACTGGCAGATGATGTCAGATTTACAACATCAGTATATAAACCCACCATGTAGTCTAGGTAAGTGTTTAATCATGCCAAACTTAGAGTTGATTTATATCCAGTATGTGCTGTCAAATCAGACCATCACCTTTTTTAAGCAACCACCTACCCTATGACATAAATAAGATGAAACAAATAGGATTTTTCCCCCTGCACTCTATTGTGCAAGGAAGACAGCACTGCCCGCTTGACAACAGAACCTAATTTTATTTCATGCACTTACATGTCCCTTCCTGATTCAGCCTCTGGATGTGCTGGACAAGTCATTTCACTTCTGCTTTTCCTGCAAAGGAGTAATAATAATAACATTGACCTCCACTGTAAATTGCTTTCAGATTTAATGATAGAAACAAAATAGAGAAGACAGGAATTATCATGATAAGATGATAATCAATTAATTGTTCCCACATCAGAAAAGCTAAAATCAAAAGGTAGTGCAATAGCCTTAAAACAGAATGAAAATTCAACTTTTGAACACTGCTCTGCTGGGCATTTACTAAACAGTATATGATGGTTCCCAACATTCATTTATCAAGAAGAAACCATTACTTGGCCCCTAGAGGTGTAGTAATTATCAGCAGCTTCACTGATAAACAATAACTTAAGACAGATAATTAAATTATTTCTTCCGTGAAAACTGAGCATTTGTTTTAAAATATTTGGGTATTTTTAGCATACTTAGATTTTCCTTTCCTACCCAATGGAATAGCTATTAACTAGTTCTGTTAAGCTATCAAGTGACTGGATAAGCTCCATGCAAAATCTAACACAAATTTCAGTAAAAGTTAGAGAGAGCTGCAACAATGTCCCTCTGAGATGCATTCCCTTATGGGGGCAAATGGAGAAATGGCTTGCTTCATCTTTATCATCTGAAAGTTCCGAGTCTTGTAAGATTTTTCTAGAGTCTTGCTATTAGAATCTTACTAAACATAATCCTCCGAAAATCCTTCTGGTTTTAGCACCATCCCTTTAAACAGCTTGCATTATTTGAGATAGCAAGATTAAAAATTATGTGTGCTAAATAGCAGGAGTCAGCATCAGATTCTGCAGTTCTTCATAATGTCATGATAGTTACAGTCGGACTTTCATACCATGATATCAGGGAATGTTTTCACATTTGTTTTCCCCAAAATAAAAATAAACAGAGGCCCCTCACGTTCACCTATTCAGTTTAGCACCTTTGGTGAGTACAGTTTTAGGAATAAAGTGCAAAAGCTGTGCTATTGGAATGCATGCATTTTCTGACTAAGAGAAACATTTTGTGTGTAGTTTTTTGTTGTTAACTGCCTTACTAGCTCGATGCTGAAATATGATGAAGTGGTTATGACTATAACAACTACATGAGATATAGCTGTATGTTTATCTTGACAGTGTTACAGCACACAACAGACTGATACAACAGTCTAAGAAACAAATAGAATGTTTTTTTCTAATATTCTAACCAATGTCTTCTATCCCGGTAGGAGTCTGGGAAAATAAAAAAAAGACATGTACCAAGTGAAATTATGTGACTGCTTTTCTCCAAGGGCCCTCACAAGAACAAAGGCATGGATACCAGGGGGCATTCGGCCATCATTTGACAGGAAAAATAAAATAAATGCATCGGCCTCAATAAAGACAAAAGCAATAAAGGTTTGAGTACTAGGTCAAATTTCAGGAATCTGGCTGAGGTAATTGTCAAATTTCCTTTGTCAGGTGTTACAGACTCACCAGGTGAGACAAATTGTTATGTAACAGTTGAAAAACTTTGCTAATATTCAGCTCTAATAACTTTTTCTCCTTTACATAACATTCAACTCAAGTATTAGAATTACAGAATAATATAGGAAGCTAAAGCACAAATTATAGATATAGTCATTAGATTAGAAATGGGAAAAAACTTCTGCAGATTGAATATATAAGAGCAGACTGAAATATACAAAGTAAAACAAACATCCATAACAGAACAAAGATGGAATGAGGTAATAGGGGATTGCTAATTAATTTTGAAAATATTTATTTTGTTCTCTTCTATTTGACATTCACCAGCTTTTTAAATAATTAATACTGTAATTGGGTAGTATTGGTAATGAGCTGTGTACTTTGGTTTGATCTGAATATATTGCCATTAAGATTTAGCAACCTAGTAAAATAAGAATAAATAATATTTTCAATGTCAAAGCATCTCTTGTATGTAATATCGCTATATTACAGTATGTTTTGTAAGCTTTCTGTATCTACAAAAAGTACTATGCTTACATGGAATGCAGATAAACTACTTTTATAATGAAAACTACTAATTATTCTGTAGCTTTGAAAGTCGGGCCATATGGGAGACATTCAGATGTTTTCCTTTAGGGAATCTGTATTTCAGAAGGAAGATAGAAATACATTTGGGGGCACATTCTACTATAATCTAGTATACAAGGCTTTTGAAAGCATACTACAGATACTGCTATACAGTCCAGGAATCCCATATTTTAAGCAACCATATCTTAAAAATTTGTTTAGAAAATTCATATCAAGTAGTGAACTTCTAGCTTCCTTGACTCAGAGATGAAGTTCCATCCAGCAAGAATGGGGATTCTTTTTGCACTGGTCTGTCACTTCTCTGAGACAGCTAAACCTAACTTCTTGCAGAAATTCTCTGCATTAACAAATCAAATTATCAGTTGTTCACACAGACATTGACCCTTCAATTATTTAGGGGCAGTTAGGATGCATTTCTCTACATTCACAAGCAGAGCTACTGTTGTCAGGTATACTAACACAAATAAATGCATCGCTACTTACAAAGTTCAATGCCAAAAATTCCAGTATCACAACCTATAAAATTAAGCAGTGGCTCCAAGAAACCTAAACTCAGTTCACTGGCCCACAAAACCATTTTAGCAATAGGGAAGTTTAGCATGCTCAGGGCAGAGACAATGCAATGAGTGGCCTATAGATGTCCCAGGTGGGTGGTGGTGCTCATTACTGGTGATCACAACTCAAAGGAAGTGGTAGGTGAATTCATCTGTGGGTTCTGATGGGCAGGTTGACTAAGCTCTGCAGAGAGGAATTTCTGGAACACTAAACTATTTTTAGCTTGATTCTTAAGATTATGCTGAAAATCACCCACATACTTAACATTTGAACCTTTAGGAAGGACACACACACCTTGGGAGCAATTATTGTTAGAATGATTAGTGGTTTAGTATAACACTTCTTTTCTTTGTTCTTCAAGTCCACATCAATTTTGGGAAAATAAAATCTGCAATACCATATTTAAAAATTGTAAGCAAAATAGTTACCCGTATAATGTTTTCTTTCTTAACATGTTTTCTGTAAAATGTTAGTATATTTTTGCAAATCTGCTACAAATAACAAATTTACAGAAAAAAGCAGTAAGCCAAATTAAATCTAGGTGCAAATCTACTGTAAATTTATGGTATTACTCTTGGGATGCACTTGGCCATTGTTTTGTGCCAAGAAGCACATTCACACCTCAAAAAAGCTAAATGGGTTTAGGTAAATCCTTTTCATCTCTGAACTGGAACCTTTTTCCTACTGTATTTGAATCAAATGCATTAACGCACTGAGGCCACAGAACAAACTGTATGTCTGTGCCTGGAAACTTCTGTTACCTCCCATTTAATGGAGTAAAAACTCCTTTGAGGGTGGGGTGCCAACTGCATCTGGACTTTACTGTAAAGCAAGGGGTATCATTTATAAAAAGTTCCCTTCCCAATATGAAAGAAAGGATTTTACTTTTGTCTCTGATCTGCTTGTAAATTAAGATGGGTGAAACTCTGTGACACTGCTAACTTTCTCAGTTGATTTCAGATCCAAACAATGATCCACATCCCTGTTCAATTCAGTTGCAAGGGTATGAATTGGAAATAAAGCACATTAGAAACTTCTGTCTCAAGATCAAACAGTTCTGTGTATCACATGTTATTAAACCCAAGTATTTCCTTTAACAGAAAAAAAGAAAAAACACACAAGAAAGACATATTCTATGTTTGATGTCATGATGTATCTCTGATCTTTATTGCATCAGGTATAGAAAAACCTACACTCAGCGCACCAAGTGCTTCCCAGTCAACTGAGGATAGTCACAATTCAGTCAGCATGCCTAGTCTGACTGGTCAAAGGCATGGTCTCAGACTCTGACCATGGACTGGGCTTTTTGTTCAGCTTGTAAAACTCTGCAGTGCACTTGATTTAGGTCCTGTAATCAATGCCTAGACAGCCTAAGCCCACACTCCTCTTCATCAAAGTATCATATAGTCTTTCTCTAGTTATTCTGTAGCTTCTCTGGATTTCTTATTAAGCCTTCTTTTAGAGGAATAGAGTAGAAAACAAGAGAACACAAACTCATCCATGCTAAGCCAGGCTTAACCAAGGAAAACGTCCTTGCCCTTTAAAAGCATTGCAGAATTGAGATGATAATCTGTTCCTCTGTTGAGAAAAGCAGTCCTTGCTTTCTGCCATGCAGACAAGCTGAATATTTACAGCAGCTCAAGCTGCTGCTGAGGAGACAGTCCACTGTTATGAGGAGCTGAACCAGCAGTTCTGAAGCAGACAAAGTTGGTCCTTAACTGCTGTATCATGCTTTCCCTATCACAAAGCCCTTCAGAATTTGTCACAAACCTGCTGTGGAATGCATCATAGCAGATTTGCCTGGGCAAGCTTAGACACATACCGAGCACTAACCACAAAATGCAGGTCAGGCTGAAACAAGTGCATCCCGTGTGTCGCAGCTTCCTGCCGCCATTCCATCTTCAGTTTAGAAATAAAACTGAATCACTGGTCATTAGCAGTCCCTGAAGATACCATGTGATTTCTTTTCATTGTTATCACTGTTGTCCTGGCCTGATTCTGAACAGGTTATTGTATTCTACTTGCCTCATGATCCTTGTTATCCTTAAATTTGATTGGATATTCTCTCTCACATCCCTTCCTAAACAGATAAATATTTGCGAACAAGTTTACATTTTGCTACTTTTAACTGACCAAAGCAATTCCTGCAATTATTTGACCTTCTTGAAAATTTTATAATAAATCTGCTAAACTACTAAAACAACCTACTGAAACAGTGCTGTTGTTCTTTCCTAATATTCACTGTATCCACTGAAACCTATAAAAGTGCAAATCAACATATCACATACCCACACTTACTATAAATAGAGAAACAATTTATCAGTCCAGTTCTTTCTAAAAAATCTGCCTCCAATGAAAATGTATTAAATGAAATTACAAAGCAAAGGAATTAGCATGTGGTACCAATTGGATAACATAATCTTATTTAACTATAGCAATCGTGGCATTGGTTATTTAGGATTAGGGACACAGCATGAGGTACCTTCATAAAACTGTACAGTTTATAACTGACAATAATCAAAACAATATATGAAACTGAAAATAGCCTCCAGATTATCCTTTTTTTTTTTGGCAAATATGTATGAACTTATTGACGAAAGGAAAGGTTTGGTTATTTTACCTCATTGGCTTCTTTATCACTTGTTGTCATTCATGAATGATACAAATGATTAACTTCATGAATGATAACTACTCTATATTCTGTCACTATATTCCCCACTTCACTCCCAGTCTGTGACCTTTCAATATGACAGGATTCTGTTTTCAGCAAAATACACCAAAAGTATGCAGTAGGCGGATACAGATTCTTTGTGCTCCATCAACCTGGATACTAAAACTAGTGTCCAAAAATTTAAGAGGCATCTACCCAAGTTCCATAACCTGCTTTCTCACATCATATGTTCTAGGAGTGCATGTGTTTGACAGATAGTTCAGAAAATCCATGGATAAAATAATGCATGGATAAAATAAAACGAGTGACAGAACTAAAATTATACCATTTGCATAGCTCTCTATGACTATAGAATTTTATCATAAATTCACCTAAAGCCAACTTTTTAAATGGTTCCCAGTCCCTCAAATCTTCAATTCTAATGGTTCTCATTTTCCTTCCAAAGTGCAGTCTCCTCAAATCCCCACATCTGTCCTTCAAAAGCCTCTGTCTTTCCAATGGTTAATCTTCTAAGGAGACAGGTATTCAGTCTTATACACCTCTTAACAAGTGGCCCCTGTTGTCAGGAATGAAGACATGCCAGAGTTTTATCATACTTTCTTATGGGGAAACACATTTGAACTGGCCAATAGAAGCAGTCTACAAGGCAATTTCTTTGGGAGACCTAGGAAGATCCACAGTTCCTTTACAACCTTTCCATTCTGGAGGATTCAGCAAGTTTTAATCCCTTAGTTCAAGTTCTAAGAATAAAATAAAATCTAGTAGAAATTTATGATCTTACAGATACTTTCACCAGGTCAGCACCCTCATGATTTAAAACATTGTATCTGGGAGTCCTTCCTTAAATTTCATCAAGAGAGGATTAAAATGATGGAGTATCTTTCAGCTCCAACCATATAATCAAAACAAAATTGGTTATCCACTAAATCCATTTGCTGATGTGACTAATGGGAATCATTGATCTAGTAAGTGAACCTTAATTACAGCTTTGATTTGACCATATTTTTGTTCTATTTGTAATAGATGTAATAGTAAAAGCCCAGTAATAAATTATACATAAGAAAGAACAACTTATTCCATCAGAAAGTTGAGCCAGCAATGTAAAAAAAAAAAAAAAAAAAAAAAAAAATGTATACAAATGGATTGCATCCCAAATCATCCACACCGTATCACTTTTAGACAACAATGACTTTGCTTTGGTTCACTCCAACTGGCTCTTTCCAAAACAGGTCTTCTATAGAGAGAACAAGTCCTAAGACTCAGACACAAACCAGTCATTGGCATTTATACTGAGGACTAATGGTCAGTTCTTGCCCCTCCTTTACTTAGTAGTATGGATACAGCCCAAAGAAGCCACAAACCCTGAAAGCTCCAGAGATTTCAGGAAAGCAATTTACAGACCACAGGATTCTTAAACTAGAGACCTCAAATTAAACCAAATCCATTCACATCATTGCATAGGACTACATCATACTCTTATAGACTAATATGGCAATTGAAAAGCTGCACATATACCCAGCCCAGCATTTTAATAAGTTGTTTTAAACAGGTTTATAAGTCTTTTTGAGAAGACAATAAAGATGTGGTCTGAGTACAGTCCTGCAACACGCAAGGTTTAAACAGCTATAGAACACATATTTAGATGTGAAATACTTCCATGTAAAGTGACAACTGAAATTACAAGACATGATATAAACTATGAAATGTTCAGTGCTCAGTAACAGAAATAGTGACCTTTAAAAAATGACAGACTGAATTTGAGGATCCATGGCACTACCACTTCCCTAAAACTGTAAGATTTACATGGAGATGGATGTAACAGGATATGCCATTACTTTAATCTAACAGCACAGTTACTGATTTCAGTAAACAGCAGATCTCTTCCTGGACTTTACCTTTCATGTGTGACAATGAAAACTTGGTTGAAAATCCCAGGCTGTCAAGAATAGGTAACACTAGTGACAGCGTTCAGATTCCTCTAATCCAAATACTAATGTGCAGTACTGGAGCTGAAGAGCCATTCAGCTCCTAGTAGCCAAAGACTTTTGAGTAGCACAAAACCAATATCATTTGGAGGGAAAGTCATGGCAAAGAAAGGAAGGAAACGCACCTTTGAAAATTAGTGTTTGTTTTGAATAAGTACTGTACCGATGATTTGCATGTGGCTGGTTGCAGACCTCACATAACAGAATAAATTAGGTCTGCAGAGGAATATCCAAGCATACTAAATTCTTTAAAAGCCCCACTTTGATACAGTATCTATCCTTTCTGACTCTGTCACCTTCCCTCTTCAGCTCTGCTTTGCACTCCTTTTTAGTTTATTTGTTGATTTTCCTCTTTACAATAAGTACCAGTCCATGTCTGGAAATTTTTTTCTGTACTGCAGCAGCTTCTGCTTTACAGATTTCGAGGGGTTTGAGGGTTTGCTTAGTTTTGGGGTTTAACCTTCTCTTTATTGTTTTTTCTTCTTTTTCTCCTTTCCTTTGCCTTGCTATTTTTGCTACTCAACACTCCCAGACCATAATTTCTGCTCCATCAAACGCTCATCTTACCTGCATCTTTATCCTGCCCCAATTCTCACCTTTTTAAGGTACTCTTTTTTTGGTATTTTGCTTACATTTTTCACCTGTGGCTTACACCCACACCCTTTCTGTTCCTTTGGTAATACCTCTCTGCCTTTCTCCCACCTGGTCTCCACTCTACTTTCCAGCCATTAAATAGGAACTCCATTCACTGCTGCCAGATTGACGCTTCTCAACACCTTTGAGGCTTCCCATTCTACTTAAGAGCTAAAGTAAAAGGAACATCGGGCACAATATGAAGAGGAGCCTCATTAAAGACAGTACTATTAGGATTTTCTTACTTTTTCTTAATGCTATCAATGTATAATTGCTGTGATTTTAATATATCCATTTGAATATATTAGCCTTTGCTAACACAGGGAATATCCTAGAAAATTTATTTGGGACTATTCTGTAGTTTCATGAGGTCATTTAGAAGGAGAGATTTTACCCATAGAACACCAAACAGATGCAATTATGCCATTCTAAACATTTTAATCTCCATATGGAAAGAGGTATAAATTGTGTGAACTCCGGGCAGTGTTACATTAGATTAAACATATCCCTAAGGAGGTTTTTCAGTGCTATGACTGCAGTTAATATATTACAACTTCCGTGTATAGACAAGACCTCAGATGATTTAGATAGCCCTTAGGCTTGACCATTACAACTGAATGCAGTCATTTAGATGATTTGTTATATTTTCCTAACTCAGCTTAAGGACAACAGAGCTATGTGGTATATAACTTTCTTTACTGTTAAAAAATTATGACATATTTTTCTCTTTGTTTCCAGTAGCTGTTTACACCTTGCAGCTAATAAATTGGTGACAGCATCTGGATTTTTTTTAACGTCATAATTAAAAAAAAGAAGTATAAATTTTAGGTCAGGCATTAGGAAGAATATAAGTACAATATAGATATTTTTCTGCTGTTTGTAGTTGATTTTAAATTTACTTTGATTTTTGGATCTCTTACTCAGGTTAGTTTCAATAGTGTCATTAAGGTATAGTTGCATGTACTTGGGTACAAATTTGAATTTTATGTGCAGTAAAAAATGCTCAGATCTCTTGTTCTAAACCAATGTCTCAATATAGAAAAAGACAAAGCCTTTTACATAAAGTAGACCTTTTTTGTTGTCCATTTTCAGTTGGAGCACCATGAAAATTCAGGAGATTGTTTCAACTTCTTAAAGTATATCTTTAAATAATCTTGCCTCAGCTAGAGGCAAGATTTTCCATCAGACAAACAATGGACACAAAGTCAGCTTTTACTACTGAATACTGCTAGTGACAATGACTTACTAACAAGTCTGCTTTGTCTTCTGGCAAAGCAGAAGCACTGAGAGGTACAACACTTTTTCACACCACTTCTGATAGACAGCTAAAAAAAATCAGAGGGCACATAGTGTGTTTTATGACATAACAGATTAAAGATTACTGCTGTAACTTCTTTCACTGTCCAAACTAACCAAACCTGCTGCATGCAGAAATGTGCTCACCATTACAGAGGTAATGTCTCCTACTGCTTTTCCTCCTCACCTGTCTGCATTTATCTTGTCATAATCCTACAAGAGAAGGGGAAAGGCAGAGAAAGAAGATATACTTCATTTGTTTACAAAGTAGGGCCTGTTTTCATAACTGGTATGACACTCTGGAAATATATACATCAGCCTTGTGTTTTATCTAACATGTATGTATTTCTTCACTCTGCCACACTGAGTATTTCAGACCCTTTAATAATTCCAGTTCTCCAAAGTACTGCTATCTATACTGCAAAAGGACTCAGTCACCAGACTTGACAAAATCACTGCTAGCTGTATCACTGCTTAAAAAATAACAATTTACTTTGACTTTTACATCATTCTTCCTTTTGCTTCTACATCCATTTCTCTCCATCTCCTAAGCATACTTTTCATGACAGCATTTACTCTCAGTGAACTGTATCAGTTATGTTTAGTATATGCAGGACCATGGCAGGTTCTAATAGTTCAGTACCTGCACCAAAATCAGGATTATGAAACAAATTATATAACTATTGGCATAGTAGTTGCATTGACTGTATCAGTTACTAATGAGGGTAATATAGCTGTGAGCTCTACACACTCAATAAAACTACATCAGCTATATGTCAGCCTATATAAATTCTGAAAACTATCAGGGCTATAAGCTACATTCTGTAATTTAGCTCATGAGTGACTGTCCCAGACAGATAACAGAAGGACTTCAAAAATCCAGAAATCCATACTTTCTTCCATACTTTTAAGTTAAAACATACCAAAACTTGTGTGTCATGCATTCTTAGTCTGGACAAGGCTGAGCAAATCAGCACCTGTTTCACATGAAAGTCCTACTCTTGTCCACAATCTAGGGCCTTCTTTCTTCATTTTGAATTTGCCACTGACATTCACTGTCTCCTCTTAAGGAGGTACCGATTATACCTAGTTCTCCTGTCTCTACTCTTTCTATTGCATAATGCCAACATGTCACTATCATGCCCTTTTCCCACCTATGCAAGAGAAAATAGTCTTTTAAATATAGCTTTTGCTTATGTGGGAGTTTTTTTCCCAATGATATTTTCCTCAACACAGTTCTTAGTTTGTAATTTAAATACATACAGTTTACATATAAAGTATGGATTGGATATATAGATCAGACAATATACAGGCAAATCAAGAAAGCATGCCCACCAAGAAAGGGACATCCTAACCAAGTGGCACTGCAACACACTTGCAATTACTAGGTGTATTTTTCATCTTAATTTTACTTGGAGGTCATGAAATGTAAACATTAGCAAATAAGTGTTGCACGCATTGAAGTTTTTTCTGGCTCTGCTTCAGCATTTTGTGACAAGGGTGCATTGCCCCTCTAAATACATGTGATGAAATTATTCCCTTCCTCAAATATTATCTCCAAAGCAGAGGTACAATTAGTCTGGAATCAGCATAAAGCAGATTTTTCAGAGTACTATCTAAGACAATCACATTCTGATTTTTTTTATTATTATTTTTAGCAGGCATATTGCACATAAAATCTTTGATGAGAGAGAAAAAATAAACAACAAATAAAATGAGTAAATGGAGTTAATAAAATCACATAGATTAATATAAAATAAAATGTATTAATAGAATGAAAAAAAAAATTAGAAGGAATAAAATCAGCTTTAAAACTAGCTCTTAAAACTCCAAGGTGCTAGACCAAAACCTCTCAAAGCAAAGATACAAAACTTCTTGGGGTCATACAAATTATTAGTAAAGTTATGAACTTGATGGAAATTATATTGCAAAAGGGGCTTTTGCAGTCAGAAACGTTGATGCCTGATATATGCTGGGAAACAACAGCTGCCAGAGAAACCTGGCTCTCAGACTAACAACTTCACTTAACATCATAAAGTCACAATACAATGATATAGTGCATTGCAGATAAAACACAAGTAATTTACATACAAAAGCAGTGTAAAATCTGACCATGTGGATAATAAATGAAAAATAAATGTTTGTACTCAAAACTTCAAATATTAACTTGCATATCACGAATGAATATTTGTTTCACTGGAAAGGCAGCTAATTTCAGTTTAGAGACACAGTTTCAAAGATCCAGGAGACTGAATCCAATGGAAACCGGAGCCTGTTCCTGTATGTAAGTTTAGTGCAAGGTAAATACCATTTTAAAGCACAGAACTTCCTTATAATCCTGTCTGTAATACAGAATTATCTTCTTACTCTGCAGGAGGTAAGTGAATATTACCATATTATTCTCAACTACATAAGACAAATAAATAGATCCATTATTAAATTTTATGTGTAAAAACAAAACTATTGGTCTATTTGAGTCTAGCTGCCTTTCAATTTTAGCTCATGAAAAGCCCTGAATCATTTGTTTTTTCTGATTTTTCTTCCTGACAACAGTTCCTACTCATCTTATTTCCTATTCACATAACTAAAGCCAAACTGGGGCTGTATTATGCTGTGCTAAGCTTTTACCTATATTTATTTAAGCTTTTTTTAAGATTATTTGGGACTATCAAATGAATTAAGGCTTGATGACAGATGTCAGAAATAAGGTCAAGAGTCTGGAAATAAGGTCCCTTTGTGAAGGCATTTAAAAATGCTGTGGAGAATGAAAAGCTCTTTACATTGACAACTAGGGTAAAGAGCATTCTCAAAGCTGCTTTGTCTACATGGGGTAGTAAGCTCATATGCTAATAGAAGCTCCAAAATGAAAGAACTTCCTACCCCTGTCTAGATGAATAAAGACAGCTTCACTGACACATGTTTTCTACTCAGATATCTTCCAAAGATACTTTGTCAACCACCATATCTTAGCATGAACTCAGCATTAGTTAACAGTTAAACTCACTTAGGCAAGAATAACTTCCATCTTAAAAACAGGAATTTAGCTTTGGCAACAGAAATTTTGCTTAAGAGTCTCAGATATGTTAGTTCTCTGCTTGAGTGTCACATGGACTGTATGGTTCAGCATAGGAACTAACAGAGGATGATGTGGAGATGATTTTCTGGAAGACTGCTGTGCAAAGAGAATACTTGTTGAAGCCCCAGAGGACAGCAGCACAAATGAGCAATCTGTGCAGAGTGCTTTCCTAGTCAGCAGCTATACAATTTTGAAATCACTAAATTCAAATGAGATGCGGGAAGTATAAGGGCTGGGCCTGACATCACTTACTGAGGCAATGCTGCTCACAGGCATATCAAAGTTCTAGAGCTGTCATACTTTCTGAAAACAAACTGTAAGTGGGATTCATGGGACAAGAGAATGGAAATTATAGTGGAAAGAACAGTTTGCCTCTTGTAGACATATGTGGCTAAGTGGAGAATCACTTAACAGCTTCCTGCCAACCTTGTTATGTTCCCTTTTTCTTTTGTTGAAGTGTCACACTCTATACTCAATTCGTACTTTATTTCTTTTCCTTCTTTCTCCTCTTCCTCCCCACTACCTCTGATCTCTCTGCTTCAATTTTCAACTTGCACGATCCAACAATCCAAGCAACCAAAGTAAGAATTTCTGTGCTGGGTCAGATAAAACGTCCATCCACAGCATGGGTTGTCTCTGCCTGTCTCCCAGTTTCTAACACTAACAAAACAGCTTAAGCCCTGAAGTATAATGTTGGATATCTTTTCAAAATAAGGGCTGTAATACTTTTTTACACTGATGGGTACTCCTTCCTGTCAATATGTCCCTTCCTTTAAAAAAATTGCTAATATCTTAATGCGTGATACTGAATTTGAGCCTTAGACACACAAGGGAAAAGGGTGAGTAAGGGTGAGAATTTTATCATTCTGCACAGAGATTCTCTTGATTTACTTCAATCTCATTTTGCTCTTGTGTTGTCCTGTTTGCCCTGTCTGCACAATATGCCAGATTTAAGAAAGTCCATTCATGCTTCACTGTCATTTTTCTTTAAACATTATTGGAGCACTGATATTTAGAAATTCCAATTTAGTTAAAGGTGAAGGTTTGGGGCTTTTTAAGTATCTATCTTTAGAAATCAGATGCTTAAGCAGAAACATTAAGATATCAAAGACTGGCTGAATGTCACATTTTGGATTATTGGTCTTCATCTGAACTTTTGACATCTGGCATTTTACTTGACTCCCTAAAGAATATGCTTCCTAAGTGGTATTACTGTCGAGAGCATGACACAAGCTAATTAGCACTAACAGATGAAGTGTTGATTTATCACCAGAAGTGAAACCTGCTATAGGAAGGAAAAGAAAATTATTGGTAAATGTAAATAAATGCTGGCAATTAGCATTTATAATCTTGGTACAAAAAATATGGAAGGAGGTTTGCACAGAAAGCCTATACGAAAATAATTGCAGCTGTACTGAGGGAGAGGGAAGAAACACGAGGTAGCAGATGGAGTAGCCACATTGCCTGTTCACCTTCTTTGCTTTCAAATAAGTGCTTTCTTATAAGTGCTTTTTCTGGGCAGTTCTATAGCCCAGATCAGAAGGCGTGGCAAGTATGGGCTACATGAGAGGCCAGAATATGTAGGTTCCAAATAACAAGAATGCTGTCAGCCTCTATAATGGAAAGGATTTGACTGTGCTTTCAGCACAGATTAGAATAACAGCCAGAAAGGAAGCTCTATAATTACCAGATAAGTCCTGTTGGTGGATGCTGACTGATGCTAACCATGAAATCCTCACTGGGTTGCCTTCTAGACTCACAAAAAGTGAAAAACCTTGAACTGTTGTAGCCCAATCCTTACACTAGACATCTAGATTTCAGAGAACAAAAAGGACTGGGGAAATATATCCCATTCTTAGCCTAAATTAGCTATCTACGCTCCTCTGTAGTAAATGAAGAGAGATGGACACTTGCAAAGGTAATTCATCTCATCCATCTTGAGATGAAAAGAATAGCTCTCTAGAGACAGCTATTTCTCTCCACTGACTAGGGGGTGTGTCTGGATGACTAGCTCAGTTTAGAGATGTATTTTTTTGATGGCTAAAATAAAATAATATGAATCCAGGTAAAGATGACTAGAACTTCTAGAAACCCATTTATTTTTCTTTCATCTCAGGTTACTTGCAATCACTGGGAACAGTACAGATGAGTACATTTTCCCTGCTCATTAATTTTAATTCAATAACATTCCTTGCTTAGCCTACTATAAATTTCTTCAAAGATGCCATATTCTGTTCCAGTCTAATAAATTTCTACTAACCCTTCAACTCTGTTTAATTTTTGAAATCGATTATTTTAACCCTACAACATAAATTATGCAGTATTTCAGTTTATTTAAAATGTGAACGGTGGCCCTTGAGATGTAAAATCTCTGTTCATTATTTCTGTCACTTTTCCATTTTATCCTTTTACTGTTAATAGCTATTTAAAAGACAAATCTATAGGCACTATCATATTCAAAAGCTAGCATTAAGTAATTAGTAAAAAAAAAATATTTTACTCCAACAGAAAGATTTTGGCAGCTTGCATTTCTTTGTTGGAATAACTTTCCTTTTTAGTTTAGTACATATTTGGCCTGGACCTGTGCTTCTTGCTTTGACAAAGGAAGATATAACACACACACACTCCGCCCCCCCCCAACTTGCACAGGGTAGCTTTTGATCCAAAGGTAGGTAGATAGGAATCACTCCATATTCTTTCTGCTCAATTTCTCTCTTTTCTTCTCCAGGGCAAATGCAAAGATGTGAAGAATGCGTTGGACCTTGCTTGTATGTTTAGCAGACCACTCCACACAACTGAACTGATGCCAACCAGCAGCACATTAACAGTCCATGGAGCTGGACAGAATTTGTATGAATAGTATCTCAGGAGAATGCTTGCATAGAAGACCACTTAGAACAAGTAATAAGTGAGGAAACCTGAATCCTGGTCTGGTCAACAATTAAAAAGAATAAATCTATCCCTCAGTTATTAGTTGCTAACAACAGATGTTAAAAAATAAATAAATAAAACACCAAGTTTGGCTACCTCTGATATTTTTGAGTGAATGATACCAAATATAATTGTAAATAACACTAGTGATTGGACTATGGATCCCTTTCTGATGACCAAAACTCAAGAATATTCTGCAGATTTCCTTATTTATGGCAATATTTGGTAATCCTAGATTCTTAATAAATTTTTGTATATGTTGTTCATCTCCAGGAAAAAGAAAAAAAAAGAAAAAAAACCCCAACTGTCAAATATGTTCTATTCATCAAATCCAGAATTATCAGTGACATCTTTCTGCTTAGGGGACACACAATGCCACCTATGTGATAACACAGCGGTAACAAATAGTATAAAACTGGGCAAGTTAAAAGAACAGTTTGCTACATGATTTGAGAATAACTTGTTCAAACCCTTCTTTGAGAACAAAGAAAAAGGCAGTTATTTCTCTGTTGGTGAGCCGTAGTTTGTGGTTCTCAAGAGTGTAATTAGCAGCAGCTGCAGACCACAGAGGAAGGCTGGGCCTGAGCTGGTTTGTCAAATGACACCGTGCTGCATTTCCACCTCATGCTCACTTAGTCTGGACTAGATTTAATCAGGACTGCTTTCATACTGTGGGATGGCAGGGTGCGGGGGGACCACTGTGGGACAGGCCAGGCTTGGGTCACTGCTGAGTGCCACAGCCTGGAGCCTGTGAGCAGGGGCGGCCACGGGGGGCACAGTTTGAACGGGGTGGCCATTGGCAGGGCAGGGTGCCAGGCCGCTGCCTGTGGTCAGTTCTGGCAGTGTGTGCAGCAGCTCAGGACTGAGCTGGACAGGGCTTGGAGCAACCCGATCGGTCTAGCCCTGTCTGAGCAGGGGGGTGGATTAAGATGGCCTCTGGGGGTCCTTTTCTACCCAAATTATGATTCTGTAACATTACTGAGTGCTGAGAATCTGTGGTGCTGCTCAGCCATAAGGAAGAAAAAGTTGAGCTACAGTGTTAGCATGATCCTTAGACACTAGTGCAGGCAAAGCTTGTGGCGGTGATGGCTAGCTATGCATTCCATCCCCGTTATCTTATTGTTGTCAACATGAATTGATTCTCTTCTTCTGGTGAAGTTAGGTTAGTCGTATATCTGTAACTTTATATTAATGACTGTGTCCTTGAGGGAGAACTACAAGCCTGAGAATGTGAACATCCTACCTCAGGAGGTGCCAACAGCCGGTTAATTGCGACAAAAACAAGAAGTCAGCAGAATGAGACTGTAACTAGGGGAAAGATGAAGGCAGCAGTGGGAGATCGCAACCACCAATTGAATTCAGGATTAAGAGACTCACACACACACACCCCGCCTCCCTCAGACATGCATAGTAAATTAAAAATACACTAACTTTAAGAAGTAAGAGATATACAGACCAATAGAAAACTACTATGCATAATTAATTACCAATAGTATATTTTAGGAAGAGTTTGGGAAATACATATGTGTAACTAGACTGTATAAATATTATTCTTGTTCTGAGTTTTGAGTTTGCTTTGTGGAATACCACCTAGCCCCCAGCTTTGTATTGTAATGTAGTGTAATGAAAAAATACCTTGACTCTGTGTGTCCATTGGCTCTTACACACTGGGCACCCAATTCCACTTTTTGGACAACAGCAGGGCGTGATGAGGTGGGATGGAGCATAATAATATACACTTGATAAATGTTAGTAATTAGGTGCAAGTCTAAGGGAGCCTAATGTTAAGATGCTTAGGAAAGTCTCCTTAAGCTTATACCTGAATGTGGGTCACTACAGAGACTAAGTAGGCTAGAGCCACTACCTTTACATTTAAAATTCTTGTCAGTACTTGGTGACACTTCTACATGGGCAAGGAATTAGACAAGAAAGGTAAACGAGAAGCAGTGTGAATGGGAAAGTCAAAGGACAGATAAAAGACGAAAGTATTTGATACTTTAAAGAAAAATTCAATGCTTTATAATAATTTTTAATATCTTCAAACATAAACCTGTTAATTTGATAATCCATGGAACTTCTGTAAATATGGTCATTACTTCACTAGATAAGATTTGAAAGACATTTCTTTGAGTTTAAATGACTGTATTTTTTATTGTTGAGAATTTGCCAAAGATAGTAGAAATAAATGGTCTTTGGAATAAGGTGCCTGCCTTTCACTGTATGCAGGGTTCTGCTAGAACCTCTCAGAATGGTCATCACGTTCCTGCTAGCTAGCTCACATTGGGGACTACCTAGCATGTGTATGAACAGAGAGCTGCAAGGCCTTTCATACCACACATTTTTCTAACTGAACCCTGCAAACTAGGTCAGGCCCCAGGTGCTTTCACAGGAAGCTGTCAGATACACATATGTGAGGTGCATGAGAGGGCAGAGAAGATCTTTGACTTCCTGTGGGCTGCTTCAGCAGTTAAAAAATGTTAATACTGGTGTTTTGGGTTAACATCTTCCCCATAATTCTGGTAAACGCTGCGCTAACAGTCTCACTAGCTCATGCCCACTGTTTTCTTTCTTTTTTCCTTATAGAAACAGCGCAACTGCCTATAAGTTTTATAGTATTATGGCTGGTTCTACAGTGGTTTTTATCTAGAAACCACCCTTTCAGGGGCTCAGCTGACATCAGTGATGAAGCAGGTGCACTACATGAGCAAATATGCTTTGGCAGGATAAAGTGCCATTTCAGCTAAAGTTGTGATTCTGCAACAAAATCAGCAATGTTAATTCCAGTTTCAGGGGAGGAAATCAACAAGGTTTGTCAAACCAATGATAATATTCAGTCCTCTTTAATGAGTGTTGCAGATGAGAAAAATACCTTACTTCAGTCTGTACTCTGGTTTTATTTAACCAGTGGAATGCCAGTCTTCCTCATAATGGATTTTAGGACTAAAAAGGCCTTAAAACTTTGACCTGAAAACATTGCTCTATTGTATCATTTTTTTACGAATTTTGTGCATTACAGCTACCGAAGAACTGGCTTCACCTTCTAGTTTGGTAAGTTCTTAACAAAAGAAAAAGGGTAATTCTGTCATTCAAAATCTTTTATGTGTAACTCCTAAAACAGAATGTTTTGATCACAAAAGAGACTTGGCAATGATAGTTACACAACCTAGTGAATGGGTCTTTGTTTTGCCCTGACCTCAGAATGGAAGAGTTTTACTTGTTCCTTCAGTCCTGCTTGTCAACAATTGACACAAATTTCACAGGTTTCTATTAGCACTAATTAGAATTCATTTGCTTTGTAGTACATGACAGTTTTTGTAACCCCTTTACATTTTCCAGAATTTTACAAAGTTGTCAGATTGAAAAATTTGAAACTATGTGACCTTAAAAGTTCAACAATTATTTGATGCCAGCAAATGTCTATTCTACATGTCATCTATTTGCCTTTGAAATTAAAATGGAAGTATCTCTTCCAAGAATATTTTTTTATTTACATTTGCCATTCCATCCTGGCATAAAAGTCTAAAGACAAACTATTATAACACAGAAGTCAATCAGATGACATTTAGATGTGCCTGTACTTTCATAACTAATAATTAAATCTGAAAATTTTGCGTGATTCCCATTGCTGTATTAACTCAACTTTGTGTCACTAGAAATGGATTGAATTAGATTAAATCAATAGTCTGCCTTTCATTTTGATGTATTGCAGAGACAAAACACCAAACAATGAGCTTACAGTGATTCCATTAAAAAAGTAGTTCTGTTCT
Organism: Falco peregrinus; assembly: GCF_023634155.1. NCBI lineage: Eukaryota > Metazoa > Chordata > Aves > Falconiformes > Falconidae > Falco > Falco peregrinus. The sequence continues at coordinate 52,795,111 of NC_073722.1, read as the reverse complement.
GATGGGTTTGCAATAACAATTGACTCAAAGTCTTTCAAATATGCTCAAATCTCCTACCGGTGGAAATGAAGAGTAGAGTGCTCTTGCATGGCTAAAAGGCAATTTTAAGTATTATAAAAATGGAAGATATGAATGAATGAATACTCAATTGGGACAGCATTTAAATATCCAAGTGCTCCTGACATGCATTAAAAGCCTGGGTCTTCACAGTCCATTACTTGATTCAACTAAATTACCTATAAAATGTTTTAATTAATTTTCAAAGGGGTTTCCAATGCTATTCCTTATACCCTGGACAAATACTCATCTATTCTGAAATTATTATTATTCTAAAGTAGCTGAATAAATAGAAATACCTTTAATCCTGCATGAATAGTTGAATTTCAGATTCTCTTTTCTGAAGAATGATTGAACACAATGAAATCCTACTGCTAATTAAAATCAGCATACAATTAAAAATAGGAATAAATTAATATACATTTTAGAAAGTGGTGACGTTGCCTCCATAGACATACTTGTCCCAGAATCTATCCATATGGCTGTTCAAGGAACTTCTTGAATAGAATTATCCAGTGCAAAGACTGCAGGTAAGTGAGGACCCTTTGGTAAATAATGAAGATGATTTTAAAGTTATTTGTAGCACCATGACGAATCAGCAACATAACAGAAGTAAGTAATGGAGAAGGAAGAGAACGAAATGAGAGATTTTGAGATGCCAGGCAGTAACTAAAGCCAGAATATCAAATGTATCAGGTGACAGAGCTCAAATATTTTATTGTCCTTTGCTTGTCAGAAAACCATCCTTAGAACTGAACTTTTCATGTGATAGCATCAGAATTTTTAATTCAGTTTTTCTTATTAAAATATAGCTTTCAATTTTCCAGTTTGTTCTATTGTACCCTCTTCAGTAAAAAAATTTATCTTCTAAGACTTCCTTTTGCCGTTCTAAAACAGTTGTAATGTTGATATAGCACATTTATATGACTATAATGTAGTTAAATCATAGAATCATAGGATCATTCAGGTTAGAAAAGACCCTTAGGATCATCAAGTCCAGCTGTAAACCCAACACTGCTAAGTCCATTGCTAAACCATGTTCCAGAGCACCACACTTGTGCATTTTTTAAACATTTCTAGGGATGGTGATTCAACTGCTTCCCTGAGCAGCCTGTTCCAATGCTTCAGAACAGATTGAGATTTACTGTGTAAGTCCAGGGCACATTGCTTTAGCGTTTAGCATACTATAAGCACAGTTATTATGTATATACTTCTGTTCATACCTGTGCATAATTTCAAACTCCCACAAGCATACTGTAAGCGGGAAGAAGTGGTCCCTCTTTCCCTCACCTCCCACCTCTGATTGCCTTGATAAACAGGTTGATTTAATTCACTGTTAATTCAGGTCTATTATTGATACACAGCTCTTACTAAATATGTTTCCTACATCACATTTTTCGTTTTTGCAGTTTTACCACAAGCTGTGGTGGGAACATGCTGTCACTTATTTGAAGAGGCTTGGTATTTTTGTTTTGAAAAATGATCATGCTTTTTTTGATCGTTAAATTCAACTATGAGATGAACCAATCTCCTATCAAGCATTAATAGCTAGGACAGAATAATTTATGAACTACATGGTCAAATATGGCATTGAACATTGGATTGCTACAAACCTTGTCAAAAAATACTGTCAGTCAATTTGTTGGATTCTTGGAAAAATTCCTTTCTGATCAATCTCCAAAGGTGAGGCATTTTAGAAGGGGTTATAACAGATCGACTGGTGTTTTCCATATGAATCCTTCAGCACTTTTAAATGTTTACCAGCAGTGAATTTGAGATACGGATTTTTCAGAGAGAGAGTTAAAATTCTGCCCAAAAACCCCACTATCCAATGCCATATGATAACCTAATCTTGGGATTATGCAGCCCCTGTTATCCCTCTAATATAGGTCTAGCCTATATCTGCACCTGGATCAAGATCAGTTTATTTTTATCAATCATTAAAACTGGTATTTCCAGTATTTTTATAGTTCTGTTTACTGTGCCAGTGTTTGTTTTCCACTAATACCTACTTTCTAATGGAAATAATTTAAGCTTTAAGCTTTTTGCCAGTCTGCTGTTAAGCACATGAAAGCACTGCCAATTGTCAGTTTTCTTAACACAGATTTTAAAATAGAAAATAGCAATACCAGTGCAATATTTCCTTGTAAATAATGGGGAGGTTACATCTAAGTCTGCCTTGCTTCCTTTGCAAATCCAATCCATCAGTTTTAGCAAAGATCACTCAAAGTAACGCAGCAGGATCAAAGTGTCCTACACAGGTGGAGCCAGGGATGTGCACTTCAAGAAACCACTCTTCTAACACTAAAGTCAGTGATTAAGTAGCAAATATAGTTTCTGGTAAACGGGAATCAATAATATAAGGTAAGTTTTCTGAAGAAAAGTGGTGGTAGGAAGGAATGTCCTCACAAGAACATTGTGTCACCTGGGTGTAAAGAGCATAAAAATCCTTTTCTTCCCAGATATGAAAGCCAAAGTAAAATAACGACCTTCAGGAATTTTATGATCTCCTAATTGCTCAGAATAAGAGAAGGCTTTCTTCCTTCTGGATTTACAGTTTCTAGTTGTTTCAAGATTATAATGCCAGCCTAACTTCTAGTTTGACATCAGAAGGGAAAAAAGGGAAGAAAGGGACCAAACCTGTTTGTTGGAAATATTATTAAAATAAATTATTATTTTAAAATGCCACACAGATCTCCCTGCAAAAGTAACCTCTCCCAAAGCACTGATATTTCATACTCACAGATTAGACCCTGAGCAAATCACTCAGCTGTTCTATGTCTCCATTTACCCAGATACAATGCTTAGGAAGGATAGGTTTTCCAACCTCACACTCTTTCTGTTACAGACTGTGTAATTCTTTAATTTGTTTATTCACAGTTACTACAAGTTTACATGATTTTGGTCCTTTACGTAGTTATAGGTGGGCAGCAGGTAGAAAAGCTGCTTCATCTTCTTTGGCCCAGCATGTACACTCTGAGTCGAGGAAACCTGGAAAATGTGAAAGGTTACTTCTTCCTTGAGGACAACTGAGGTGAAGCCAGTGGGAAGAAAGTGATACTCAGCACTCTGGTGTTATCAGATCCAAGAGAGCTTTCTTGAAAGAAAAGCACCCCGAGCAATTCATCAATATCTAAACAAGCTGGGCATAAGCTAAAACTTTTAAAAAAAAATAGATTTGGATAAATAAACAATTTTTTTATTATTTTTAATCCAATATTACCCTTTTTTACTTGAATAACTAGTTTGGATTCTGACAACAGTAAATGAATTCAGGATCTTTGGTACAATCCTGTTTTATTACTATACCTTTCAGAGATAAAGAAATAGACATGGGTTTGTGTCTTACAGCTACAAGGCACTTTTAGTCAGTTCTCTGCCACAAACTCTCTCCAGGCTTGTGTCTTTGTAGTTGTAGCAAGTTTTGGCATCTTCAGTTTTTCCCTCTGTGCTCTGTTTTGCTTCTGCCTCTCTCCAAATACCTCTCTGGAGTAAATACACCAAATGAAAAACATCCCACCTAAATAGCTCTAATATTTAAGTGATTATACATGTGCCTTTTTTTCCAATTTGGAAAATTTTATCTCATAAGTTTCTGCAGTTATAAGTTCACAGCAGTGCTATATCCACACTCAGCTAAGCTTTTCTAAGCTTTATTAGGTTTATACTAATCATGAATTTATTTCCCGTACTTTAAAATAGGCTATTCTCACTTTGAGTTTCCCATTAAGATACTGGATTTTTGACACCTTTTTTACCTCAGCATCTTTACTGTCTTGGTAAAACTTACATATTTCAAAATTACTTAGTATTACAAAAACAAAAATGGTATTTATCAGAGGTATTTATTGGCATTGAGAGATATTTATTGTATTGCCAACAAAACCCTCATATACTTTAATTCCTCTGCTGTTAAGCAGACCTTAGGGAAGTTTAGAGAGTAAGAAAATTGTAAAGGCTGGTGGCCTCTCTCCTGTGAAATGCAATATATGGCATTGCCTCTTCTGCACTAGAGGATGGATTTGGGTCTGCCACCTCTGTGTATCCCCAGCTCCTAGGTACGTCATAGCACTACACTGGGGGGTTTTCCCCCTCTAAAGCAGCTAACTGATTCTTGTGAAACACCATTCTTTCTTCATCTTAAAAGACAGCTTCTTCCTCTGGCTGGTCTCTCCTTTGAAAAAGTTACACAAATACTTTTCATTGATTGAGGTTACCTTCTAACTTTAGTCCAATATATATACTCATACACACTTGTTCCTGTGACAGTTTTGTTTAGTTTAAATAACTCTTCCCTCCCTGTTGCTTTCCCTTCTAGTACAGAGAATCTCTTCCCAGACTTTGTTATACAAGCTGTTCCTGTTTATTTTCATCATATGCATCTTGTATACTTGGTATATCTTTGGTATATCTTCTCCTTACATGCTGTGTTTCAATTTCTTATTTCCAGGTAAGATGCTAAGAATCATTCTTTTTCCCCACCAACCTACAATATTCACTTAAGGGTCCGTGTTTGGAAACCATTTCATGAGAAAGCAGAAGTTGAGCACTGTAATTCTCTTCTTCTTTTTAATTCCCAAGGAAACCCAGACTTGAAATTACTCAAAAAGCAAGTGTCTAATGGCAACACAAACACACCCAAATCCTTCCTGGGCCAAACTTTAGCAAAGTACTATCAATGATCAGGAAGAGTTATGAAAAGTTAAATCCTGTGGACATTCTGATAAAAAAATCACAGTGAAAGTGAGGGTTCTTTAGAATAAGAAAGTAACTAACCTCTGTTTTCCATAGGAAGGTGAGATTTTTTTTTAAATCCTCTAACCATAACCATGTTATCTGTTGTAGAGAAACTCTCCAGATTTTTATTCCAAATGAAGACAAACAGACGTCTCCTACCAGACCTTTTTATGCCCAGTTTCACATCTGTCTTCCTGTTTCACAAGCAACAAGTTATCTGCTTCACATTAGCAGTTAAACAGGTAGTTAACTTTGCTGCTGAATGAGTAGCTGTCAGAAAAAAATAAATTATTACAATATAGCCCACAGTCTGGAGGATAAAATAATATGCTTAAATTTTTTCAGTCATGGTACAGCATTGCGACTCAAAGCCAATGAAATTTCATGCAAGCACAAAGAAGTGTCTTTGTTAGAGTGATCTGAGACTAGGACTACAAACTGCAGGACTCTGAATCTATTATAGAATGATGTTCAGAAGTTAATTTTTCCTGTGATGTACACATAGGCTGAATGTTCAAATAAACCTTACTCAGTGTAAGCCCCATTCACATATGACTAACAAGAATGTTAAAGCTGAATGTCTTGTTTCTATGTATTCCTCCTAGATGCTTCCCACTTTCCTGATTGTAGTATATGGGTTATTTCTACCCCTACTGTTCACTTCATATAAATTTGAGTAATATGGCAGCTTTTTGGGTGAAGGTATATCATGGTATTTAAGACATTAGCTGTTTCGATTTGTAGCTCTATGAATTTGTTTTCTATCCATTCTTCAATTAGTTGTCCTCCTAAAGTCAGCTTCCCAACAAGTTATGATTCCAGGGAGAATTTAGTACAGAAGTTTCAACCACAGGAATGCAAGACTACTTCTTGTAGCTGGCTCAACAGAACCTTATTATTTTCTGACAACTCCTTAGGTACACTTGAAAACACTGTGAAATAGGTTTCATTTAAATATATAAAAGCAACAAAATGTCAAGGCTGGCTAATTTTAGTAGAGGTAAAACAACACCTTATCTTCCCAATGCCAGTTTTTCAGCTTCCAGCTCAGCCTAGATCCATTCTTCATCCTCTTTTTCCCTCTCCAAACCTTTACTCCTGATTATCCCTACCCTTTTATTTAAAAAACACTGACAGAAAACCCACACCAACCTCAGCTTCTCAGCTTTAGCACTGAAATCAACCACCCACACCTTGCCTCACTTTCTTGACAAACATGAAGCCCAGTAAGGGAGTATGCAGTACATGACTCTAGATAGCCTCACTGATCTTCATACTTGGACATCTAAAGCAATGTTGCTAAATGAGGCCATTCAAGAACTGAAGCATTTGGAAGATTGATTTTGGATGGAGAGAAAAAAAATCACTGAATGTTCAAGGTTGCTGGAGTAGTTTGTAATTCACTTAGAGAAAATAGTTTGCTGAGGGTTTTTAAACAGATTTTTAATTCATGCCTCTCTGAGATAGTACACCATCCCTTTAACAACCAGTAGCCTGATTCTCTGCTCTACCCATCTGCATACAGCATTTTACTACCCTTTTGCACAGCTGGAAATTATTTAAGAGAAATAAAGTAGCAGAAAATCAAGCTACATATCCCAGATTTCTTCACCTATCTAGACTAAGAAAACCTTAAAGATTAAGTTGAAAGAGTATTATTTCTGCTGTGAGTTTATTTTCCAGATTTCTCTGTAGTTAGGCAAATCAATCTTTTCATTTTTTTCCCCACTTTTAGGTTCTCTCTGTTTCTAGCCTCATGACTTTAATTATGTCTAAACAACACTAAAACTGTATTCCATTGCCTTTAAAATAATAATAATAAAAAAAAATCTATCTTTTCTTTATTTAAAACCCTTCATTATTTATTTTGGGGAGTGTTTGTGGGTTTTTTAATAATATAGGCTTTATATAGTCAAGCTTTCCTCTGAGGGTTAGAAACATAATTCCCTTTTAAAGGAAAGCTGAACCTCACATAACCACTTGACTTTGGGGCTATGACCTGTTAGAGAAAAATAATGTGTATTGCGAGACTCGTACATGAGAATTGGCAGCAGTGAGTGCAATGCTGATCTTACAATCATCATAATAGAATTTTTGGAATCAAATCTATAAAATCAGAATAAAATGTGATAAATATTTCTATCAGTTTAGTTCTATAAAAGTCTGTTTATATGCAGTGTACAAGCCAAATTCAAGTTGGCATAGTCCCTGTAAACCAGAACGAGGAAAAAAGTTGTAGACAAATAGGAATAATACTTGCTTAAGCACAAGCTTCTCTGAATCTCAATAAAAGTAATTCTGTTGGGGACAAGATAAATAATATTTCTTTTTTTATTTTCCTCATGTCATCTATCTCTGGTGATTATTTAGTAAGCTGTAGAAATGGATTTTTAAAGACAGCAGCATTAGCATGTTAAAACAAATAAGAAATGTGAGGCTTTGCTATGCTTCTTTTCATAATATAAAACATTGTCACACCACAAAATAATAATTGTAAGCCATAACTTTGAAGAAATTGAGCCACACTGTATCTATATGTCAATAAGATGATGATGTTTTTCTTACAGCACTTAACACTATGATGCCTTATTGTGGCACACATCTAAGGAGTTTACTTTTCAGTGATTTCAGTGTGCTTTGGACTAGGTTATACTTGAGAATCTCAATAAAATATATTACTTTATCTGAAACAGATGTATCTGTTGTTTCAGGAATTCCAGACACTTATGAAAGTGATCGTTTGAGTGCCCAGCAACAATAAACATTGTTTAGGAAAAATATACTGGAAAAATTGGTATTATCCAAACCAGTCTCCTGCATACATGCAGCAGTAGTGGAATGAAATATTTACCGGAAGTCAGCTTCCTCCGGTGACGCTGATTGCTTTAAATCAGTTCTCCTGCTGCAAACTATTTCAGAGAAGTCTTCATAGAGTCATCTACTTAAAACACCTGCCCTTTTCTATCACTATTTCATTCCATGCACTTTTAAAAATCATTCCTTGGGCTATTTGAAGTAACCATATGCATTTACACTATATATGTAGTGGCAAAGTACACTACTGTTCATTGTTGTGCATTCCTGACACGCATATACATAAAAACACTGACCAATTAATTAGTTGACACAATCATTCAATTCAAAGCATCAGACATCAAAGTCCTAGAAAACATTTTCAATAATTTTGACTTCTCAGCAGCCTTGTGAGGTTCAGAAATTGCTTGGTTTTTGGGAAGGCTTCACTTTCGGTGGAGGATACTGCTGAATTTCACACAGGCAGCAGGATTGACCATGTATACACTGAGCAGCATGTGCCAAGATGAAAACAGCTGTAGTAACTGCATAGAAGCAGTCTTATGTGATTAGTAGTGATAAGCAGTCCTTCAGTGTCTTGAATGACTAAACTTATAAAAGAACAAAATATAAAGCTGAAACCACATACGTGACATGAGCACAAGATGACATCGACACACTCAGTATTCTGGTTTATACTGAAGAGCTCATTCTCCTATGGATTGCTAAATGCTTTTGTTCTCATTTAGTATGATAGTAGGCATTTTTAGCTTTTGTACTACCATGTTAGAAAAATGACCTTTCCTGTAGTATACAGGATGAAATGATATACTGGAGATTAAAATAATTTACAGATTCATTTTAACATATTAAATATGTAAAGTTTTTATGTAAATATTCATATGCAAAGCAATAATAAATACATAAAGCTAACCTGTAGCTTTGCTTGCAAAATAGTGAATACATTCTATATAGCTAGACCCCTAGAATGGTATTTCCTCTATATTTTAAAAGAGGAATATTATAGAAAAAGTTAACTTGGAAATTATTGTAGGTGACAACACTAAGCACATAAGAGACTCTGTCGACAGTGACAGGCTAATTAGAGGCACTGTCAACAAGCAGTTATGGACTAACAGTCAGTGTTAGTAAGACCACTGCTAGCAATGTTGTACCTTCTCGGCTGTCCGCAAGTGAAGGATATGAAAATTCAAAGGCAGTTCAAAGGATGGTGAAAATAATGAACTAAGTGATAGGAAAAATAAGCCCCATGATATGAGACTTAAAGAGCTCAACTTATAAAATAAGTGCTTGATCATCAATACATGAAATAGCTTCTTGATAGTGGGAGGTCTTTGAACCTTGCTGACAATGACATAACAAGATCCAATGACTGGAAATGGAAATTAGTCAACTTGATTTCAAAGTAGCTGAAATTTCACAAAAGATGAAATTTCAGAGAAATGACAGCAATTGAATACTTCAACAACTTAGCTTTACTAACACCTTTAGCCTGTAAAGTGAGATTAGATGTATTTCTCCCAAACAGAATTAATTTCTCCTTTGGAAAAAATTCCTTGGCTTGTGATCACGGTAAGAAAGGAATAGTAAGGCTGGAGAATCTGGGTCTGAACTCTTCGAACTGAATTAATATCAGTCATGTCTTTTATTTCAAGCCCCAGGGAGGCCAAGACTTGCATGTGCATACCCCATATGCTCTGTAGTTCTGCATTGATAAGGATTACAGATTTTGTGCTTTGGGATTTGTGAAAATGCCTGTAAAGAATTGAAAATAACAGGTTTTCCTCGGCACCTTGTCTAGTGCCAAAGGGGCAAGGGTTCTTACCCCCTTCAGAAGCAACAAGAGTTTAGCTATGGGCAAGGATAAGACATGAAGAAGTATGAAGCTCTGAGCCTATACAGTATACTTTATAATTAAATAAACAAAAATATTTGAATCTGGTGTAGGGAAATAAATATCCTCTCCAGTGAGAATGGCAGAAACATTCATTTTTCACAATTTCTGACTTAAAAGGAGTAACTCTACTCTCTTCATGTCCTTATCACTGCAGAAAACTCACTATATTGTTAGATGTGGTAAACTTATTTTCCAAGTAATGAAATACATGGTCTTACCTGATGATCTGTAATATCAACAAGATCAAAAAAGATGTCATAGACTACTGGTCTTTGACCTCATTAATTAATTTAAAGTAAATTAATTAAAAGTAATTTTAAAATTTAGAAAACACATTTACCATCTGGCCAGTGTAAACAAAGGTGAGATTTATATATAAAATATCTACATAAATATATACTTATGCAAAGATTATTAATATGCCTAAATTAAGCAATTTTACTAACATAGCCTTCATTTTCCTTGTGCTATTAAAATATGATCAGATTTCCGTATGTACTATTATTAATCCATTTCTTATCAATTTTTATGTTCCTACTGTATCTAGAAACTCAGAACCCAAACCAAGAAAAACATTTTTGTAATTTCCTGCCTTGGTCCAAATTACTCAGTTATTTCTAAGATGTATTCTAATGATTATTATAATAATTTACCCATGTAAAAATGCGTTTAAATATAATTTAGCTGTGTAAAACCAGTTTTCACCACTTTACGTACAACTCTAGTATTCCAGCACCCAGTCTTTAAAGAAAGTCTGGGACACAGAAATAATATTTGTGTACAGAATTTTTTTTCTACTGTGAAAAAACACCTATACTTCAAAATTTTATGCCATCTAAGTAGTCCCAGAAATCTATAGTTGCTTAGATAAACTGAGATGCAAGTTTTCTGAGTGACTTGTAGGGGCACCTTGCCTGCTGTGACTGTGAGAAATCCCCTCCTTGCAGACTACTCTACAGTCCTCCAAAGTCCCAACTTCACAGCAAAGAATCACAGAGAAATGTGACTTGGACTGAGTTTCTCAGTGTTCCCAGGCTCACGTTTGTGAAGGTGAGAGCTGAGTTGTGTGGCTAGAGCCTGAGATCCTCAGTCAGAGAAGCTCTGTTTAAATGGTACTGCCTAAGGTTGTGGCCTCTGGAGTCACATTAGCCAGATTGCCCGAGAGCTGGGTCACCAGAGTTCCCAGGCTGCCTGCTTCTGAGATCTCTTTCAGGCAGAATGGACCAGTGTTTCCAGAATGCAGTGTTTCCCTTGGAAAATTAGGTACCCAAGGATTTCAGATTCAGAGCTGCCAGTTTTCTTGTGTCAGAGCATCCAGTGTGGGTCTCTCCCACAGCGGCAGAACCACTGTGTAACCCATTGTAATTGAAGTGGAGATTTTGTCTACCTTCTGTTGTATTCACTGATATTTTCTCAAAAGTGAGAGGTTTCAAATGAAACCTTTACCTTAGGGTAACAGGGCTTTTTGATTAAAAAAAAAAAACTAAAAAATTAAAATGTGACTGTTAGTTAACTGAATTCAGAGAGACCAGTGCTTTGGATAAATAGAACGCTATAGAAGGATAAGCACTCTGAAAAATTAGATTTTTGTCACCTTAGAGTGGACTCCCAAAATTAATGGAAGCTTTTTACCTGAATCCATCAGTTGCTCATCACTCATGTTTAGAAAATATCATGCCATCACCTCCCAAGGGTGCTGTGAAGATTTATTAGTTAATGTTTATGAAGTACTCAGATACCACAGTGATGATGCCATAAGAAAGTCTGTCAAGACTGCAAAGAAAGTAATTACTTTGTCTTCAGAGCAGGTTTCCAACAACATACAGTAAAACAGTGAAAAAAGAATAAACTGTTTCTGAGCAGATCCCACTAACTAAATGTATTTAGCAAGGCACCTTGATGCTTTTCTTCAATATAAACAAGAAATTACACTGGGAAAAAGGAAATCAGAATAGGTTTGCCTACACAGAAATTACAGCATTACTTAAATTCTGAGGGCTGCCTATTCAGCCTCCACAAAGATCTTGTAGTGCTGAACCCTTGTATAATCTCTCAGAGATTAAAGCACATTGTTAGATGTGTTTTACTATATATATTTATTCAATGTATCACACATCCAGTCATGTGTTTTAATCTCTGTTTACCTAAATGAGAATCTCGCTGCTGTGCTCTACATCAAATGCTCATTCAGCAAGTAGTTTTATAATAACTGAGAGCTTAGTTCTAATAACCTGTTCCAGGATACATGACCAACCACAAAAAATGTAAACTGAAAGAAAAGTACCTATGAAAATCATGAACATATGCAGAGGTCTTCAAGGTTTTTTAACTACAGTGTGAATTTTTACCAAGTTCTGTCTTTCTAAAATTGGTCAACTCCCATTCTAACTGCTTAAATTTATCACCAGTAAAATTTTTAAGTACTTGGTCTTGGGTCAGACTCAAGCACAAGATATGTAAATTTTGTTTAAAATACTCTGCAATTATATTGCAATCATATATCACAGAAGCAGTGCTCAGAATTCAGTTTCAGCCAGACTTATCCTTGCTGAGCAGAACATCAGCTAAGAGTTACTTCTGGTGGAAAACACCTGAACTGGGAATGTGTGCAGGAACCCAACAAGAGGTACTGAATTCTCATAAGACAGGCCAGCTCAGTCCATCAAGCCTTATATTTCACAAAGGAAAAGATAAGTGATCACCTGGTCAATGTTATCCTGTTCTTGGTTCCTGGCTTGTGCTTCCTGCTGAGCTTTGAGCTTAGCATCAACAGAAAATCTGTTACGCTGAGGGAGGACACTGCCTTTTGGACAGGCAGCAAGTCCTGCGTAATTCTTTTTTCTCAACTGCATACCAGGCCAGAAGCCCGTGCTCCTCAGGGTGGCAAAAAGTCATTAGCCAGCTACTGTCAGTTCATCCTCTGAGCTGCACAGGTATAATGCCTAATGAGAGCTGTATGTCTATGCTGGACAACATTAAATCCGTGCTATATTGGTGGAAAGTTGTATTTATGTCTTCAGTATTTGCTACTGAGGTACACAATGTACTGGTGTGCTGATTTTAACTGCTTGAAAACCCTTCATATGAAACCATTTCAGAGCTTGAATAGAAAGTACAAATTTTTAAAAAGAAGGGGGGGGGGGGTAGAAACCATGCTTCTCATCTCTAAAATTTGGAGTCTAGGTCGACTTTGTTTTAGAAAAAAATGAAAAGACAGAATATGACATGTTACTTTAATGCCTGGGGAGTGTGATAGTGACACTGAAACATAGATGAGTGAAAAGATACAGAACAGCAACTGCCCCAATTGCTCAGTTACTCCTTCATGCCCGAATTAGACATAAGGCACTGAATAAGTTATCTTGTCATATCAGCTGAACTGGAAGAGACAGAAATAAAGTAGGGTTGTTTTTTTTAACAGCAGATAAATCAGTAATGCTTTGCTGATCCTTCTGGCAGTCCCACATTAACACCAGGCAGCCATGTGACAGGGTGCATCCTGCTCCCAAAAGCATGTTTACATTGATAGGGAATTTCAAAATATTTCACAAAGGTATCTCTGGGTTTACTTGAAATTTAAAATTAAACCCCTTTTCCCCAAACTCAGGTTTGATCAGAGAGAGATTTATTGTGATGTACATGGACTAACCCAAACACCCTTCTTTCCACAAAGGAATTGATTTCAGCAACTTTTACCCAAGCCCATATTTGACAGCTGTGTTATATAAAAGACCAAGTTGAGTACAAACAACTACCTAAATTGAAAGGAGCTAAGCTGCTAATTATTTGTGGTAATTTTTTAATTAGTATATTCTAGAGGTAGCTGAATTAGAATAAAATATGAATGGAGACTATTTTCATTGTTCAGCAAGCCTGATAAATTTTTATTTCTTAAGCAGTGTTAAAACTTCCATGTGATCTAAGTCAGGCTTCCTGGCGGCACAGTGTGCAGATATTAAATACTGTCTCTCTGGAAAAACAAAACAAAACAAAACCCACACAAATGAGTTAATCAGCTTAATATCAAGGAAAACTTAATTTATTACCACTCAAATCTTTTATTGCTTGTTTCAGTAAATTTTTGTACCTGACAGACATTTTTGCTATATGCAAATACCACACTTCTAGTCATCTTGGAGGAAAGTGGATGACTGTAATGAAAAGGAGACCAAAAATATTCATAAATTTGATGAAAGTATGATGTCCTGGTCCAAAAATGGCAAAATTTATTTTGCCATTAAAAAAAAAAGTGTACACAATAAAGTGAAACATTTCAGCACTCTAGGGGGATGAGTAGGAAGGATTCATATAGACCTACACTGGAAATTCACATTCTCTCCAGGTTCCCTATACAGAGAATGGAAATCGAGCACTTCAGAGGGCATAAAAAGATGCTGCTCTGAATCATTAAGAAAATCTCAGTTTCTTTGCATTGACCATAGAGCGAGCAGTTGCCTACTTTGATCATCAAGCTTGGGATCTAAAGCTTAGACTGCACAAATGAAAAAGGTTCAACAGAGTTATCAACTGAAACAAATCTAACACTTCTTTGTACACCAAAATTTCAGCTTTTTCACTTTTCCAGAAATAAGTTACATTTTGACCTGAACCGATGCAAGATTTGTCCTGTTTATTTCCAGTTATCATTCAATCCACCAAAGCAAAACCCAGTGGTTTTCCATGTCTATTGACATAAATTCCTTAACAAACTATATGAAACTACAGTAGCAGTAGTGTACTGCATCCTCACCTGATCAGTAATTAAGCAAAGGTTTCCATAAGCTTTTCCTGGCATTGTGATCTTTTAATTTAGCTTGGAAGAAGAATAAATTTAGATTATAAAGATATGTTCTTTCCTCATTTATATTGGCAGAGTTGATCTATTACTGCAGACTTTGTGACCTTGATAACACATAAGCATTTTAATATAGAGATGGCCTCCATTCAAAAAGTAGCAAAGGCACACTGTACACAGAGCTTCCCAGCCAGATAGGCCAGCCTTATTTATATTAGCATAAAATAAAGGATTTACTGCTGTTTAGTTTGGCCTTGTAAGTGACACTGAGAAATAGATAAGGAAAAAAACCCCAGGAAGTCAGCAAAATGCATTGTAAATAGAGGGAAGTACTTTACTTTTCAAAGTGGTATTATGAGAAACACCGGGGGAAAAAAATCTATAAGTGAATGAAAAATAACCTTCCTAGAAAGGTTTAAATAGAATTCTGTCATGCTACAGGCAACTTATTATCAATTCAGGGAAGTGAGCCACAATATACACATTCTACGTATACTAGAAATTCCATTATTATGAATAGAATTTATCCTTTAAAATATCCATCATCACAACATAAACTAGGAAAAAAAGGGATGGGTAAATGTTGTGGGAGGCTTTTTAAGACATAGACAATGTCTGCCCTACAGGATCTCCCCTGTAGCCTGCAAACAAACTATGTATAAATAATAGATCTTGCCCTACCATTTACTCTTTCCAGCTTCCCTCAGTGCAGGTTTTGGATGTACCCAGGTAAGATGGAAGATTCCTCCTAAGCATCCCTACTCTTCAACGCTTTTTTTAGCCCTTTCACTGACACAGCAAAGGCAACAAGTTTTTATCCCATGTAACTCAAAGCTGAGTTTATTCTCAATTCTAATTTCTCTAGATCCCTCTAAATTTTGTCATAAAAGTTGTCTATTTGTGTTTACTTTCCCATCACAATTCATCAGCACTCACACACAAAAATAATTATGTTGTTAGAAACTGAGTTTGGCAATTCTGGCATTTCACATGTTGATGGCTACCTGTAGCATTTCACAATGTGAGGAATGTCCCCATGTTGTCATGACTAACAAAATTATTGGTTAAAAAGGAAAATAAATGGTGCAGAAATGAAAGGTAAGTAAAATGCATATCCAAATGTAGGGCTTTTAGTTGTACATCCAAGAACTACAGGGAATGAACAGAAAAGATATTGTCCTGCAAAACAGAAAAGGCAATGTCCTCCAAAACAGGAAAGGTAACAACATACAATCTATTCTTCTCTACCTTGTTGAGAAAAATGCTCCATAGTTCAGTAGAGGGCACTTCTACTGGCCCTGTTAAGTCTCAGCTCTTCAGTACTGTAGACCTGCAAAAGCAGCTTTACATGGGACAGGAGAGCATCCTCCACAATCCACGAGAACTTGCAGGTCCAAGGAAGCCCAGCATGTGTGTGTGCATTAAGCCTACCCTGCAGGCAGTCTACCGGCTGTGTACCAAGGCAGCCATGCAGATGGAAAGCTTGTGGGGGATGAATCATGCTGTGTTTACATCTGTCCTGGGATGTTGCTTTTTCACAGGCATGATACTGCCATTGAGTCCCTCCACTGTAAATGAGACATTTTCTTACAGTGAACAGCTTGGACGTTAAAGTAGTAATGTACCATTTACTAAAGGCAAAGTAATATTGATGTCAATAATAATGTTAAAAGAACTTTTTCTGAAGAAGAGAGGTTTTGAGGGAACTTAGCAGCTAACCACTTTAAGATGCTGAGAAATTTTCTGAGGAAGTGAGATTTTTCAACTTCCCCTGATTGAAATAGGAGCTCAGTCCTTACAGATTTAAGCTTTTGTCAATGTCCGTTGCTCTGGGATGACACTTACACAAAGAAATTTTGAGACTTTTCACTCCATGGCAGTAACATGTACCTTGCTGTTCAGCCTTAAAAAAGATATACATTTGTCAGAAATACTTTTGTGTGATCCACAAAGTCATAAAGGAAGGTTTGTTTCCTTGGAATGAAATGGTGCTTTTTAAAATGGTACCTATGTGAACTATAGTTTGAAAAAGACAAATGTTTACTTTCAGAAATATCAAAATAAACTATTTTAAATGGCACTTTTTTTTTTTTTTCACTTTTTCTTTAGCTGAACTATTCATGGGACCCAGTGGTATACTGAGTCTGTAAGCAGACATGACTGAAATTATTTTTATCAGTGACTAAAAGAAATAAATCTAGGCAAAGAAAATGCTCTTGTCATAGAGTCATAAGCACAGCACAAGACACAGTCCCACCAGAAACTGCCTCACAGCTCCAGAACTTTCTGTTCCATAAAACATGAGCAAGGACAGACTACTGGAACAAAACCAAAAGTCATGTTAGCATTGCTTCCATTAATTAAACCCTGCTCTGAACAGAAAGCAAGAAGAAAGGATGAGCAGCTGTGGAGGCACTCCTGCAATATGCAGCCAGAAAGGTGTGTCCTGCAATGGACAGTACTAGTGCCATCACACCATTGTTCTTCCTCCACTAAATCTCTTCCAAGGAATTCCTGTAGTCTCTCCCCCACAGCAGGATACCTAGGACTGCCTGTAGCACAGTAAGAAAGAAGAAAACTGAACGTGCAGGTTGTTTTAGAAAGCAATCCATAGGATTCATCTTCGTTCTCTAAAAGAACAATGAAAGAGATCAGTAGGACTCCTGTTGACTCTACTTGATGCTAAATAAAGACAGTGTAGTTTTGCAACATATAATTTTAAATTTGTCCATCTGCCATAATGATGGTTCCATACAACACATGGAATTTTTTTATACACACAGTGTCATAAATGCTATGGCTTCAAATGTTTGCATTAAAAATCCCAAATAAAAACATAACATGCTTTCCAAATACAGCCAAAATACATATTGGGTTTGAGGCCATATGCTGAACTAATTGAGAATTGGGACTACTTCATTTTTAACTGACTTCTTGCATGAAGAGCAGATTTTCAGAAAAAATACTGTTTTTTCCTGAGAAATACAACAAGCCTGTAGCAAGCTATTGTAGGGGGAGTCAGCTTACAACAGAAGACTTTGTTTTGGAAATCCCATTACAAAGATTTATTGGGGCTCTACTGTGAGTGCCCCACGCATGTGAATTTCTAAACTCTCTGAAATGGTGCCATGCTCTTATGCTGGACACCATTCCTCATTGTATACTATGGACAGATGTTTTCAGGATGTACAGCTTTCTCCCACAGCAACTTTTTTTATATATAAAATTTTATTTTTAATAGAAAAAATCATATTTGGGAATGTATATCTTTTCAGAAATCACATACATATTTTGGTTTTGCATACAGGTCTTCTGTTTTAAGACAAGGAAAAACATTCTTCATGTTCTACACAGTAGTCCTATACATAGGTACAAAAATCTACTGAAATCCCTTGAAACCATAGTGTAAGAATAAGCACATTGTTCCAGAAATATTAATTTCTTTTGAGAAAGAGATAATGAAAATAGTTAAACATAACTTAAAATAATTTATAAGCTCTTGGAAAAGCTTGAGAAGATGAGAAAATTTAAAATCAGGAGTAGTAATTATTTTCCTCCATCAAAATTAAGCAGCAGCCTAACAAAAGAAATTAATTTTCTCTATGCCAACATTTGAAACACCTATTTCTACAGAGACAAGAGTCATTGAATATGGGTTAAGGTACACAAGAGTGAGTATGTTCTCTATCTTATCTTGCTTTGAGGCAGATTCATAGAGAGGAAACGCTGGGTATCCACTGGTCAGGGCTAATAGTGCTGATTGGTGCCTGGGCACGTGGTAGCTGTCCACAGGAAACCATCAAAAACCTGCAGAATATTCTTCCACTTGCCCTGTTTCAACTTATCACTACCACTGACCTGATAGCTTCGCACAGAATTTAGCAAAAGCACACAAAAATTGCTTTACAGAGGAAACCAACTTGGCGTTGTGCTAGTGCTGAACCCACATGCCCTGAAGGAAAGCATCTGTGAGTTGCCCTTGTTTCTTCCTGTGCTTTTCTGCTTTTAAAAGGTTTCTGCTGAAGAAAAGAGTTTTAACCAAGGGGTTATTTTGTGTTCCACAGTCTGCTTTAATTCCAGCAGGTATCTACTATGACTTGAAATGCGGATTGGTGGGAGGCAGGTCTGAGAAATACCCTGTCCCCCCGGGCAGTCTCATGGCATACAGCAAAAGCTCGTGTCTGCCTTTTTAAACCATTTACTTCCCTTCTCCTTTAAGCAAATCAATAGACCCTCTACCAAGCAACTGGCCTTTTTTGCCCAATTCCACTGTATGTGTTTTCTGCATTACTAATTCAAGTTTCCAGGTAGAAGTAATGTATTAGAACTGCATTGTAAAGTTACGCTTAATAAACCAATGCAAATCATTTCCTAAATAACTGCCTTTACAGAAAACTTTGGCAGCTCCTATTAGAGATATATTTTGTTATTATGAAGCTTTTGGTTGCATTACTGGCAAGAGATGGAATCAAATTAGTGTGCTATTAAAATAAATTGAGCAACATGCTAATTATTGCCAGAAACAAATTAGTGAAACCAGATTGTATTCATTTCAATCAGATAAATAAGTGCTTCCTCCTACATGTGACTATTTGCTGTTGTTGTGAAGACAGACTTTGAAAATAATCTTGACAGTGCCATTTGACAACTGCTTTATACTTGCTGGTAAAATAATTGTTTCAGTTTCTACCACTGTTCCCTCTTGTACTAAATAAAATTGGCCTGGTACTACAAAGCACTTCAAAAGGAGATAGAGCAAGACACTGGCAGCATAAAAATTAAGCTGCCCAACTTAAGCAACCTGCAGCTTAACTGTAGTCTTACAACTGATTTTCTGAACCAGGAATGTAGTCGTGTCTGCAGCAACTTTTATCCATTTCCATTAAACTTTATTGTGAGAATACAGACGGCCAAATGAGCAAGGATAATTAGTGTGAAGTTTACACCGTGCCTCTGTAGTGTTGCAGTCTCTGCATGAAGATCTGACTTCCGGTAGACATTTTTAGCTATTTATAGGAATTGATATGAGAGACAGATTAATTATTTACAGAACTGAAACCCAAATTCTTCAGTTCTTCCTCCAGTGGTGCCTGACAAGGAAACTGGCTATGCTGTTGGCTGGATTTTCATATCTGGTTTTCAAAGGTGTCTAAATGATTTAGAAGCTTATCTCCTATTTTCAGAAGCACTTAAGTGCTTGATAACTCACTTTTGATTAGGGAAAAAAGTCATTTTTTTCCGCACTAATGCCATGTAGGTTTTGTTTTGGTTTTCTGTTGGGTTTGGGTTTTGGGGTTTTTTTAGAAAAAATTAAATGCCCTGCAGAACCTGTAGCTTTTCTTCTTACTCAAATAACAATGGCATAAAACCTTAAAGTACTAACTAGAACATGTTGTCTAGCAAGTTCTTCATAGAACAAACTAGCACTAACTATCCACATGAACAGACAGTGACAACAGTGACCTTCTCAGTTCTAAAATGAAACATCTCTGCTCAGCATTTTAAGACACCGGGTCACCCCAAGGATACTGCAGGTTGCTGTGGTTTGCTCCATTGTAAGGTTTGGACAAACAACTCATGAAATTTCCTGCAGAGGCCTGGAATCTGTTTGCATTGCACATCCTTCTTCTGAAAGTAAAAGCCCCAGGAAATGTGCTGCATTTTGTGCAACACAGCTAAAACAAAAGCAAGGATACAAGTATTCAAATTCTTTTCCCCTTTCATCTTGAAATTCCATGCAAGTAGCAATATTTGAAAGTTTTTTGTTCTCAGCAAATAGTACTTGGCTGGCTTTTTAACTGTGCTTCATATGTTGAACGTAGTTATTTTTTTCAGACAGCACATAAAAGCTAATTCTCGATTTCTCATTATGCTTAGTTATGCTTTTTGCAAACTGTTGGTGGCTGGGGTCTTTTATTTTCCTTGCTTCTTTTTAAATGGAATGGAAGTACCTCATCAGAGCTTAGCTTCTAGGAGAGTAGATTTTTTTTGTTTATTTTGACTAAGATGGTGGTCTTAGGACAAGGACGTGACTGGCAAATGCCTCTAAATCAGTTTGCCTGGCAAGGGTCCTCTGCACTGCAGGGTTTTAGCCAAAAGAAACAGATGCTCTCCTTGACTCCTGCACAATGTGCTTCATGTCTCTGTGTCCCTGTGTTTGATGGACAAAGGGAGAAAGGCACTGTAAAACACATTGTTTTGTAAAACGTAAAAACCAAAGCATTTTGGTTGCCTGCAAACCACTTTTGTGGTCCTGCTGAAAGGCAGACACACGGCTACAGTTTGTTGATTGTCTCTTTTAATCCATGGAACTTCTACATTTATGATTTGGGCCAAATTACTAGTCTAAATCATTGCAAAACTTTCTCAATCAATAGCTGACATGTCTGGTAGCTTGACTAACTGCATTTATTACAAGAATTTTATTTCCAAAGGCCCCCACATCCACAATAAAGGCAGCCACCCAAATTCAGTAGGTGTAGACTGCTAAAAAAGTGGTTTATCACTACAGTTGTATAGCAGAACTTTGTGTAGTCTTATTTCTGTGCTGTGAGTGATTTCCAGCTAGGTTTAGGTACAAGTAATAAAGAGTTATTTTTGTGAATTGGCTGAATAGGATTTGGATGATACATCAGCCAAGTTCTACTTGGTGCTCCCTAGCATATTTCTCAGTTGAATTTGCTAATTGTTTGGAGCTCTCGCCCTACTTCATCTTACATTCCCTCTACTTACAACTTCAATGTCAATACTCTCCAAGCAAGCCTTGGAAAAATTGTATGGTTTGATTTTTGTTGATGTGAGTTTTCTCTTTTTTCCTCCAATGTAGACCTTATACTTTTGAGCTCCATTCTACACCAAAATGCTTGGAAATGTTCAAAAAGAGAGGTTATTACATAATTCTATGTAATTTTTAAATTCCTAATAATCCCCTCATTTGTAATAGTGCAAGTTACTGGTAATCATTGAAATGATTATAAATCTACAGTTTAGATCATGTTATCTTTGAATATTTTGAAACAAGTTTAACAAGTGCAAATGCCCTGACAGAGAAAATGCGGGCCAAACTTTTTCATAAATGATCTTTTGATCCTATATCTCACATTCAATAGCCAATTTTCAGGTTGCTTTCTTCAGAATATCAAGCTCTTTTCAGGTATCTGAAGCATAACATCCAATATTTAAGGCAGGAAAAACAGTTTTTATTCTCTTGTTCCGTGGTAAAAGAAGTCAACACCTTCTGATGAGCTTTTTAAAAAGCAGTCATTCAGACAAAAGCACTGTTTCTTGTGCATCTTTCAGAATTTTAATCCTGTCTTAATTTTAAAAAGTAATTAAGGAACCCATTTTCTCAGTCAGATGTCCATCTGTTTCTGCTGTGACCATTTACTGTAAACCACAAGCCATCATTGGCTATTTCTGCTGTCACAAACACACTATTGTGATTTCAGATAGAGAGCAATCTGCCATAGAAATCTACCAAGAATTCCACAAACACTGTATAAATATAATCAGTACACAAAAAAAGCAGGAGAAAATTAACTGTAGAGAAACAAAACATTTTGGTTCACAACCAATATCACTCAGCTATAGCTAAAATTGGGTTAAGACATTTTAAACTGAACTAAATGTGCACACTCCCCTGTAAATAGAAAGCATAAGAAATTTTTTTCTGTGAATTTAAGGCCAATTTAAAATGAAAATGTGAAATAGGGTGAGGATAGTAGAAAGCTCAGAAACAATTGGTATACACACAGTTGCAAGGCCCTGCCATTTAACAAGTACCTGTACTTTAGAAGACAAGAAGGCTATTTTTCACTCTCACCATGGCTGTTAAGCTGAAAGCAATGGCAGTGGACAGTGATACAGAGTAAATGCAAAAGTTATAAATTCCATTTTTATGTCCAAATTATGCAACTGCTGCGGCTTCTATTAGGAAATATCAGGCAGAGACAAGCAGACAATTGGAAAATTGATGGAATAACCAGCTTAAAAGCCTTGGCAATACAATAGCTGACAACTCAGAAACAGCTTTTAGAATTTTAGATTTCTCCAACTGCAAAACTGAAGTTTTAACAAGTGTGTGTGTGTGTATATATATATATACATACATCTATCTTAATTCCCGCATTTGTGACCAAGGAGTTTCACAGACCCATATTGTTTAGATTTTTCAGAGATCCTTTCCAAAAATTTAAGCTTGTTTGTAAAACTTAAATCTCACTTCACAAATTCTTACATAAATACAAGTCTATATGTACAAATTCCATTACTGACTGCACAGATTGTAATGGTAGAACAATGTATGCATAAATGAAAATTTGTTCATGTACAAATGGAGATATCATTAAGGCCACCTTTAAAAACATGACTATGGTATACACTTTCTGGTGCTGGTCATAGTCATTGTCACATCTTCAGACTGAATAACTCCTGTCAAAATTGAAGCATTTTCTCCTCAGAATAGATACCTCAAATTAAGTTCTTTTCTATTTCGCAAAAAGTACTCAGAAAATAATAAAGGGACTACAAAGGCATACATCTAGATTTTTAAGACTCTAAATAAACAATATATTTACTTTTTCATCACAGACTCTTTTGAAGATTTGCATTTTCATGAGTCAGGAATCATGAACAAGGAGTAAGTATTGTATCTGCATGTTTGCCAACCTCTCTTTGGCATGCTATACTCTGCTGTATACTCTGCATTTGATTATTGATGCTAATATTATGCCACACTTGTGCTAAAGGTTACATGGCAGTCTCACAACCTTTCCACATCTTTGGTAATCTGTTATTGCCTTCTACTTTTTTCCTTTCTGAAACCACCTCTCCTGCTTCTCCTAGTTCTCAAATCACTCCTCCAGGATGGTTTCTGAAAGGTGTCCTTAATTCCACTACACTTACCTCTAGTATTCAGTATATAAACCTCATCTGTCTTTCTATCAGAGCATTTCAGATATTTTAAAGAAGACTAAAGACCCATCATCCTGATGCTAGCCATACAATGCTACTGCCAGGGTTGATGGGATGCAGGGAGGCAGTGAAGGCATGAAAAAATTACACATATGCAACCTCGAGAAGACCTCAAGAGAAAATGAAACCTAAGGATCTCTGATACTTGGGAAAAACAGCTGCAGCGCTCTGGATTTAGCTTGTAGGAGCCTTTAGTAGTAACATTGTGGATAAGCAACAATGTCTAGGCTTGATTTTGAAGCCAGCTAAAATACACTCAATGCATGGCAAGATCATATAGAGATTTAGTAGCACATCCTTGCAAGGAATGCAAGCTTTCTGAATCTCGTTCTGATGTCCTTCACTGAGAAACACTGCCTCCTGTGTTTTGTTTCAACAGAGATATTTGAAGATAAGTTTTTTCAAAGCAGCTCCAGAGTCATATATTAGTGGCTAGTTCTAATATGTTTTAAATAAACTGGAGCCTACGGGTTCTTCCATGGGTAATAAACAGACTTTAAACAGACTTTAAAGTTATTATTGTGCCATAAATTATCCCTAAAAATATTTATCTTGTGTAAGCATCCAAAGTGAACAACTCGTCTGGGAGATGAAGTCAATAACTCTTCACTTTTTTATGCGTTTTTTTTTTTCCCTTGCTTACTTTTCCGAATGTTTTTCTGCCTGTTGCAAAAAATATTAAGACAGAACTGAGAGGCAAAGACTGAAAGGAGCTTCTGTGTTTGTTGAGATATTTTCCCCATAGGAAATCTAGTTCTCTAATAAGGAGACCCATCTTTCTTCTACTATGAGACATCTTGCCTCTTACCCATAGTGAGTATCTGAACTTCTGCTCAGGTTACCTCACTTAAAACACTTACACTGATGTTGCAGCATTGTACCACTGCAATCTATCTTCATTTTAGGGTGACTTTGCTTCTGGGTAGCATCACAAAATCACTGTCCATTTACTACTCTTACCAATCCCACCGTCTTCTCTTCTGTAGCGAACACCTAACAGCATACAGGCTTCCTGGAAGTGCTATGTGCTGCATCAGGATCCACAGCACACAGAAAGGAAATACTTAGCACTGAAAATTAACTGAGAAACAAAACATTTTGGTTCACAACTAAATTTAACTCAATTTATTCCCTTTGTTGCAGACCAATTAAGTTATAAGGAACGGAGCAACTCAAATGCTGCCAGGAATGTATTTTTTATTTCAAAACATGCCTTAAGGCAATTGAGAGTAATTACTAAAATTGTCAGTGTGAAACATCTCCCCAAACTAGTCTTTAGTTTTAGATCTTTGTGTTTCAGACTTTTCATAGTTTTACCTTCCTTCTCCTGTACATTTCTCCTGCTCTACCCTTTGTCTCTCTTCCCACATTGCCTCTTCTCCATTGGTTTTTCCATGTTTCCTACAGTGTTCCCAAATGATGGAGGCCACCATATAGGGCCTTCCTTTAAAGACAATTCCATTCCTTTAACAGATCCTCTCATTACTAACATGAAAATGTATTTTCAACAGTTGGAAAGCTTTAATTTGCTGCAATATATAGGTGGACAAATCACAGAATGGTTGAGGCTGGAAGGAACCTCTGGAGATCAACTAGTCCAACCCCCGGGCTCAAGCAGGATCAGCTAGAACAGGTAGCTCAGGGCTGTGTCCTGTTGAGTTCTGAATATCTCCAAGGACAGAGACCCCACATCTCTGGGAAAACTGTGTCAGTGTTTGACCACACTCAGAGTAAAGAAGTTTCTTCTTGTATTTAAATGGAATTTCCTGTATTTTGGTGTGTACTTTTCTCCTGTCTGCATACACTGAGAAGAGCCTGGCTTCCTCTTTACTCTCTCCCATCAGGTATGCATAAACATGTACAAGACACACCCCCAAGCCTTGTGTTTTCTGGACTGAGCAGTCCCAAATCTCTCAGGCTGTCCTGTATAAAAGATGCTTCAGTCCCTTCATCATTTTCATGCCCCTTTACTGAATTCACTCCAACAAGTCCATGTCTGTCTTTTACTAGTAAGCCTGAAGTTCCCTACTCAAGGTGTGGCCTCACCTGTGGTGAGGAGTCACCTTCCTTAATCTTTCTGGCAACACTCCTCCTAAAGCAGCTCAGGATGCAGTTGGCCTTTGTTGCGAGGGCATACTGCTGGCTCATGTTCAACTTGATGTCCACCAGGGCACCCAAGCCTTTCTCTGTCAAGCTGCTTTCCAGCTCCAGAACAGACTGGTGCATGGAGTTGTTCCTCCCCAGGTGCAAGACTCTGCATTTCCCTTTCTCGAGCTTCGTGAGGTTCCTCTCTGCCCATTTCTCCAACCTATTGAAGTCACTCTGAATGGCAGCACACCCAGCTGCTGTAATCAGCCACTCCTCCCAGGCCTGTACCTTCTGAGAATTTGCTGAGGCTGTACTCTACTACATTGTGTGGATCATTAATGAAGATATTAAACAGTATTGGCCCCAATATCAGCCCCTGGGGTATACCACTAATGAATGGCCTCCAGCTGGAGTTTGTGCCACTGATCACAACCCTCTTGGCCTGGCTATTCAGCCTGCTTTCAGTCTTCTTCACTGTCTGCTTATCTAATCCAGATACAGCTCCTCTATGAGGATGAATCATACACACATATGCAAATCCTATTATGCTGCAGCTCTTTTTTCCTATTGTTTTCCCACTCTTTTAACAGCATATTAGAAGGGATGTCATCACACCCCATACATACTTTAACCCCTGCTATTCCCAGAGTTGGGCTGGGTGGGTATGTGTGGATGGCGGAATCCACCCTGTGACTAGTGTAGGAGCTGTGCAGTTCAGAGGGCAGTAATAGTTGAGTGTCTAATTTTGCTTCAGGTTTTGAGTTTTGCTAATCAGTAGTTTTCTCCCAGGGACACAACCACATTTTACTTTTTTCATCTGTTGGCAGGGTAGAACTGAAATTCACAGGGAACATAAGAAAGGCCATGCATTTTCTTAGTTACAGGCTCTAGTTTTGCATGTCACAGAGGCTGCAACAGAAGCCATATTTCAGAAGACATTATTTTCAGCAGCAGCAAGAGGTTATGGTTTGAAAGGGGCAGCAGATGGGGTGTGTGTGTGTGGATTTTTTATTAAGCCATGGCACTCCTTTGTTCAAGCTTAGATCCATCAGTCAGAATCACCTCCCAATGTTTGCACAAAGATCAGGGGGCCTGCAGCTTCTGCTTACCACCTCAGTAGAAATCATAAGCATCTATGAAAAAGTATTTTCTCTCCATAGAAAATTTCAGTGTCTACTTCATTTTCTGTTGTGGTTATTTTTAGGTACTCCAGCCACCAGAAAAGAGTTACTGCAGAAACATCCTGTGGCTATTAGATCTTGTAAAGAAATAGCTAACTTAGCTTAAACTAGTTAGCTCACTGCTGATAGTAACATACTGATAGCAGCTCACTGCTCAATAAAACGAACTACCGGAGTATTTACCCCCATGTGCAGGCAAGGCTTGCAGCTCTTAGTTTAAAACTAGCTTTAGTAGATTCACCTTGGCTGGAATACCTCTAGTAACTAAATTAAAGATATGCAGTTAGGTTTTACGCATGGGGTATGGGGTTGAATTTGTGGGTGTGTAGGAGCACTAACATAATAACCTAGCACAAATTCATGTTCTGGCAGGTAACTCTGGTCAACTTTACAGTAAAAGAAAAGTTGTATGTATAATAGTTAGTATCAGGTCATCCTGTCTGAAGAATGATACCTGTGTTCCACTTCCAGAATTTGTTCTTATTCAGATGGGGAAAGGGAGACTTCTTCAATTATCAGTGCTCAAGCTTAGCTTAATGAGAAGACATCATAAATATCTATTTTCTGAGCTATCACAAAACACACAATGCATGTTTTAAGGGGGTTAGACTTTCATGAAGCACTGGACCTAGGAGCAAGAAAGGGTAAATTTGATTTAAAAAATTAAGAATAGTTCCTGAGGTCTTCCCAGGTTTATCAGATATATACTTCGCTATAGCTTTTAAAAATGTCAAGTACATAGCTAATCAGCTCTCCATCCTAGTTTAACTACCTTTTTGAGACTGACTGATTAGTGGCAGGAATCATCCAATGTGAGTCTATCATTCTGAAGGTGTTTAAAAAAGCAAAAATTCAAAAATTATGATAATGTATGAATTTGGAACATGACGCACAGCATTCTGTACATACAGAAATTCAGTAATCACTGAATGAACTACTGCAGTCCCTAGATCTGCTGGCACTAAAGCACATGTCTGTGGACCTGACCAGTATATTTGTGGAAAAACCCCATGTGTATAAAGACACTTAGCACTTGTTTTATCAGAGTTATAGTCAGTAAAACTATATAAAACACATGAGATGCACATGCTTTTCTCTCTTATCATAAGGAAAACAATGCCATTTATTCTAACTTAGAAATCAATGTGAAATAAACACCTGCAAATCCATGAGCTTAAAATGTGTTAAAGTCAACAGTTTCTTTCATCCTTAAACAAAGGCATTCCCTAAATCTCTCAAAACCTTGCCACAGTCAGTCCGCTAGCCCAAAAAGCAAAGGCATAACCCAGTATTCCTGATAATTTTAACTAAGACCATGGAGGAGAATAATGTCTGATATGGTACTGTCTTTGTACATCATAAAATAACATCAAAGAAACAACCTTTGTGGTTCACCCTTTGACATACTGTCACCCAGCAAGTGCAGTATAGAAATCGGGTTAACACAGAGTTTGTGGAACAGTGCACTCATCTTCTTTTCTGTTTATTTCATTTTCTTACAAAGCTGACCAGAGGGAAAGAACTATTAAGTACTACTATTATCCTCTTCAAGGTCTTATAACAGCCGTGCAATGTACCTCTTTAAAAAAAGTATTTTTTAAATGAACAAGTTGCCCTCGAGGATGAAGACTTGTGAAACCTCCTGTGCTAGACAAAACTACCACTTTCGGTTTCAGCTATGTCCCCTGCTGCGACTGCTCTTTTGAAGTGCTCGCAGGTAGGGGCAGCTCAGCAGGGAAAGTCCTGCTGTTTTAAACCAAGAAGCCTGAACCTGGAGAGCTTACTTTCTGTTTGTTCTGGAAAAATTCATGGTGAGCTGCAGGCAAAGTCAGTCAAATAGGAGCGTGACAGGTACATTAGAAATATTGCAGTTGATTAAATGACATTTTGCATAGGAAAAAGGTTCAAATTTTTGCATCTAGCCGTAACATAGCTATAAACTGAATTTTAACCTGTTTTAAGGCCAATGGCTTACCTTTGCTATGAGAGTGGGTTCCTAACCACACCTGAGACTGCAGATGCTGTAGTATCACCTCTGAAGCAGATACAGAGATGCGTCTCTATGTTGAGAAGCAAGTCTTTAAGTCAAGTTCCAACTAAGCTATAGCAAATTTAAAACCAGTGTTTTAAGACAGTGGGTTTCTTTGTCTGCAGAGAGGAGCTTCAACCCCAGCTGTGAGGGCTTCAAAGGCATAGAGCCACAGCTCAAACTAGAGCTAGAAATAAGATGCTAGCTTCAACACCCACTAGGTTTTATGATTCAAAGTTTTGCAGCACTGGTTTTATGAATGTACACATTTTAATAAATTAGAAGTCATCAGTAACACTAATATGCAATTTTAAGTATAGCTACACTCTAAAGTATTATTTAGATGAAGTAGATGTTTTAGCACTTGTGAATTATTTACATTTGTCAGAGGCTTTCCTTTCCAAAGGACTACAAATATACCTCCTGTAGTTTTGTAAGGTGCTGAAAGTAGCATTTGCCTTTATTAGCATGTCAGGTAGAACTGTTCCTGTGATCAATCAAGGCCTCTGAGATATTTATACAATATACTGAGGAATGACTTCACAACCTAGCCAAGTACAGTGTTCATTGCAAAAAAGGCCAGTGCTACTATATGGAGAGACAGCATTATTCCCCAGATGATGTTCAGAAATAAGCAAAACACTTTAAGCACACAGCTTGGCATTTGAAGGGAGAACTTAGAGCAAGACTGAAGCTTTTGCTACTCTTTAAAGGTGGCAAGGTGGATGAGAACAAGCTCCTAACAACAGAGACACTGCATCCAGGGGAAGCTCGGTTCATGCTGGGAAAAAGCATAGATTTTACAATATTGGTTTTTTCTTAAAAAGAGATCTCTATGATATATTTTTAAATAGTATGTCCTAGATTAATCCACAAACCCACCTATCTTATCCCTGATCCACAGATATGCAGTTCTGCCATTCTTTCTCTCCTGAGTTTGGAGTCTAAAGAGAGGATCTAGATGTGGGCAAGAGACACAAAAGGAAAACTACCTGCTGGTCCATTGTCTACAGGGGGTATTGAGCCAGTAGGAGGAATCGAAAAGTATCTTAAGAACAGGCTTCTTGGGGGCTGTCAGTTCCACGTTTTAGGCATGGGGTTTATTTCCTCTGAAATGAAACTCTACATTTAAGAGTTTGCCCTTTTATTTTTAATGAAAAAGCTAAGTGAAAAATTTACAGCCTTACTGACAGAAAAAGTCTTAAAAAACCTCTTAAGATTTTCTTAGTGAAGTAACTTTACTTTGTCTTAGTTATTTGATGAACAAAGCATTATAATTTATTTGGTTTTATTTATATGTTTCCTCTCCTTCAGAAATAAAACTGAAAAAGGACAAAAATGTAGAGAATAGGGTGAAATCAGGATGAAAAACTAAATCAAACTTGAGACAGCTCGATGTTTCCTAAGAGTCCTTTGTATGTACTTATTACACCTCCCATTTCCTTCCTTCCTCCTCTGGGCTTGAAGCAATACTCCATTTCACCAGCCTGGATGAGAAGCAATACAATGTTTGCTATCTGGCCAGTCTGGAATTACTGTGAATTAAGCTGCTCTGTGCAAGAGACATTAAAGAGCCTCTCTTGTTCCATGCTGGGGTTTACATTTTGTCTACAGCTATGAAGCTTTTTCAGTCATTTTAACAAGGGCAGTACAATGTCTTTGGAGGGATTTTATGCTTACCCTTAACTTACTGCAACTTAAAGCATAATAGAGAGCTATGGAGTAAATATAATGCTGTAATTAACTGGAGTGGCTCTGCTGATGTTATTAACCATAAGCGTGTAACTCAAGTGGCTTCTGAATAGCCACAAAGCCCCAGGAGTGAAATACAGCTCTGTATTCACTTCATAGCCATCTGTTATTATTAAAATATGTTGGATTTTCCAGTTAATGTTGAAATTTTTAAAGTAAGGCATCGCTATGAGATGTTGGAAAATGCTCTTCTAGATGGTACATGATTGGGAGAGCCAGCAAAAAATGTAATACATTGGTACTAAACATTAGTTTTGTTTTATTTTGTCACAGCAAAGACATGCTTGTTACCCATTTTTTCCCAATGCAATATTCTTTTCCATTGTAAATCTTCATTCTGAGCATTTTATGTACATCTAACACAACTATAGCCTGCATTAGGGAGGAGTGGAAAACACAGTTCGAAGCCATTTTGGCTCTCCCTGCTCTGTGGTACAGAGCCCAGCTTGTGAGAGTTGTTGTAGCTTTATTAAGGTCAATGTTCCAGCAACTGGTAGAGCATCTCATGCTCCTGTGGTTTTGAACTGAACACACTCATGATTTCCCTCTCATCTGCTTTCCCTTGCATACTAAACATATTTCAAAAATTGTATGCTTAAAATTTCACCTTTCAATTCACATGGAAGCACTTAAAAGTTTTTATTTTTAAGGTGCTTATACCATCTCTGGCCCCTGGGAAAGTAAAACAGGAACCCTGGCTGGGAGAGCAAAGCTTTAGCAAGTATCAATCCTTATGCTTTTAGCACAGAATTGGAATTTCCTGTTTTGTTTTTTTTTATTCTGCTTTCCTTATTTCATGCAATATAACTCTAGTTCCATTTTTAGAAATTGAAGCTATTTCAGGACAAATTATTAAAAACATGGAATTAGTCACAACAGGGACCTAATCACTCCAAGGAATCCAATAAACTGGGCAAGGTGGACCTCACCGTTTTCCTTTGCAGTTCCTCTGGACAAATGTCTCAAATAGAGCCAAGTATCCACAAGTCTCTGTCAAGCCACTGTAGCTGCGTGGAAAGAACTGGGTGATGAGATGAAAACAGTCAGTAGAAGTGTGAATCCTGTTGCTGATGGGTTGGGGGTGGAGATGGGATTGTGGAGCATTGTTTAAATTTGGGACACAATCAGATCTAGGACTGGGGTTTGAGACTAAAGCAGCCAGAGCTTATTATGGGACTCTGCAAGGCATTTGGGGTTAGATGAAGGCTGCTGCTGCTGTTACTGAAAAAGAGCTGATGTTTGTTTGAGGCTATATTAAAATTAGTACTAGAACTAGTTAGTGTAAAGTTCTCAGAGAGTAAGAACTGAAAAGATGGTCATGTTGCTAAATGCCAGTAAGACCCACAGGGCCAGCAAAAACATATTATTGAAGGTGACAGATGGATATAGTTTGTTGAGGTACAGTAACATCTGGGGCAAAGATGAGGGAATTAGATGAGCATGACCTGAATTTAACATGCCTGTGGATTTGACCGGACTAGAGGAGTTAGGACAAGAACTGCCCCAAGGGGTGCAAAGCTAGGAGCTAAGGGGGATGATAGAACCATTGGGGCAGGGGATCCATCACACCACCCCAACGGGACAAGCAGGGCACACACAGGGATGGTAGCCAGGTTCAGCCAAGGGTCCAGATCAGACAAGTTCATGGCAGTGAGGCAAGGCCAAGACAAAGCTGGGAAGTCATTTAGTTAGCTGGTCAGGATTATGATCATGCCTGATTAGGGTAATCAGGTTCAGACACAGCCCAGTCATTGCTGGACAGGTTCAAAGTCAAGCTGGGAAGTTCTTTTGTGTGTTGAGGTCTGAATCAACAGGGTCCACGGCCAGACATAACCATGGCTATGGCTGAGCTGGGGTCTAAAACTTCTATGATATTGTTCATTGGGTAGGGTCTGACGGTCCCCAGCTGAGCTGAAATGGGGCTCCTGGGCCATGGGCAGGATGGGGTGAGGCCTATTAGTGCCGTCAAGGCCCTACCGTAGGTGATGACGGGTAAGTTAACAGGAGTCCCTGAGCTACCTTTAAGGTTGAGAATCGGGACTGAGGCTCAAGACCTAGACTGGGGAGACAGCTTTAAACTGTGTCAGACAAACTTCACAGAATTAGGATATGGGTCTGACAGCAGTAGCATGGTTAGGTCTATGGAAGCTTTCACTCAAGTGTAGTTAAGGCTAAGTTCCACTCATGGGATAGGTAAGTGGTAGTAAAAGGCACGGTTTACTGCTGGATCGGTCAAGACTAGGATAAGAGCTGTGGCTGGCTGAGTGAATGAGTTGTGTTTGGTTTCAGGATAAGAATAGATTGTTTTGCAGTGACTCTTTATGGGGCTGACACATTTTTTTGCCAACTTGGAATGAAAATCCAGGTATTGGTTGAGCTTACTGAGACACCTGTCCTGTTTTTGGCTGGGATAGAGTTAACTTTCTTCTGGGTAACTGGCATGGTACTGTGTTTTGAATTTAGGATGAGTATAATAATAATGTTTTAGTGTAAGCACTGCTTAGCAACAAGTCAAGGACTTAGCTTCTTATGCTGCCCTGCCAGCGAGAGGGCTTGGGGTGTACAAGAAGCTGGGAGGGGACACAGTCAGGGCAGCTGACCCAAACTGACCAAAGGGATACCCCATACCATGGGATGTCATGCTGAACAATAAAACTGGCAGGAGTTGGCCAGGGGGTGGCAGCCAGCTGCTCAGGGACTGGCTGGATGTCAGCAGGTGGTGAGCAATTGCATTGTACGTCACTTGTTTTGTATATCCTTTATAATTTATTTTTCCTTCCTGTTCTGTCCTATTATACATAAATGTCTTTATGTCAACCCACAAGTTTTACCTTTATTCTGATTCTTTCCCACATCCCACTGCAGGGTGTGGAGTGAGCAAGCTGCTGTGTGCAGTTTAACTGCCTGCTGGGTTAAACCATAGCAATGGCAAAAAAATCCTGAAAATGGTTTTTGGTGGGGTTTTTTCTGAGTGTGAACAGGAATAACTTGCAGATAACTGAAAACATGGATGACAGTCTTGGCTAAATTTATTCCTTCAGAAAAACAAACGATTTTGTGTGTATGTCAGTTGTTAATTTACCATGGACAAATACTGAATGTGGATCCCTCTTCTGAAGAGGTTTTGGTTGTAATTGAAATTGTTGAATTTTAGGTCTTACTAATAGTATGTTTGAATCTGAAACCAAAGCATCTGAGTTTTAACAGTTCTAGCGATCTGTTGATCTAGATGGAAAATTGGCCAGTCTTTTGCAGGACTTTTCTTAGGTCCACCACTTTGGGCACACCATCATAGTAAAGCTGCCTGGGCACAGCTACTAACCTTATCCTTGAAAGTAATTTTACTGGTAACATTTTGAAAGTCAGCAAGGGCAAGCAGCAAAGCCTGCACTAATACTGTGGCAGTGGGTTAACTGAAAGTATGAGAGCCCTATATAGCCAGTGAAGAACCTTTGAGTCTTCTGTCACAACAAGAAAAATTGATCAAATTATGCAAAGCCTTCCATTTTTAAAAAACATGGTTTAAAGCAAATAATGTACTGTCCAGTAGGGAAGGAAGGAGTAGCTCCTCAGACTAATCTAGCTTTCCTATGGGGGCATCATGAAAATCCAATTTGTTCATTTTTTACTGTAATAGATATTATAGAAACAGGACAACTGTATTACAGGACTGTTACAGGATTAATAGTGCAAAAATGCATTATTATAAACTGGGGTTCAGTATGTTAATTCATGTTAATAAAATAATCTCTCCTTCTTCCAGCACATGCTCACATTTGACAGCCTTTAAGCTGCCAAATCATTCCTTCTCCTTTCAGTAGCATCCCGATGCTGCTACTGGTGACATCCACAGAAAAAAAGTATAAGACTTCTGCAGCCCTCTGTCTCCAACATCAAATTTCTATTGCTGTCAAAAAAAGAATATCTCTGTGGCTATCACTGACACCTTGACAGCAAGAAGGAAAAAAAAAATATTGATGCACATGAATACAAATGCAAAATCAAACAACCTGAGAATAGATGTTTTTATTAACAGAAAGTAATTCCTTTGAAAAAGTGTGTTGTGCATACTGAGCAAGGTACGGAGTTTGTAGAACAATTTTGCAGTGATGGCCAAGACAGACTAGGATAAATGTTGCTTTCCTTTTGATTCTCCTGGACCTCTTTCTCTAGGTTCTGTTCCATATTCTAACGGAGGTATGAATACCAAAAATGGTCATTTTGGATGTATATATGTTATTGAATGAAACTTCAATTTATGGTAAATGGATTAAGCTTTACTTTAAAACCTAGCATAACTCTTTTCAGCTTTCACTAAAGATACTGCTGAAGTATCCTTTTCCCTGCAGTGGAGCCTACCATTTCTCATTTGACTGCCTTTCCCAGCATAAGTTTTTATTTGCAGATATGATTCCTTGACCTTTAAACTTGTTTTGTTTAATTTGGGCATGGAGGTCAGTTTGGTTTCAGTAGGCACAGTATCTGAACATTAGACACTTTGGATAGCATTGTTTTAAGTGTCACGTTATGGCTGTATGGTGAATCTCCAGTTCCTTTTGCTATATTCCTTCATTTAGCCAGAATGTATGTATATCTATGCAATAGCATGTGCATACAACAATATTCTGCAGTATGCAAGAATAAAGGCAAGCAGTAATGGTACCACTATTGAAAATGGAAAAGTTGGAAAAGCAGTATATTTACAATCCTGGTTTTTGAGAGACCTGTATTGCAAAGAAAGGCATTGTAGGAATCTGATCAAGACCTTTTTGAAATCAATGGGAATTTTCCCATAAGCTTATTTGACTCTAGGTCATTCATTAGATTATGAATGAGCTTGCTGATGAAATTATGTAATATCAATGATTCTGCCATTAACTGCAGAAATAGTAGAGGTTAAGAAGGTGTTTTGAAAGGTTATGCCATTGTTAGCACTATTGATTTTTAGCAAGTAGCCTAACCGCTGTCCTCTTCCCAGATATGAAAACACTATGTTTAGTCTCTGCTCCTCTAAGTAAATGACAACAACTAAAGTTGTTACATGCCAGAAATAAACACAGAAATAAAATAAACAATTGAGCATAACTGGAAGACATTAACTAGCCCAGTGTGGAGCCAAGCCCCATACCTGGTCTGATTCCAAGACCACTTCATGCACCAAGGATGGAAAACTTGGGGATTGTTGACGTTTTATCACCTTCAAATCCCCATGCAACACAAAGTTGACCTAACAAGTTTGTGCTAATGCATTATGAAAATCCAGAGTGCCCAGTTATTCACAGAATAGTTTGTTTACTTGTGGTAACTGGACTTGGCTTCTGTTTAACAGCCTTCAAGAAGAGAACTAGGACAAGGATTAAATATGAGGCTCACTTGAAAATGGTGATTTAAGAAATCTTTTCTAAAAGGAACATTGTGCTGCTTGTGAAATGTGTCTGATTTTCATCTTTGCCAGCTACCAGAATCAGGCACTTATTCACAAAGGCATCAACAGCCAGGTCTACTCTGCCCCAGTTCCTCTCCCTTAGTAAGCTTTTCATGTAGACATCCACCAGCATTTCACCTATGTACATGTCTGTAGCTGTCAGGCAGTGTGAACTGAAATCCCAGGAAGCCCTAGGATTGGGTAGCTGGCAGTGCTGAGCTAATAGCCAGCCATGACTTCTGTAGAGCTTATACCCTCCAGAGCTGGGTACAAATGTAGAAGAGTGGTCAAAAGCAAGAAAAGGGTTAATCTGGGATTAGTCAGTCTCAGACCAGATGGCAATCTAGGACTGTCAAGAACATGAGTTTTTGCATCAGGTTGGGTAAGTGAAAGGGAGAGAGAAAAAGAGGGAAAAAAAATATCTCTTAAGTGGAGGGGTTTTTTAATTCTTAGGGGCACTTAGCTACAGCCAGAGAAAAGCCAGTCTTTTCAAACATGAATACCTACACTGAGTCAACAGCAGGTTAATTCAAACATGTAATTTATACTTCAGGACCCCAATCTGAGTGATAGAAATGTTTAAATAAGCAAATGTAACCTACTCAGCAAAGCCCCTTCTCTTTCTCCCATATTGTAGCATTTCTTACATTAGATTTTTCAGTGTGAGTTCTACAGATTGCTAAATCAAAACACCAAAATATTCTGTGAAATTTTCAGGTAATTAATAGATACTGTTTTCTAGTCAGATCCCTGCAGACACCACTGGTTTACTACTTGCTATCCTCCATGAAGAACTTTGTGTTTGGGAAATGTTGAGATGGTTTTCTAACAAAACACAAATAGGTAATTAAAAAAAAATAACTCATCACAATAATTATTTTTGTTTGTTATTTGCTGATGATTCAAAACCTCAAACACTATGCACACAAATATGAAGGTACTTGCTTGCTTTCATTTTTACTTGGAAGAATGGCTACTGTGCTTACCTCTAATACAGCATGGAAATCACTCCTGTGAGAATACTTGGAGCAATCATTTTCATCCATCTATAAACTGGATTTCATTAACAACCTGTAACTACAGGGTAATGCTGTTGGGTTCACGGATAAGGATATAGGTTTACACTGCAGCAGCTGTAAACTGGAGTGCTTCAGTGTACACTGTTCTCTAGGTGCATAATTTCTCAGCTACCTTGGGCAGGGTAATTTTATTCTCCCTGGATACTAAGAGCTATATTTCAGGTTAGACTCTATGTCAGTGAGGGAGGGATCTAGCACTTACATTATTATATTTATATGCAGATTACTCCACCTTGACTAGACTGAGTGAAATTCAATTAAAAGCTGCTTACCTGTTAGCTCCTTCCTGACAGCAAATAGCAAGGAAGGACAGAAATGGCATTTTCTTCGAGTTCTGTCTTGTTACTTGCCTGTCATGTGCAATAGGTCTGCTCAAGTTGTTTTATGATTTGCTGTTGTAGAGAAGCAGCAAACCATCAGCATAACAGGAATAAGGAGGGAATTTTGATTCAGGCACTTAAGTCTGAGTTAAATGTCTGCTGAAACAGCAGGCTTGCCTAGGGATATGGGGAAGATTGCCAGACTCTGGTATATGCTAGGAAGACCTATATGCATAATGACAACACCCTGGGCAGTGCTGGGTCACACAGCACCTTCCCAGATTCTCTGGCAAGTAGCTGTAGCCAGCACCACATCCTCCGAGACAAGATACCATCTGCCTGGCTTCTTGTCTGCTCCCAGGATATTGCTCATCTGTGGAGGAGAAGGTAGATAATAAACCTTCAGCTCCTCTGGCCATTGAGACTGGGATACCTAGGCATTTGGTAGGCAAGTGGAAAGCTAGAAGTCTTTAGCTTCCTTTTTCACACCAAGCAGTCCCCAAAAGGTCTGACAGATGGCAACCCCAAGATTTCAAGCACTAGTCAGAGAATCAAGAACTTAATTTTTTTTCCTCACTGACTTCCCCAGGTGAATAAGGATTTGCACTCTTCATTACAAGATGCAAGGGCAGAGATAAGCAACGTATCCTGATGTATAGAATTAAATTGCCAGTAAAAATCACTTGGTAGGTAACAACACAGAACAAGTCTGAAAACTGTACTGCTTTTAAGAGAGAGGCAGAGGAGAGAATAACTTAAAATATGTATATATGAACATTCTGAAAGACAGATATTGCAGGCAGAATTATCTTTAGATGGAACGTTTTCAAATTTTGCATGTCCTCTGAGAGTGTCTGTGTTACCAGGGTTTTCATGAAAAAGTAAACCACATTCATTTTGCATTCGCATCTTTGCTTTTTATTCCAGTAGAAACTCTCTACCATTTTAGATGTAAAAAAACCCAAGGGCTTGCACAGAAGCTAAGAAATGTAAAAATTAAAATTGTCACGGTGATGCAGCCCTAAACCTCTACAAAGTGTTACTCTCATCCCAGGACCAAATTCAGATGAGGTGTTGTAATTGAATGACTCCCATTTCTACGCTTACAAACCACAGTGCTTCAAGAGCATCTTTTTTTTATTATTATGTTACTATAAACCATTTTACATGCATTAAAGACTTCCCTCAGTCATGCCCACTCACTTTAGTATTTAGCTGCTTGGACTGAAAAATGTAAAAAGCCTATCCACGTGACAGACTTGGTTCATTCCCGGTTTTTCTCATCTTCTCATAAAATATACGATTTCAGGTGAGTTTAGCAAAACTTATGGAGAGACCATTTTTATTTGCACTTAATAAGCATTTCTATTTCAACCCACTGTTTGCCTGATCTTCCCCCTCTATACTGTGCCATGGCAGAGCTGCTGTTGTAGACAAGAAAGTTCTTGGCATAAACATGCCCAGTAATACAAACAGTAATCATGGGTACCAAAGCCTCCCACTAGCATTCTTCTAAAAGTCAAACGCCTGTGGTTACCTTTCAGGTACTCACAGACTCTGTCTCTCGTGATAGTATCTCTTCAGCCAGCGAGTCACTGCCTGACAATTTATTAGTAGTTCAAAGTACACAAACATGACTAAATGCATGCTGGTCTCAAGTGTGTGGACTGAGGTGGCAGATGCTACACTTATATAAGTACATATTATTAATGAAGCTGCGTTGTACTGTCTTGTGCAATGTATCCCATTAAGGGGATATACAAGAAAGGTAACGCAAGGACTAGGCAGGCTCAAGGTTCATGCTATTTGATTCAGGGGCAAAATTTTTATGCCGCACCTCCCCGAGGAATCTTTGCAATGTGGTTCAGGTTATATTGCAGCATTTGGCTTGAAGTGTCCCAAACCACTCTCTTGCTGTGTGAATATGTTTTCTCTGATTCCATACAAGAGTTATGGGAAGAAAACCATGCCAAACACCAAATCTTTTCCAGGCATTTCTCTGTACAGCATAGCGTCACACGCAACAACAAAAACTAAATCTCAGTTTTGCAACAGTAATGGCTTAAAAGGGCTGGTTTCTGTGAGTATTTGCTGTTCAGGTTGAGTAAATTTTTTTTTTTCTCCTGCAAGATCACATTTGACTTGAAAGATGCCTTCATGTAGGGCCATCCTTTTCTTCAACTACAATGGTTTATCATTTTATCTCCTCTTAATCTGTCCCATCCAGTGCCAAGTCACCTGGCTTGGATTCATTACAGCAATTCCTAAGGAGATAAGGCTGTAATACAAATAACAGTGCATTCTGTATATCCTAATTGTCAGCCTGGATACCTGTATTAACCAGTACTAGAGAAGTGGAATTCATAACACGTTTGCCAGGGGGCCTGTTTTCCTGAAAAAGCTAATTTTAATATCTTCTAATAATTTGTATGTGGACTTGCAAAAAGCTGGCATTTTGCAGCTTGTTAATGCAGTTTAGCACTAAGAAAATGTCTCTATTTGACATTTCTAAAACCTGCATTTAACCAGTACAATAATTAGTTAACATTCATTGTATTTGTGTTTCTGTGGGGTTATTTGAACTGATACTATGTAGAATGGTTGGTGTGTTTATACATATCGTTTTAAAGGTTGCCAGGGAAACCTAGAACATTCTTTTTTGAAGAAAATAATTCAAATTAATTGTGCCAGCCATAATTTTAAACAGTTTTTTCAAGTTTTCTTATTTATGCTAAGAGAATATAGCCTTTAATATTTATTATTATGTTCCTAACATTTACTTTAGGTAAAAAAAAACAAGAGCAAGTCCCCTTCTACATGATGCACTTGAAGGACCACAGCTCTAGTAGTTTGAATATGTTAATCATTTGAGCATCTGTTTTATAGAGGTTTCTTGTAATGTCATGACACCAAGTACTAAACTGATTTTAGTCAGTTAGACTTTAGTTAAGTACTGAACTGACCTCTGATCACTAGATTACTCGATAGAAAAGATGATGGATAGCTATCCTTCACTTTTCCTTGGGAAGAGTCTGCCCTACGCTCCCAGCTGCATACTACAAGTACAGGGATGCACATCCCCTGCAGTTCAGTCATAAACTGACCTTCAAAAATTAAAAGGAAAAAAAAAAAAAAAGCTCTGTTTTAGGGCAGTATCTGGAACATATTTCAGAAAAGTGGTTAGGCCTTTGCCTCAGACCTGGACAATGTTTATATGCCCCCATCAAAACTGTGATTCTGAAACCTCTGTGACAGCTGAAAGGTCAAATGACTCTTCCTTGCCTTGCCTTCCCTCCAGCTCTGCCTGCCTGTGTGCACATGGTGGGCAGGCCCTGGCCAGCAGCAAAGCCTCGTGGAGCCACTCGCTCCCTCCAACCCATGGGACAGGGAAAGATGTGAGAGCAAAAACAAGAAAAATTGTGGGTTGAGGTAAAGGCAGTTTAGTAAACAAAGGAAAGAGAAAGAAAAAATTTAAACCAAACAAGTGGTCTGAAGGCAATCACGGCGCAGTAGCTGCCTCCAAAAAAACACTCCCTTGGTTTTTATTGCTGAGCAATGTCATATGGTGCAGGATATCCCTTTGGTCAGCTGGTGTCAGCTGTCAAGCTGTGTCCCCTGCCAACCCCTCACCCAACCCTAGCCTGCTCACTGGGAGGAAAGAACAGGAAAAAGAGAAACCCTTGATGCTGTGCAAGCACTGCTCAGCAACAGCCAGAACTGGTGCATTGTCAACGCTGTTCTGCTCACAGATCCAAAGCACAATGCCATATGGGCTGCTCTAAAGAAAATTAACTCTACCCCAGCCAGAGCCCGTACAGCATCCTGCAAATTATCTCACATACACAGAAAGGCAACTCTGTGCCAGTCCAAAACTACCTCAAAAGGGCTTAAAAGCTGAGCAGGTACCACAGGCAAGTCGGGGTGTGGAGGCTCCATCTCAGCCTGTTAAAGGTCCGGAACAGGCTTGCTCAAACGCGTACTCCCCAAGCAGACCTCCCATCCACCAGCAGGATCAGTCCCAAAGTCACCTCTCATTGCTGCCCCATAGGAGGAATGGGGAGAGTAGCGAAACTCTCCCACTGCCCTTCTGCATGTAGTTATGGTATTCAGGAAAAGGAAGATTTGGGCTCACATTTTGGGGGAATCCACGCCCCCTTTTTGGAAAGCACCCACAGAACAAGAACTGCAGGACTGCGAAACACCATGCAGAAAACCCACCCTTCCTCCATCACATGCAGCAGAGGAGGCTGTGAGTGAAGATCAAGAGGTGCACATGCTCAGCTGAGGCACGGGAGCCGGGTTACTGAACCTCTGTTTTCTCTTCAGTGGAGAACAAATATAAGCAGAACACAGCAATCATCGAGATACTAAGCTACATACCTCCTCTGATCACTAGATTATTCAATAGGAAAGGTGATGGATAGCTATCCTTCACTTTTCCTTGGGAAGAGTCTGCTCTACGCTCCCAGCTGCATACTACAAGCACAGGGACGCACATCCCCTGCAGCCTGAGCAGTCACTGGAGCTATGATTTCAGGCAACTGCTCTAGCTCACAGCAGTTCCCCATTCAGCAAGCTTGAGATTTTGGACTCTGCTATCAGATGTCTAACTCTACAGGCACCAGCCAAAGAAGTTCAGTCCATGATCTGCAAGAGACCTAGATCCCTCCTGAGCAGCACCTGGATGCCAGGCAGGATATACCCAGGCACCCACAATGGCATGGCACACCTGTGTTCAGGCAACCAGGAAATCTGAGCTGAACTTCAGTAGTGATATAGCCCAATCGATCCAAGATTGTGATCTCTCTTACTTGCCTGTATCACTTCCAAAACTGAACTCTCTTCTGTGCATTCCCTTAGGGTTTTTGGACAATGATGTTATCTGTTGTTAGATTTAAACTATTTTAAAATTATTTCTGCTCTACCGACTTGAGTTTTGCTTAATCAGGGCCACAGCGGATCTGGCTAAGCCTCCCCCCAACCCAAACCCTGCTATTTATAATGGTATCTACAGACAGACG
Source organism: Falco peregrinus (assembly GCF_023634155.1). Taxonomy (NCBI): domain Eukaryota; kingdom Metazoa; phylum Chordata; class Aves; order Falconiformes; family Falconidae; genus Falco; species Falco peregrinus. Next base: position 52,752,943 of record NC_073722.1, on the reverse strand, counting down.
TTACCAGAAAACAAAATGAACAGTACAATGCACTTGCAAACCACCTGTAAGAGAATGACCTTGTGATTACAAAGGCCCCTGGAATCCAGTCACACTGCCATATGCACTGCACATACCTTTAGTCACCATTTCAGGAAACAAGCTGGTTTCTGAAAGAGAGCATCCCTTAATAATCACCTTGGTAACCATTTATTCAAAAAATAGCTTTAAGCCATGGATTGGGATAATCAGGATGATAAAAAGTAGGATCCTTTCATTGTATTAAGTAGCCCATAAAATATGATACTGACCTCTTTCAAGAGCAGTAATGATATAAAGGTGGATTTTTCTCTCCACAGGCCTGAAAGGTGTCTGGACTTTCAAACTAGTGAATGACTGACCCCCTTCAGATGTCTACAGTCAGCACAGAGTTGCATGCTCCCAGTTTTCTTCCTTTCCTTCTAGCAAAACTTTTTTTTTACATTCAGTTGCTGTTCTACCCCCTGTTTGTTAGTTGTATCCACCTGTTTTCTCTCATTCATGCATCCTTTGGACTGGGACCAACTTTACAATTGTGAATCATGAATGAGGACGTCTTCTATGGTAGGAGCTCTCAAACATATCTGCAAAACCAAATAACTACACAAATAATGACAAAAATAAGTAACTACAAAACCAGATAACTGCAATAATGTTTAACTAATAAGGAATTGCTTCTGAATATTTTGAGCCAAATGATGCCACTTACAGTTTCTCATGAAGAGTAATGTGATACATGAGTATGGCAGGGCCTTTGGAATGTAGTAATTGATTAAACAAAATGTCAGGCAATATTTAACTGGTTCATGTAAAGTACTGCAGTCAGAGGAGAGCTATTTAATATAATAGCTATTTATGTCCTTATTGTTGTTTCACTCTTGAAACAGAAGAAAAGAGAGAGAATAAAGATCAGATGAAATTACTTTTCTGTTTTTAACCATCTGTACTTCAGCTATTGACTTAGCCACCTTTTATTCCTGGCAAGTAAAATTTACCCTAGCAATAATCCCCTTAAATGCTGTGAAGTAAACAAACTTTCAAATGGAGTGTCTTACAGTTTACCTAATAATTTCATAACTCTTGGAAATTTCAAGACTTTTGAAACAGAAACTTTCAGACATCCAATTCATCATAAATTAATAATAATTTATTGCAACAGAACCCATCAAGATTAATTCAGTTGACATTAATGTAAATGTCATCCATATTTCTGTAGGTGCTCCATTACAATTAGTCTGCAGTTAAATATCAGTAAATCATCACTTAAAATGAATCCTACCCTCGATTTTTCTCCCCAGTATATCTTCTGGCCATACATAATGTAACTTGAATCTTAAGCTGAATGGGTACCACTGCTCTGTCTGTGCCACTAAACTGCACTATCACAGACACAATTAAGGGTCTTGTATCTGGTTGGTCTGGAATAAATATCATAAATGGAAAAAGTTACAGAGCATAGCAAGATAAATGAAATTCCACATTCTCCTTAATTTAAAAGAGGTGAAAGTGTCCTAAATTGCATAGAAAAAAACCCACCTTTTTGCAGAAGAGCAATGTTGCTGTAGCATTGACCAGAGAATGAAGAAAATCCTGTGAAGGAAAAAAGCTTTGGCCCTATAATTAGACACAGGGATTTAAAAAACGGCATAGCTGTATTTTAAAGCAAAAATGATGAAAAAGGCTTTGTGTAATCTTTTTGGGCAAGGGGGAGATTTTATTAACATAAATCACCCAAAAGGTGCCAACTGTCCTCAGAGTCTGAACCCACGGTAAGTTTCAGACAAATCTTGTACTTCTGAGTGTTTTATGCCACTAGTTACGAGTAACACGTGTGTAGTTCTGAAGGACGCATGGAGACAGCCAGCAAAAGAGGTGTGCAATCTCAGTGCTGCATCTTACACAGACCAGAACCAGACTAAAGAGACTGAACTAGTTCCCTGCTACAAGCAAGGAAGAACTTGTAGAAGGTCACTTTTCAGGTGCATGTTGGGAAATTTGTCACCAGAAGGGTCAGGAAGGAATGCAGTAAATTCAGACACACAAAATATGCATTCACTGTATGTATAATATTCATATGCAATAAACTTTTGTATTTGTAATACATACTGCCTTAGGGGGAGTTGGGGAAATAGTTTTGAAAAGAATGAAATTGTTCTTTTAAAGGACAAAAAGATTATACATGAATGATAAAGACCATAGAGACTGTAGAGGAATGAAGGCAGGTTAATTAACATTGATAATATAGAGCTGTGGGCTGGCTTCAGGGGCGGTGGGTTGGCTGATGTGGATAAGGTGCAGCTGTGGCTGGTTCTGTTAAGAGGTTGGGCAGCCAAGGAAGAAACAAAGAGAAGAGAGAGCGAGTGTGCTCTGGATGAGGAGAGACTAGGAGAAGGCAGCAGAGGGACTGGCATGAAGAGTATGTTGGTATGCGATGGTAAAAGATGTTGTTGCAGCTTGATATTTTGAGAGTGCTGTGACAAGAGATGACAGAAATCAGTTACCTGTTTATATCCTGGTGCTCCAGAGAGATAATTCAGCAGTATATATTTAACCATTTAACCAAAATTCTCTATAGTTATAGTAACTACCTTCTCATTCTCCTAAAATTTGCATCTTTGCATTTGTGCCCTTTATTTCCAGTATTTCCACACTGACAGAAAAATCAATTATCGCTGTGGACATTCAAATATTTATTAGTGATCTTTGGTTTTGTTTTTTTTTTTTTAAATAATATTTGGGGCTGTGTTTGTAAAGAAAAATTAAAACTTGATTGTAGGATCTATGAATTTAAAGGAATTTGGGCAGGACTAGGTTGATTAAGAGAACGTGACCATCTTTAAAATTTGTAGGAATTATTTGGTGAGATAATCCTAACTCTTGCTGCAAACACTGGAGTCTCTAGTGGTCAAAGGGTAAAAGTTAAAATCATCTCAGTGTTTGTTTCCAGGATTTACAGATCAGTACTATTTTCCATGAGTAAAATAAGATCTGTTTCTAAGTGGGGCTCGAGCAACCAGAGGTAGAGAGGCCAAGAGAACTGATCTCTATAGCTTTGATAGCTACATACATCACTGGTGTTTAGCATGTATTTTACTAGCAACAGAGATCTTGGTTAGGTGTCTTTGGGTTTTAATTCCTATTGAGCTGTATAAAAATTTAATAAGTACCATACTCTAAAGAAACCAAAACACTGGATGCAGGAATTCAGTTTCCAGCTTTATATTTTCTCAGCAAGAAGCCATCGTTCTTTTTTCCAAACAGTTGAAACAAGAAAATCAGCAAAATATTCAGAGAATGGAAATATTTGAGGTAGAGAAGAAGGAAATAATTTACATATATGCGTTTCCCAGATCTGAAAACTTTTTTCTTTCTCAGTTCTGCTCAGATTCACATTTCTTCCCCACTTACTAACTGTAAACTTTGTTCAATTCTGTCAGAGCTAACAGGAAAATGATAGTACATCGCCCAGCAGATCCAAACAGCAGGAAGATAACTTTGCCAAAAAATAAGTAAATAAATAAATTACTTTTTAAAGCACTGACAAGTAACATTAATAGAAGTTTTATTATTGATGTGTCCATGCTCTAAACAGCAGACAGCGAAAGACCAGATGACTAGCCTGCTCAGTAAATAGGAAACCACTCAGCTTCACTCTTTGTTCAAAAGCTGCTGCTAACCTGAATTAATTTGTAATTCTAATAGTGGGACAGTTGAAACTCAAAAATTTGTGTTGGCATTTCAAACTCTGGGCTATTCCAAGGGTGGATGCTTAGATAAATGCACACAAAATAAGTGTGCATTTATGCAGTCCTACTGCGATCCCTGGCCACATCTTCATTGCAAAATATTTCTTGTTGTGGTTTCTGAATACTAAGTGCTACTACTGCAACGATCCATAAATGTTGCTGGACAGGATGATACAGATCTAAGGTCCAGTGGATAAAGAGGGTGATGGCATCCAGGATGCCCATCATCCAGGACACCAGAGTACAGTCAAGATCCATTTATTATCTGTTTCTTCCACATAATATATCTCATGTATTCCACATGGGAGAGTAATAGCAGGATGGAAGAACATCACATCAGGACTATGGGAAATTGTTATACTTATTCTGCTGTCTGGCAGAATGGGATGGGAGCCATGTGCAGTGGCACAGCTGCATGCTAAAAGACAGGTTTAGCTCCTATTTCCCTAAGCAAATTCATCCCTTTGAACAATATACTGAATATGCTAAAGCATCAATAAGGCCGTTACAGTATTTGTTTCAAATGAACGTTTGCAAAGTAGAGCTCTCTGTAACTACACCAAACTTGGAGGTGTAAGTGAACAAAAATGTAGGGTTTGACCCAAGACTGTTGAATTTCCAAATCTGCCAAACTGTTTTTCAAATTTAATTATTATTCTTGCAGCTTTTGCTCTTTCTGTTAAGCTACACTTTTTGAAAAGTTTCATAGAACAATAGCAATTTCTAATATTAAACTAAGTGGATTGGGTTTTTTTCTTTTTTTATGTCTTTAGATCTTGTCCAAACATATGTGCAGCAATGAATCTGGATATACAACCAAAAGGTAAAATTCTTTCAGTACTGAAAAAGGAAGTACTATAGCATGTCTTTTTACCATACTTATTACTCAGTGATAGTTTGTAACATGCAAAGTGTGACAGATCAGAACACTGTAAGATCATAAAAGTTAAAATGAATTGTAAGAAAAAAGGAAAAGAAATTGATATCCACTAAGTGGAAAATGTAAACCCACTATTGAAGAAAGCAAAAAGGTGTTTACTTACAGACTTCCCAAAAAAATCTTGGCTTCCTGATGTTATACACTGCAAAAAGCCATCAATAAAAGCCATCTTCTTGTTGGGGACTGAAAACATTATGTTGGCTGATGAC